>NC_079389.1:13524267-13830914 GCF_029220125.1 Pseudoliparis swirei | reverse complement strand
GAGAACAGGAGGCTCAGATCCAGCTTTGACACCATCAAGGAGCTGAATGACGGCATGAAGAAACAGGTGAGAAGCACCACATCCGCACCATGGGGGTCTGCTTTCTCTCGGTGTCTTCGAGGTTTGACAAAGTCCTCCAGCATTCTGTAATTATATTCACTCGAGGGCTAGAATGTTGCGGTGTCTTCAATGAACAAACATTTCAAGGAAATATCTGCCCTCTCCTGAATACTTTTATTTTGATCAACAAGTCTACAGATTTTAAACTTCTTTCATCAGATTAACCTTTTGCAAACCACCCGATTTTTGAGGTTTCTGCTCGAAATAACATACCCAAACTAAAAAGGGTGAAGCTCTGCAACCACAACAGCTATTTGAATAATGTTGGTGTTATAATAAAGGCAACACATGTGAGCTTTTGTTCAGATGTGTAAATATTTGTATATGTGTTACTGGTCAAGGGTAAATAAAGATGAAACTTCTATTTTCATAGAAGTTTCAGGTTCGCCTCGAGAAAAAAAAAGCACTTTCAGGATGAATATCTCTTGGATGGATGCACAGCAAAGGCCTAAAATCACCCAGATAATAGCACAACTTGTGACCAGTCTCTCTGCAAAGTATGACTTAGAGAAAAATAAAGCAGAACAATAAAGCAGAACAATAGTTAAAACAGTTTTTAATGAAGAGAATTCAGGCGAGGTCTCAATCCTGATGGCTGCTCAATTTGCCAAGAACCAGCAAATATGATATGATATGATATATACCTATATTCGTCCCACAGTGGGGAAATTTCAAAAATCACAGCAGCGGTGCACATCAGAGCATTAATAAAAATAATTATAAAACACAAAACTAAATACTAAAAAACTAAAAACTAAATACTAATACTAAATATACAAGGGGAAAACAAAGTAAAGTGCTGAGTAAAGTGTTGAGTTTGCCAGGATCTCCAGCGATCTACTGCAGTGTGTTGTGCAGCCTGACAGCAGCAGGAAGGAAGGACTTGTGGTTCCTCTCCCTCAGACACCGGGGAGGAATCAGCCGGTGGCTGAAGGAGCTGTGCAGAGCTGAGAGAGTGTCATGCATGGGGTGGGAGGCGTGGTTCATCAGGGACGAGAGCTTTGCCATCATCCTCCCGTCCCCCACCACCTCCACTGTATCCACAGGACACCCCAGCACGCTGCTGGCCTTCTTGAGCAGCTTGTTCAGCCTCTTCCTGTCAGCCGCTGCAATGCATACTACATGCTTGTACATGCTTACAAATGTTTGAAATGTGATTTTCAAACAAAGTGATGACATAATCACTTCATTATGAGTGCAGGAGTAGAAGACTTGTACCGAACAGTTAGTACCTTGGACCACAGGAGGGCGCTACAACATCACCTTCTTGGATTTTGAATAATCAGAAACATACAATCCTTGAGTTTGCATTGGTTTTTTGGGTATTAGTGTCTTTCTGGAACTAAAAGTGCTTTTGCTTCAAAAAGTAAGCCGATGTAACCTGCATGCACTGAATGATGTGCATATCATTAGTGGTCTTGCAAAGCAGATTGACATTTAGTGTTTCTATGTCAACAGTTGATTGAGATCAATGAACAGAATAAAACATTGGAGAGCCAATCCAAGAGGGTGCAGGCTCGACTGGAGAACCTACAGGTAAGCACATATGAACACATGCACAGGTGGTCAGTGTGGAGCTCACTAGAGGTTCAGTCCAGTTTTTAGTGTTCTCTGATGGTCTGCACCATTTCCAACTTTCAAATCATTTAAGCATTTCCTCCTCGTTGCATGATCATTTGTTCCAGAACAATGTTTTTATGGGCTAATCTATTTAGTTTAGTTTTGGTTATGAACTGTTTATTGTTTATTTTTTCAGAGGAAAAATGAGCAAAGCATACCACAGAGAGGCTGTCCAAAAGTGAGTGTTAAGAGCGAAGAATGTATTAAACCATCCAAAAAGGAGAAAACTGCTGCTTCTGGAAAACCGAGCAACAAGGTAGTTCATCAGCTCTTGTGGGCGTTGTTGATTCAGTTCAATGTACTTTAAATTAGTAGGATTTACACACACGTATCCAAGCTGAAAAGAGTCCTTTTCCACAAACCATACTCATTCTGCAAACTGACATGATGATATATAATTTGTGATTTGCTATCAATGTTCTTGATGAAGAAGAATATCAGTGGATACAGAGGAGATCTGAGCTCAGTGGATACAACTGCTTTTGCATTTTGAAGATGATCTTTTTCTTTCCCTAGTGAAGGAACATCAACTGAGACAAACTTTTATTCCATTACCACACTTTCCCCACAGTTTTATTTAACAACTTTTGGCTCCTCGTTGAAATCACAGTCTTTATGTAATGTTCACACTTTTCCCAAATATGCCTGTCTGTCCCATGGCTGAACTTGATACAGTGATAACTGTGGGTCCAGTTTCTTTGATTCTTGTCTCCTTAGGTGCTCATTGTGACTCCATGCAGGACATATTGTAGAGTCCAGATGATAACGATCTAATAAAATAACACCTTTTACCGAAAGTAAATTGCAGATGACTGCGTTAGTATGGAATTCCAACCTCTTTCCTTCAGCGCAGCTCCAGTCCCAACCGACTAAAGCTCCTGGCCCTTCTACTGGACTGGGTACTCGATGGGGAGTCGTTGTCATCAGTAGCAGGGAACGAAGGGAAAGGTGTCGGCCAGTGCCTGCCACCGGAGTTGGTCCTGAACGAGAGATGCCTCAAGGTGACGTGTTCACCGTAGCTTCACTGTGATCCCTCTATCTTATTACAGCCGTTCAACGCATATTTCCCTGTCCTGTCCACAAAACAGCAAGCGATCAAGACGCAATCAAAGTCATGAATTGTCTTCGGTTCCTTAGGTGCTGCCGTTATTAGCAGATCAGCTTCATCGCACTCCTTTGTCAGAACCCGACCTCCTCCTCAACCTGCTTCGCCTCATCCACTGGGCTTTCAGACACATGGACAGCAGTACACAGGTGTGATCACTTCTGTGGGTTCCAGAGAACATACAATATGAGAACGAATGCTGTCACATGACTCGCTGTTCTGTCTGTGGTCAACAAGACAAGATCCAGCACACAACATAACTATTCTATATCATAAAACGTGTAAGCTATTAGCCTCTATGAACGAGCCACATCACCTTATCTACAAAGCCAAAAAGAGATATAAACAAGACACTGCCCAAAGAGTGATTTTGGATATCCTTCCTTTTTTTAATAGACTATCTGGATTGTCAAAAAGCAACACCACAGGGGAGTGAGATTACGTTCGATAACTGCATCGTCCTTAATTATTGGTGTTTGGCCTCGCAAGAGATGAGTGTTATTCTACAGAAAGCTGCGTGGTCACTATCCCAACACTCTTGCAACTGAAACCAAACACTACACTTAGTTTTACCTCGAGACATAACTACACATCAGAGAGGTACACATCCACTTCAGGCA
This sequence comes from Pseudoliparis swirei, assembly GCF_029220125.1. NCBI lineage: Eukaryota > Metazoa > Chordata > Actinopteri > Perciformes > Liparidae > Pseudoliparis > Pseudoliparis swirei. Next base: position 13,827,449 of record NC_079389.1, on the reverse strand, counting down.
GGGGATGTCCGCTTTATCGCTTCATCTCCCTTCACAGCGTGGCGTGCTTTAATGTGCGGGAGGCCCTGTCGAGTTCCATCTTGTGTTCAGAGGAGAAGCGTGGTTATCCGCACTCCCCTGCCTGTCTCACAGATTCTAGACATGTGGCCCTCTCTTTGTGTCTTTGTCAAGGGTCATGAGCCCCTCCCAGAGCATGACGAATGGAAACGGTTTCTGGTTGAAGGGGGGATGTGTAAAAGCACAATTGTACTTGATTGTCCAATCCCACTTTGTAGCCTTCATTTATTGTGAAGTCCAAAAGCCAGCCTCTCTTAACCCTGAGCTCCTTGTCCAACTTCCCAATCCCAACTCTGATCCAACATCCTCCAAGCTTCAGTCCTGTTCAGGACAGGACATGTCATATCTGCTCAGGGACGCGTTTGATGTTTCGCTGGAATTACAGGCTCCCCTATTGATTTATGCAGTGATATGTGTTCTCCTTTCAGACAAAAAGCAAACTCTTTTGGGCCACCATGCATAAATAGAAGAAGGGTTGTTCGCTTCGGAGCTGATGGAGACTTTGGGGACAGGGTGTAGTGGAGAGACAGAGAGAGGGATGTGGTGTGTTATTGAACCATCACCCTTTCACAACACGTGTTGGATAGCAGCTGTAATTTCCTGCACTGGTTTATTGGCTCCCTGTCAAGCTACTCTTTTTTTTTCTACTCTGGTGTTCGATAAAGATCATTGTCGGCTTAGAATTCCTATTTTAGAAAACAAAAGTAACTGAGTACAGTAACACAATGCGTGTTTTCCGCTATCTGCACAGCTTGTGGCGCTCTCTGCCACACTGCGGCGAATAGGAGAGGAAGTATCAAAGCCGCCAGCCCAGGTAACGGGGCGTCAGTCTGAAGATCCAGACCTGCCCAAGCCCGACAGTGGGGCTGCCGGTGGACCTGGCAGGAGCTGGCCCCTTTCCTGCAGCCCCTGCCCTCACACGCGCATCCTGTCTACCATCATCATCCTACGCACTGTCACGCAAGGTAACGATGCTGAAAACACACATCAGGGCTCACAAAGGGACTTTGGCCTCACGCACACTGAGACGGCAACGTCAGTCAGTCCATCACTGAAGTCCAGACCAAAGGACTCAACAACGATTGAATGGATATCCACGACAGTTCAAACGTACAGAAACGGTCACCACAGGATTATTCCATACAATCATACATATGACATATTTTATGAAATTCTCTTCCATCTGCGAATGATCGAGAATATTTACTGTCAATCTGCTGACCAGGTCCTCTGTCTCTCCTGAAAGCAGATTGAGTATTATGGAAATATATTTCTTCCCCCTGATATTCGCGGGGGTTCTTTTACATGAGAGATCCCATTCTGAGACACAGCTAACCAAATTCAGTCCAGAATAATAATAAAAAGCTTTTATCTTTTTGTCAGGTTGTATCAATCCACAACTTTTGAACATTTGAAAAGCCTTTTCTTTGAACTTCAGAAATTCTCTAAACTATTTGAGGAGACCACACATTATATCAATATAAAGGCAAAATGGGTTCTGGACTTAAAAATATGACATAAACATGAAAGTAAAATCCCCCCCATGTTTTTTGGTCTTCTACTATAATTCATTGAATATGTTTGGGTTTTGGTAAACAAGACATTTGATGATGTCACTTAATGCTCTAGAATATTGCGAAGGGCATTTTGTTTTTCTCATGTTTTAGAGACCCAGAAATGAATTGATACGTCGAGTGAGTAATCGGCGAATCAATCGTCGATGACATAAATTGTTAGTTGCAGCGCTAGATGAGATTTCTTTCAAGAATTGTTTGTAATATACAATGACATAATGTAGCGTGTATTCTTTTCTTAGCACTTCATCACTCCAATGTCAGACAGAAATGACTTAAAGCTGAATTTCTTTCTGTATCTCCGTCTCTCTCTGTCCCGCCTGCAGCTGACGTGCTGGCCCAGGCTCTCTACGGTCTCCGTACCGAGCTGATGTCGGAGGAGAGCCGAGGCCTGTTCATCCGCTATGGAGGAGTGTGTGAGCTGCTGTCCGTGCTGCAGGCTGGCCGTGGAGGTCTGCACACACCTGTGGACATCCTCATGCAGCTGTCTGAGCAGTCCTGTAAGTAGGAACTTGTCAGAGGACCATTAAAAAGATTAAAACACATATTTCTTTTCCCATCGCCAAAGAGGGTTCAGGCAAAGGAAACAAAGCAGCCTGAATGGTATATCTCTGTCCCCATCACCCCACCATGTGCGGAGCAGTTTATTTAGTCTATTAGTTTGTTTCAAGTGATTTGATCAGTTTCAGCTCTTGTTGAAATACCATGGTAATGATTAGTAAACAAATCATAACTCATAATCATAGATGTTACATAAACTTAGCATTGTAACACATTACTGCACTGAGGGAGTCCAAAGAAAGTTATGGTAGGACTTAGGAACTCCACTTCAGCAACTAGAGCTGCAGTCTGGTCCAAAAAGCTAATTAATAATTAGGTATATCTATATTTCCAGCACCTCACTTGTGACTTGGAGGATTATTTTAATCCCATTGCCTGGGTCATTATGGCCTCGAAAGCTGCTGTGATCACTCTTCTAGCCCAGATCTATTGACCGTCTTTACGACCACCATTTCCTTTGATCCATACCAGCTCCTCCTGCAGTGTCACTCCACATCATCCTGACATAAAAAACACATGTGGAAAGTGATGGTTTGTCTGGGCTCACATCAATCATAAGCACTGGTCATGCGAAAGATTTAGAACTTGTCATAAAACCGTGGTCCTCCACCACCTCCTGGCTCTTTTATAGAAAGACAAAAGACTTGATGGAGGGGCACGAGGGGAGAGCACAAGTTCGGCTGGGCTATGAGGCGTATCATTTAAGATAGCTGTGTGCTACAGCAGGACACATCAGAGCCGTGTGTGTGTGTGTGTGTGTGTGTGTGTGTGTGTGTTACAGCAGGACACAGCAGAGCCATATGCTGGAGGTGACTGGGGCCAGTGTGTGTGTGTGTGTGTGTGTGTGTGTGCTACAGCAGGACACAGCAGAGCCATATGCTGGAGGTGACTGGGGCCATAGGTGTGTGTGTGTGTGTGTGTGTATACATACAGTTGTGTGTTTCAAGGGGACTGTAAGTCTAGCAAGACTTGCTAATTATTGTTTTACAAGCAGTAATGAGGAGAGAAGGGAAAGGAGTGAGAAGGGGGGAGAAAGGTTTGCACCTGAAGGTTGCCAATAAAACAAAACAAAAAGGTCAAATTGTTCTCGCGCACACGCACACAAACACATTCAGGACGTCTCTGGTCATACTGCCACAGCATATAAAGTTCAGTTGCTCAACACGTCTCCCTCGTTCATGGATCACAAAATGCAGTCGGTCACCTCGGCACACGTACACAGCCAGTAACTGTTTTACTGGTTTCTACTGAAACAGTGGGTACTTTTACCACCAAACGTCTTCATACAGTGTATTTACCTTCCATGGTCACTAATGACCTTGGCGTGTGTTTGTGTGTTCTTCTTTTGTGTTTTTCTCGCTGCAGTCGAGGAGTGTTTGTGTGTTTTCACAAAAAAACGCTCCCTGACCTGGTGAAACTACTTTTGACTTATGTCCCTTGATTGGTACCATGTGACGTGTCCCACAGCTCTTAAATTGTTAACCATCAAACCTGTGAGGAATGTGTCCGGCTCCATCTGTATCCGTGTGGCCACATGTGTGTCGAATGTAATACACATTAAAAAGATGAAGACTGGACACTGGGCAGAAGTGCTGCAACATGTTTCAGACCCCTGGTCTTTCATTGCTTATAAATTACAACAAATATATATATTTTAAATTAATGTTGGAATAATCATATTCCAATAATCCAGCTAGGACTAATGCTATTGTGTCAATTGACAGAAAATATATTATCGATTTGAAGAAATGTTTTTGTTTTGGCTTCAATCTGCTGTTCTCACTGTTACATCCCTGTGAATTCATTACAAGCAAAATAATACGTCACTTTGTTTAGGCGATGTCACCTTGCACAGCTTTTTGAGAAGATAATTGAAATTATCTCTCAATTGTTAAAAAAAGAAGTGCAGATTAATCTGAGTAAATCAATCAGTAGTTGCACATTTCTTAATTTCTCAAAAGAATTGTGGACTGCAGGATTATGTTCAGTTGCATATGGTCCAGCCACTATCAGCAGACATTACACTAAATACTTTAGTTTAGAAGCTTAAAGTTTAAGGTCACGTCAGCATGGTTTATAGGTAGGAGTTGTATAACCTTGAGGTGGGCTGATGCTACTGCTGGATAAAGACCGACCGAACTTTCTTCCTTCATCCTTTCCTGCTTTATCCTTGTCATATTGTCATATTGTACCGGTCTTATCTGAACCTGGTTCTATTCGTCCCCGTCCCGTCCTCTGGTGTGATTTGGTGCCAGCAGGACCGCTGTCCCAGACAAGAAGAGTCCCTCTGTGGCTCAGATTGTATTCCTTCACCCGTTTGTGTGGCCCTAGACAGTGGAGAGTTACTTTGTGACTATTTGACTTGAGCAGAAACACATTTTTTTATACCTAATAATTTGAGGTAATCACGAGGTCCAGATTTGTTATTAATAAAAAATGTGCAGCTCCTCCATCTGTGTAGATTGATGCCATGGTTATTTCTGTTTCATCTGCCTGTGCGTGCGGTTTGATGGCGATGGTGAGAAGGTCAGCGTTAACAGTGGCAACATGGACGCTCATCAGAGGCGGTCGGACCAGCATCTGTGGACCCGTCTTCCGGGGTCTAAACGCTAAAGTGTCGCCATGCTTTGTTTATGTAGTAGTCGTCATGCAGTTTACATTTCTTTGCAAATCTGAAGTCGATCATTTCCATCTCCTCGGAAGTATTAACAATAATAAAATATGTGTTGTTCATTACCTTCGCATTGAAAATGCGGAAGGTTATGTTTTGATCGCCGTGTATTTATTTATTTATTTATTTGTATGCGTGTTATTCGCATAAGTAAAAAAGTATTAAACCGAATCGCATGAAATTTGGTGGGATGATTGGTTATTATTTGATTAGATTTTGGGATTGATCGGGTCAAAGGTCATTGTCATGGTCATGAAAAGGTCAACATCTTCTTTTTACCATAGCGCGGTCAATTTATATCCAATTGGCATGCAACTAATGCCAACATGTTCATAATTCAATGCCCAACCTTGTGATATGTGAAGGTATGCGCTCTACCGAGTGCCCATTCTAGTTCGAGAAATTGTTCCGATAACATCCTTCTCACTGTGCTCTGCTGGTGTTTGTGTGCTTGTAGGCTACTTAAGTCCCTTCCTGGAGGCATGTGGCTGTAACGAGTTTTTCCAAATGGCCTCCCAGCTTCTGAAAAACCCTCGTCTGGAGTTTCCAACGCTGGAGAAGCTCTCCATCCTTCTACAGAAGCTCTCCAACATCAGGTGGACACAGTGCCTCGATACTCATAATAACAATTGACTTGAATGCTCAGAGAAATGCAACCATACGCACTCTGATTTCTTTTACGTGTCTGCACAGACTGCTCATAAACTGATAAATACTCAACCTGCCTCCAGATATGAGCTCAGTGATGAACTTCAATCTATTTATATTAATTTCCCCAAGGATAGGCAATGGCATTTAGATAACAGGGGTTCGCATGCGTTTTGGCTTGTGACAAGGAAAAAGCAAAATGGTACCAAACAAAAGCAACGCTCCGGTTTATCTTGTGACCCCTTCAGAGCTTCTCCGGGATTTCTAGTTTAATTGGAGCCCCAATTGGGGTTGCAATAGTGTTCAGGTCTAAATCCAGTTATTTCTGGGTTGTGGCGATCATGTATTAAGTTTGTGTGCAGAAGTCGTATTAAATCCAGACCTTTAGGGTTTCTCACAACCTTTAGCCGCGCCGGCAGCTCTAGGGATGGAAAGGTCGGTCGGTCGACCTCTCTGGTCCAGATTGAAGTATCTCGACCACTTCGTCCACACATTCGTGGTTCCTAGATGATGAATCGTTATCACTTTGGTTATTGCTTTTCCACCCGGGCCTCCACACCTGGACAAAGTTTAATAGTGTGCATTTCCTGGACTCAACAGGTCAAGCGTGTGTTCACTAACTTAGTCGACTTAGTTCAAAACATTCAAATTCAATTGGTCGAGGCCAAACTTAAATATTGGCCCTATAGCTAGTTATACAGCTGACGTACACTGAGCTACTACGGGAGCGTGACTCACTCGTGGGTTTAGGCTTCATTAAATGTCTCTGGACTGATTTCTCTCTTTTTTCTGATTTTTTTTCTTCTCTTTTCTTTGATGTTGTCCAGGAAGACCCGCCGTCTGTTTGAACGGTCCTCCCTGCACCTCCAAATACAAGAACTTCTTCACAACGCCAACCAGTCGCACACGTTCCTTTGCCTCAACCTTAGGTCCATCCTCCACAACCTCAAATAACACGCACACACCACCACCACACACACGCACACACTTCTGCCTGTTCTCCCGGTGAGGATAAGGGTGACGCACCTCGTGTTTCCGTACTTCAGCACGTTGCTCGCTATGTGCTCAAACTGTTTTAAACATGTTTCCAATGTTGCATTACTTAAATGTTCCATCTTGGTCTACCTCCAATGTATTTCTTTATTTATATTGTAAGATGTTTTTTGAAGTTCTTGTGTCCGTCGGACGTACTTTCTTTCATGTTCCGTATTCGTTGCCCTTTCTGACGCGATTTTCTGTGACTGGAAACGACTGTCATGCTTCCCAGCGGCCTTAATGGGTGTCTGATGTGCTCCGAGGAAGAGAGGCTGGGGCTGTGGAGCTTTTTAATGACAATAAACAAAAAGAACTGAAAGACATTAAGATTGGACTGCATATGAAATGTTAACATCCATATGTTTTGTATAAAGTTGTCTTATTTGTTTATTCCAAAGCATGGGTGGTTTGATGGGAGTAATGGTCTCAGTATGTGACACACCGGTGGTGTTGCTTGATCGGAAGGACTGGAACAATTACAGCTGATATTTAACCCTTGTGTTGCCTTCGGGTCATTTTGACCCGATTCAATATTTAACCCTCCTGTCGCCTTCGGGTCAATTTGACCCGATTCAATGTTTAATGTCGGTGTTCTTTCGGTAGTCAACAAACAAACATAAAGTGCCTCACACTTAAACTTGGAAAACAATATTAATTCTAATAATTTTCTGGAGGTTTTAATTGCTGGCGTCAAATTGAACCCAAAGGGTAAAATATGTTAGTAAATATAAAGGTAACAGGAGGGTGAAACATTGAATCGGGTCAAAATGACCCAAAGGCGGGGGGAGGGTGTAATATTGATTCGGGTCAAAATGACCCTAAGGCAACACAAGGGTTAAACATTGAATCGGGTCATATTGACCTGAAGGCGACACAAGGGTTAAGACATACTCGGAAGTGCTTGGTTGGTCTGACTTTGAAATGGGTGCATCCAATTTGTATTTATTCTTTACTTAAAGGAAGGGTGTGACCGGGCTTCAAAACACCTTTTTGAAGAGAACATTCAAGAACAATTATGTTTGAAATGAAATGTTTAGGACACAAATAATTCCGTGAGTGACTGCAGTCATCTACACCTAGCATTACAGTTAAAGTAGTCATAAAGATATACAAGTAAAAATGAGTTTTGTACATTCACATTATTGATATGTCAGTTTTGGAAATTAGATGTATACTAAATATTCCTAAAAGGGACTAAAGTGCTCCAGTATAGTCTCTATATTTACTCTTCAAACTGCTGTTTGGAAGCCTTTGGATCGCACATCCTGTGCTGAACCGTGTTGAAGGTTCACGAGTGAGCTGCAGCTTTCTGGCCCCCTAATGATATGGAATGTTATTACCCCGAAGTGCTTTGGTTTCTAACCACTTCTGTTATTGGTGTGGCAGGCACCAGAACACACGCAAGAACAATGTTACAACAGAACTGTTTATTTCCAAAATGACTGGAAAAGTATTTATTTTTACTGCCCTTTTAAAAATGACGGCACTCTGTTCAATCAGTAGGATCATTCTAATCCCCAAGTGAAGGTCAAACTAAAATGCCAGGGTATATATGTAGGGACCCCCCCCCCCTCTCCCTCCATCCTACAGAGCAGATCACCATTATTGAGTCTTAGCCCACCTTTTTAAATTCTTTTCCTGCTTATATATTTACTACCTTACCGACTGTCGACAGCCGCGAGCCGAGGAGATCACATTATAGATAAAAGAGGAGGACACATTTTGTTTCGCTTTCCCGTTGTAGCTGAAATGTGTTGCATCTGGATGATATCTAATGGAAACCTAATGATCAACAGCAGCAGACATTCTGCACTCGGCAGCCACGTAAACACCGAGCCACCCAGGCTGTGTGTGATGCTCCGCCTCACCAATCCGATAAATCTGTTGGTTTCACGTCATTTTAAGACAGATGCATTGTGGGTAATTAAATGTCTTCAATAAGATCATAATGTTCTCATCAACGGTTTCTTCAGCGTCCGTCTCTTCTTGCGTCTGAGCACATCAGAGTAAAATATTAACTTTTTTTCTCCATTAACTCATCTTTTGCTTCATTGGCAAAGCTGCAATTTGGAGCTATTGAACTGAGATGTCGAGCATGAGAACTGGATCAGAGTTGCTCCATTTACTGTCTTAACAAATGTCATAATCTCAGATCAGCAGTGGAGCAATCTGGTTATGAGCACTACGAGCACAGGCTGTGTTCATCGCAGTTTAAATTAACTCGTAATCATTTCCAGACTTTCCACCATAAATCTTCATTTGTTCATAGTTGAGAATTCCCCACCGCACTATTTACTTCCAGCTTTTGTGCAATTAAAATCATATTTTTATTGACCGTGACCGTTTTAGTTGCTAAACCCTAACATACCGGCTCCATAGTTTATATGCCGTAACCACAATCGTTCCCTAACCTTGACCAAACTGTATTTATCATGCAAATGTTGGCATTGGACGGACAATAAATGAACATGGCATCGGACAGAATCTGAGGTTCTGCATAATCCATAAATCATTTTGTCCCGATAAATTTGAATAAACATAGGAGTTAAAAATGTGTAGAGTCTTGGGCAACAACAAAAGCAGTAGCCTACTTTGGAAAAAATATGGAAATAACAGTTTCTATATATGATTTTAACTTGTAATTGTACTGCGACTGATACATGAATGCTGAAGTCATATTTCAAACTTCTTCCAGCTGCTTTTTGAACGAAAGGTTTGAAACTCACATCGGTTTTGAGTGGAGTATCACTTTAACGGGGAATCATGGCCTCTGTGCCGACTCCAGGAAGTGTCGACGGCTGATTTATTTACTTTCGTGACTCGAGCTGCGTCTGGTCTGCAGTCAGCAGAGCGGTGTCTGGTCCGTGTTCCCCAACACGCTTCACTCTGCCAGTCGAGCCTGCACAGCATCACCCACACGACTTAAAACGCTGATCTTGATTTATATTTGGGTTTTCTCACTGGACTAAACATTTTGAAAATTACCCGAAAGAGTGGCCCTGCTCTGGTCTGGCTGGTGAAGCTCATTAAAATGTTATTTGGTCGGCGGGAGGAAACATTAGCGGTTCCACTTCAGCACGACCATGAAGTCAATCAGTGATTTGACGTGGCAGACCACCAAATGTATATTATTTCCACCAGCATATGCATAAGTATGCTGCTTGAGTAATGCAAGAAGCACATGGCGGGTCTGGTAATATAGGACCTGCCTGTAAATTAGCTCATATGGGAAGGCGTTGTGAGTGGAAGCAGCTGTCTGGGGATATTTATGGTGGACAGGCTGTGATCACACTGGCTTTCCGCTTCCAGTTTGTTTTAACTCCTTTTATTCTGCTTTGCTATCATTAAAACTAAGACTCAGAGCCTCCAGTCTGACTAATAACTGTATTATTACTGTTACTTAAAGGAACTCTCTGCTCTTTCTTGTCACTCATGTCCGTGCCTTAGCGCCTCTAAAGCCGTGTAATGAATACAATGTATCTCAACATGTGTGAACTTTCGACTTCTAGAAGTTTTCGGTTCAAATACACTACCGTTCAAAAGTTTGGGGTCACTTAGAAATGTCTTTATTTTTCAAAGAAAAGCACTGTTTTTTCAATAAAGATAACATTAAATTAATCAAAAATACACACTATACATTGTTAATGTGGTAAATGACTATTCTAGGTGGAAACGTCTGGTTTCCAATGAAATATCTCCATAGGTGTATAGAGGCCCTTTTACATCAACTATCACTCCAGTGTTCTAATGGTACATTGTGTTTGCTAATCGCCTTAGAAGACTAATGTCTGATTAGAAAACCCTTGTGCAATTATGTTAGCACAGCTGAAAACAGTTATGCTGGTGATATAAGCTATAACTGGCCTTCCTTTGAGCTTGAAGTTTGTAGAACAAAATTAATACTTCAAATATTAATCATTATTTCTGACCTTGTCAATGTCTTGACTATATGTTCTATGAAATGTTCAATTCATTTGATAAATAAAAGTGTGAGTTTTCATGGAAGACACGAAATTGTCTGGGTGACCCCAAACTTTTGAACGGTAGTGTCTATGCTCTGCTTCTGGGCCCGCACTCTGGATCTTTTTACCCTTCTTTTTTTTTGGAGCGACTGTTTATCTTCACATTGTTTTTGCTGAAGTAGCAAGAGGCATTTTTGACAGATACACCTGATATTTCCATAAAACCAGTCGGCGCAAAGTTGCACTGCAGCTATTGGCTGTTGAAGGCAGTTTAATTATCAGCGTACAAACACAGTTCATCCAGCACTCCCAGACACACACACACACACACGTCTGGATCCCAACACCTGAATGAGGTCTTGACAGTGCCTCTTCTGCTGCTGTTTGATATGTTCGTGGTTGCCTGGGCGAACGAGTGTGTGCATGCAGTTTTTGTGTTTAGGGTGAATGTGTTACTGTCTGGAAGGTTTAATTAGTTATTGCCCAGAAGTGTCTTTCTATGGTCTGATCCTCATTTCTGCACACGTGTGTGTGTGTGTGTGTGTGTGTGTCTGTGTGTCTCAATGCTGCCCTGAGGCCCCAAAGCAGCATCACTGGCATGTCCAGTGCCAAACAGACCTTCTCTGAACCAGACTTAAGATCCACAGCCAGCACATACACACTTAATCTTTGAGCTGATGCGTTGGGAATGTTGGCTCACATACGCACACACATATGCACTCCTGCCCTGCTTTTTGTGTTGTAGTACTTATTGTGTTTGTATGTGTTATGTTCACTGTATGCACCTATACACCAGAACAAATTCCAGGTAGGTGTAAACCTACTTGGCAATAAATACTATTCTGATTGTGATTCTGACAGTAAAAGCTGGATGACAGAGTGGCGTAACAGCTGCCCCTGAGTGGCTGTTGTCTTGTTGGTGGGAGAACAAAGGCTGTATTCAAAAATTAAAAGAGGAGTGGGTGTAGAGAAGTGTTCTGTGTTTGTGCGCGTCAAGGTGCCTCATTTTGCTAATCCTCTGGAAAAATGTAAAATTTCGATGCAAAAGTCAATAATCGAGAACATATAGTTTGCCAAAAACTTTATGTGGAAAAATAACGTACATGATGCTATGAAATGAAATAGTGGGAGAGAAAAAATCCCTAAATAAAGTTAGTCTACTAAACGTGTCCTGCAGTCTTTTTCCAATGAAGTCATCTCTCTTTTGATGAACCGCAGTTAATATGTCTATAATTAACTGGATGACTGTTGAATGAACTGGGAAACGTTGGGATAAGCAATTTTCCATTTGGTGTCTTCATAACAGGCTCTGACGGTCAGCCGTAATCATTGACAAGCTGCGATGAACAAATGGGATAATTTACTCAACCATATATCAGTTTGAGTAACTTCTGACATGATGTATATGACTCATTACGTTTATGTATTTGAGCAGCGTTATACCGGTGGTTGAATGAGAAGGCCAACCGGGCTGAATACGGAAGTCAAATATAAACATAGAATTTAATTGAACACAAATTATTTTGTGCCATTGTACATTTCACATTTTTACCCTGTTTTTAGGAGTCTCTTGATTTCAAACTTCAATATCTCATCAACTTTTTCAAGAGATTGCGATGAAACGCAAACCTTTCTTCTAGCACCATCAACAAGTTCAATTTATTGTATCTTAATAGTTGCACGACTCATGAGCTTCATCCTCAAGCTTTATTTTGTGTTGTTTTCTCTTCCGCTAAACTCTGATGGTGAACGTGGTCAACATCATAGTTATCTCCATCTACCACTGTGCTGCCTCACAGAGGCCCGACACAAAAGAATATTTAAACAGTTCCATATTCTTTGGGTCCTGACGGTCCGATTCAGAGTCACTTGTCTCAAACCAAATCACTTTAATCGGACTATAAAAATGTCAAAATGTATATAAAGTCACAGTTTGTTACATAATTTTATAACTCAAATACCAAGCCATTTTTGCCATACATCTTTATTAATGTATACATTATGTACAATAATAAGTTATATATACAGTTATATATGATGAGTTTGTGTATGGTTCTATATGTTTTATTCTGCATGTGCTACTGAGGTAAGTAATCCATGTTTGGCTTCTGCATGTCTTGCTATCAGCAGAGTATCTGTCAGAGGAGAGGTTGCCTGTCTGAAACCAGGACGTGGGTCCATGCAATTTCAATTAAGTGCACACTAATTAATTGAGGGTACTGGAGCCCCAGAGTTTGCAAGGAGGTTAAATAAGAACTAAACTTGTCAGTGGGCAATGTCTTTGATTTGGTGCAGAGCGGTTGAGGGGCTTTATCCTGACATAACGTCCGATTTCAAATAAAGATCAGTCCTATTTCTGAGAAAAGGGATCAAAGTATGTCTTGGCAATGCTTATTAAAGTGAAACCTTGGAGCCTGCTGCTGAGTGTTGATGTTAAACTGCTGGAGGCGGCCAGGCGATGACCTGACCTATTACCAAAGTAACTATTAACGTGGCTCAGATGGGCTTAAATGTGAAGCTCCTCACACAGTCGAGCTCGCTGTGTGTCGGAGCCACCCTCGTCTTCTGCGAGTACAACACTTAACCGCCTGCAGCTGCTTTTAGGAGGCGGATAACCCACACAACTGCACATTGTTCTCATTTGCCATATTGGTCCCACAGGGGGTAAGGGAGGCTTGAATGCCGTCTGAGCATGACTGAGCCGGCCACAAAAGCTGAGTACGGTCAGACGTTGTGGGTCGAGCGTCGTGCTGCTTCCACCACGGCGTGCTGCTTCTTGCAGCGTTCGCTGTGCAGCAACCCCCGGGGGCAGTCAGTCATGCCTCTTCCACGTCATCTCTCTTTTTAATGCCGTGTTTTTTTACAGCGTTTCCACTGGGCTTTCAGTGGTTAAGCGGCCCTAAATGCTTAATTGGGTGCTGGAAATCACAGGCACTTTGCACCCGCTCTGTAAACCACAACACTTCGGACTATTAGGGGCCCCGGGAGCCACACGCCAAATAATTAGGGCCGGCGGCAACACGAGACCGCAGCATTGGGGTAAAGGTGGGAGAGGATGAATTATGAGGGGGGTCACAGAGGGGGTCAATGGTAGTAGTTGATGTAAGAGTATGCTGTATTGTGTGTGTGTGTGTGTGTGTGTGTGTGAAGTTTGGTAAAGTGGTATTTGCATGTGAATTTAGACAGAACGTGAGTAACAGAGTAATTCTGTATTCACGTATTGAATCGGATTCATCAGCTCTGGGATTAACCTGAAGGTTGTTGCCCTGATCAGAAGGTTCAGTGAGAGGACAACGAATAAGGCTTCATTCCTTCAAGAAAGACACTTAATTGGTACTTCTGCAGAGGAGCTGCTCAGTGACCATTCCTTTCAGCACCCCATTGCATCTTGGTACATGATTTTTTTTAACCGCATGCTAAATTTGTGTATAAACCTTTGGCCCCAATACTGTTATTGTGTAGCGTCCAGCGCACACTTAATTTAGCAATTTTTTTGTGCACATTTTTTAGCCGCTGAGACATTCAGAGGCTTTTCATTTCATATTCAGAGAAAACATCGGAATGAGAAAACGAGTGATTAATCTCAATCATCGGTCTGACTTTGTATCTTTCTCAAACTCTTGCAACTTTGGAAAGACGGGAACATCAAGGCAACGCAAAGTAGTTCAGATTACTGGCTTCCTGACAGAGAAAAACACACACAATAGAAAAGAAAGGATTGTGCATTGGAAGGTCCACTGACATTCTTCATGTGATGGGGGAAAGCTGTATGCTGTATATGTCTGTCCTTACATACACGTATACGGTAAGGCATCACAAACTCAAGTCCACGTTCCGTCACACGTGTTCAGACGCTGGCGCAGCGCTGGGACAGAGATTGGCACGGGGATGGACAGACCAGCTGGCTGTGAAAACTGCTGTTGCCCTGCCGCCCGGCAGCCGCCGCCATCTCGCTGCTGCCCAACACGTCCGAGCAGAGCGACTCCACCGCGTCGAGCCTCTCGATCTGCACTAAGCGGGTCAAGAGGTCGGGGATGCTGTAACCCGCCGTGCTCACTCTCTCGAAGAGCTGCAAGCCGTCGCTCATGCCGCCGATCTCATCGCGCTTCAGGCCGAAGCTCTCGGCCAGATGCCTCCACGTCTTCACCACGGCCGCCTCGCTGCTGTAGGAGGAGCTCAGCATGCGGCTGGCCTTCTCCAGGCAGTCGAAAGGAAGCTCCGTGGGGCTCAGGCCTGGAGAGGGACAGCGGTGTTAGTGTTTCAGTCCCTTCAAGATTGAGATACAATGTCATCTTTAGCCATGCTGCTGGTTTGGCTATATGGGCTGATCGGCTCTCCACTTTGGTCCAGACTGAAGTACCACAACAAGTCATGAATGGATCACACACATATTGAGAGTCTAGAGGACAGCAAAAAGACTTTTCCTCTATAGTGTACTTTTTTTCTTTAACAAAAAAAAGAACTTGCAAACCTCAGCTGCACATTGTCTTTTAACATGCAAAACTGCCAGATGGTGAGTTGTATTTAATGCTTGCAAAGAGAGGTAATGATGGATTTTTGAGGCAATTCCCCTTCCTAAAGCGATATTTTTGGAAAGGATGATATCATTTATCACGTCATTTCCCATCGTCTTCAGAAGTTCATCTGAAGTGACGTTCCCCCACAGTGTTGACGGAAATTCGTAATTACAAGGCTTGGTAAGATGGATGCGTTCATCAGCGAAAGAGAGACTCACCCTCCGTCACATTGCAGGCTCTGCCGTACAGATCCAGGATCTTTTTCCTTCGGCTCTGAAGCATCTATGTGGTTATTAAAACAAAAAAATCACAAAAATAACATTATGATGTGATTTCCAGATGAAACTCAACTGGGGATCTATTAAAAAATCTGATCTTTTACTCATGTAACATCTTAAAAAGGCTTCATCTCGTTACCCCTGGGGTTTTATTGTTGTTGTTGATTGCGTTCACACTGCTGATGTGGTTGGTGCTGGCGATGTGGTTGGGACTCTGCACGTTATTGGCCGGTCCGGCTGACAGGGCGGGGGCCCCGTTACCGGATCTGTCCCGCTCCAGGAGGCCGAGAGAGAGCAGGCAGAGGTCGGGCTTGTTTCCCAGGTTGACGAGGCACAAGTTGGGATTGTTGGCGTCGGCCGATCCTTGCTTGTCGGAGGCTGCCTCCTCGTCACTGTCGATGCTGCGGCTCAACAGCTGCTCGTTCTCCGACGATGCGTCATTTTCACTGCGCACAAAAACACACACATGTTTGAGAATATTTACATGTGCACATACTCATTTGTATTCTAGAAAACATTTTTTTCCTGTCACACACATTTTTTGATTACATAATTAAATGGTGTGACATCTAATGGACACAGGATGACTCGCGTCTCCCTGTGCTGCTGATAAGCTTTGTTTTACAACATGATACCACGTAATATCATTTGATTACCCGGCCTCTCTCTCTCTCTCTCTCTTTATGCCCGCTCTGTATTTTCTACCGAAAGCACCTTGTTGACAGAGATGCTCACAGAATGCCTTTGTTTCGCAGTCACACGCTCTTTTTACAAGGGTGCACACAAAATGGCATTGTTTCCCGGACATCTAACACCCACTCTGGCAGCTTAAGCAGTGAGTTAGCACATCCTCTGGCACGCTGCTGTCCCACACTGTTTACTGCTCTTGACGCTGAGGTGTGTGTCTGTGTGTGTGTCTCTTTGATATATTGGTATTGCGTATCAATCTAAGCTCATTACAGTGACGTTCACTACAGGCACTGCAACATTTGAGCACAATGGTTCACTGTAAATCTATAATGTATTCCCTCATGCGGCCCATAAAGCAGCATTGTCTGACGAATGAGATGGAGGCGGAAGGACGAAGGTGAGAAAACTGTTGTTCTTTTGTTGTCTGCCATGATGCGCTTTGGTGGTGGTTTGAGGCAAAAGCCAGGAATGAATCCCCCCACACCCACACACACACACACACACACACCTCACCACCCAAAGCCACATAATGGTGCTCGGCTTCATTAAAAAAAAAAGTCAACTGAATTTGCATTTTACATGTCTCACACACACACACACACTCACACGCACACTACTACTGCTGCTGCGACTTGTTCTGTGGTGGCTAAATTACAGGCAGATGCTGAACAAATTATAAAAGGTTCTTTCTGTTGTGTAATGCCGATGTGACGCCACAAATAAATGCAAACAAACACACACACACACACAGAGATACAGTCATAATGGATACTCAGGATGAGGACACAGTGGTGTATATAAGTGGTGAATATGAAGCGTTCTACAGTATATTTCCCATATATTCAATACCTGCCCAGTTGTGAAGCAGAACCAACGCACACACATACATACACAGTAATTGTAGACACACATACCCTAACGTTTATATAATTAAGTGAACTAAACATAATAGCCGTTCTACCTTTGTTTGGTGTTTAAATCCCTTAAAACCTCATTAGATTTAATAAAAAAGAGAATGGATGGTTGTTCAAATTAAAAGGAAAACGTTCTGATGTGTTGACCTAGAGTCTAAGTCATCATTTTTAAAGCATAATGATTCTCGCCTCACTCATAACAACGTGCCTTCATGGTCATCAATACAGGTCAATGGACTTCATTGGGAAGCTTGTTTTGTGTCCTGTATGTTTTGCACACTCGGCGTTGCTCGGCTCATAACACGCTGGGTGCCAGATTGTCTTCTCTTACTTTGTGTGGTTTGTAAATCAGATGTGTATCTCACCTTTTCACCGTCTTCTGAGGAGGAGCTTTTAGTTTGTCTAACTCATTTTTCTCTGAGTAGATCACCACATTGTCTGAGAAAGAGAAAAGCAGAGGATGTAGAGGTTTATAGGTGTGTTTTACTCTCACAAATACAGACAAGTCAGTCGTAATAACACAGCAAATATACTAAGATCTCATAGGATGTTGGTGTAACATGTCATCGTCTCAATATGGAAAGAATACCACATTATACTCAGACTTCCACACGTCTCTTGGATTAGTGTTGATTTCATGCAAAACTCTTTTGCAGAACAGCGGCCAACGTGGCCACAAGTGGCAAATACAGAAGAACGGCAAATGGAATTTCCCTTCATTTCCAGGATGTTATGTCATCTTTCAAAAGTGAAGTAGTCTCATTTGAATAGTTTGTAAATGTGCACATCTCATTTTGGTACTAACAGAAATAACAAGCCTTTCACCAAAATATCTCACACGTGTGACACACACAATTATTGAAATACAAGTACTGCATGGAGTAATGCAACATTATAGATCTGGCAGGAGTTGAAGTACACTAAAGAAAATAGGTTCCTGATGCTAAAACGATAAAGGACGTTTAACTTGGAGGGAACTGCAGTCAGAGTGATGTATAAAATGATTACAGTGACTATTAAATTACACTTACTTCATGGATACTTATGGGGCGAGACAGCATAATGAGTGAATAATAATAATAATAAGTGGAACAAATGCTATTGACGCTGTGGTGTGTGTGTGTGTGTGTGTGTGTGTGTTCGTGCATAAGGGAAGGAGAGAGAGAGAATGTTTGTGTCTGTTTAAGTGTCTGTGTCTTTCATTTCACAGCTTTATTAACTCCGTGTCTACATGAGTGACAGCTAGCTCCGGTAGAGCTCCGAGCAATGAGCTTATCTTCCAAAATACACACCGCATTCAGACACACACAAACGCACACTCACACAAGTCACAATGCAAGCATTTATATTTTTATATACTCTAACTACTTTATCAGGGGTTCTTTAAAGCTCTTACATCATTAAGTCCACGGTCTCATTGTACCACATAATGGGTCTGTGGCCACAGATTGTGTGTGTGTATGTGTGTGTGTGTGCGCATCCACACCACATGTAAGTTGTTAGTCAGTCTGTCTGGGAGTGAAATTGAACAGAGCATCATTGTCAGGAAAAATGGCGCCTAAAGCAACGTATGGTTTTTTCTTTGGAAGCTTCACATTCCACCATCCACTCATCATACTGCAGGTCTGTCAGCACACACACAAGCACACACACACACACACACACACACACTTGCATACATTATATTACAGATTCTAAATATGCACATACATACTGGACTGATGTAAAGACCTAACACTGTTAACATTTCAATGTGATTCGATTTGAATGTCGACTTAATCCGCAGTGGATGTTGTCGGGCAGATCCTAATATGAAGCGAGAGTATTCCATAATTCATACATACATGCTGCTCCAGAGATACGGCGGCCTGGCAAAAGTACAATTCTGAAGGACATTTTTGGACCTTTTTTCAGCGTGAAATTGATGCTCGTTCACAGATAATATGAAGTGTTTGGGCTCAACGCATAAGCCAGAATCCCAGGATCGAGTACAATTACAGTTTGCTGGGTGGCATCTGTTCATGCCTCAACTCACTGGCAAGGACATTGTGTCCTGTGTCACTGTGACATTTCATAGTTGTTAAAATGTGTTGTTACTATAATTATAACTGTGTGTGCCTTTGTACTGTTCAACGTGTATTGTTGACAAAGTAGTTGAAGTTTAAACTGCATCTGTTATTTATTGAGTCTGTATTTTGAGTGCAAGAGGGGTTTATGGAAACATGGAAATGATCTGTTTGCGACTGTTTATTTTTTACAGATATAAAAACACTGAACATTTTAGTGAGGAAATAACAGACGGTCTGCACGTAAACTGTCAGTGAAAGGTTGTATGTTCATGCTTTACTTGGTTGCTGCATTTTGTCTTTTTACTCTTTGAATATATATAAATATATTACAGTATGTACTCTATATAATCTCAATAATGTAACTATACAGTAACTTCCAGCTTCTTTTATTAATCCAAGTACGGTTGGCTTTTACTGCTCACAATTCAATTAAGAATTTAAAAAATAATAGTTTCAATCCATCTTCATGTGGAGTTTTCTCAAGTATATCAGTGTAATTATTGATACTATTGCTTCACTTAGTTTGGAGCTAAAGCAGTGAGTTCCTCACCTGCTCATGAGCTCATGTTACTTATTAACATCTTTTTAGTACTACATACATATATGTTTTTTTGGCATTGAGATAACATCAGTTGTTTTCATGAACCCTAATCAAAGCCCTTATCGTGGATAATGTGGATACTGTTCGAATCATGTTCAGAAGGATATGAATAACATGATTAAAGGTGTTTTATGCAAAGATCATATCAGGTATAGGCTCATGACCAGAATAAGGCTTATGATCCGGATTCCAGTGTGCATGTAAACAAGACACCCAATTATGAGGCCAGAATACAGATCAGTTTGTGAGAGACACCAAACAGGAAGTCATTTAGAAGCTTTAATGCTACGTGAGCTCATCAATTATTAAATGTGTGTGAGTGTGTGTGTGTTATGTCTCACCTGGGACATCTTTCTTGTCTTCCTGTTTGTTGGTCTGAGCCTCCACCGCCTTCACAACTTGTCCAGAACAACATGCTTTAGACGCACACACACAAGGAACGTCACGCACATATGCCAACCTTTAACGTGTTTGTGTGTGTGTGTGTGTGTCAGTCTCACCCTGACTACTTGGTTTGGCCTTCAGGATATAAAACATAATGATGAGTACGATGGCGATGGCCATGATGAAAATGGTTGACATGGCGATAATGAGAGCCGTGGCGAGGTGACCTTGTCCGTTGGTATCTGAAACATTGGGGGCAATGATTCAAAATTATATTCATGATTTGTGGATGGTGACAAATAAAGAAATTGATGGTTAGAGTGAGATGAAGCGTATATATTTGTATCCGTGTGTGTATTTGTGTACCTTTATGTAGATGAGGGAACACGGTCGTGCTGCCAGGGTCAATAACAGCCTTCTCTTTTGGCCTGCTGGTCAACATGCCTGCAAAACATACACAGACACTGAGTTTCAATCCTTGTTCATTCATTATGGATGAGCGAAAATAGTTTTTCAAGTCCTATTGTTTGCTCAAAACGTTGCGATTCTCACAGGGCTAACACAAAACAATCATGTATGAAGAAATAGTTTGACATTTTGGGAAATATGTTTATTCACTTTCCTGCTATAAGCAATACAACTCGTATGTATTATGAGTCAAATATAGAAGTACTGCACAAAGACTGGAAACAAGGGGAAACAGCTCGAGGCGACTGTGGCTCTATCTGAGGATTCGCGGTTTGATCCCCGGCTCCTCTCGTCCATGTCGATGTGTCCTTGGGCAAGGCACTGAACCCAGGTGGTTCTGGCGATGATTAGGTGTGAATGATGACGTGGAGCGTTTAAGCACTTTGAGTGGTTCTAAGACCAAAAAAATGTTGTACAGTCCATTTGACCATTTAGCAAAGTAAATATAGATTACACATGGAAGAATTTTAGAGGCACTTAGTTGTATTTTGCTACTTTAAAACAGAGCTAGGCTAGCTGTTTCACCCTGTTTCCAGTCTTTGTGCTAAGCTAAGCTAACCGGCAGCTGGCTGTACATATATCCCGTGCACACTATCAATCTTCTAATTAAGAAGGTAAATAACTATTTCCGAAAATGATAATCTGTTCCTCTAAAGTTGGGCAAATGATGCACCACTTTCCTCCCGAGATGACACGATACAACAGACTGGTCGAAACAGAAGTACCAGATATACGGTCAGGTTTGGACATTTGTCACTGGCAGAGGCAACATGCCACCTGTCACTGGTTATGTTAGCTTTGGCATTGCATTTTATGGACTTTTATTTTGATTCCTCCCCCCAATAGTGTTCCGTCACATCAATTTGTAATCGAG
Source organism: Pseudoliparis swirei (assembly GCF_029220125.1). Classification (NCBI taxonomy): domain Eukaryota; kingdom Metazoa; phylum Chordata; class Actinopteri; order Perciformes; family Liparidae; genus Pseudoliparis; species Pseudoliparis swirei. The sequence continues at coordinate 13,806,146 of NC_079389.1, read as the reverse complement.
AAAACTCTCTGTCCACATTTGTGTTTCTTTTTCTAGATTATTCATCATTTGTTTTTCCTCTTTCCTAGTGGAACAGTAAACTTCAGACAGCTCATAAATCAGCTCTTTTAATCAGTCTTGTATTTCACCAAGTTGATAGACTGTAAAATTCTTTGGCATGGGCCCGACCGCCCCCCGTGGTCTCAGCGCCTCATGTCATCACACGCACACACCAACGCCCTGTGGCTACAGACATTAACTCTGGGTATGTGTTTACATTCTGTATGAAGGGTATGAGCTCGAACTGGAATTTTGTTTAGCGTCTTGTGGTATTTGTCTCTTGATCATGTCTGTCAGCTTACGTACATTCACACTGCAAATAGATAATTTTGCAGGGCATTCTGGGTACTCAATACAAACAAACTGAGAGGAGTAGAAATGGGGAGAAAAAAAATCTACGCATTTTTGTTAGAGGTAAAACTGTGAGCTGGAATGCGGCGAAGGTTAGCTTCTGTGTGAACATAAGATGACATTTTATGATCTCTCTCGATGCTGAGATAAGTATTAATGTCGGTTGGTGCCTGTTTGGAAAATGGCAGCAAAAGTCAAAAGGTGACAGTGGAGATTGAACGACTCGTAACATCTGCCTGCCGGAGAGTAGCACCAGCGCAAGCAGTAACACACTAATCGTCTGTCTTTCTTTCACAGACCCACTAAAGTTTTAATTATCACACACGCAGAGCGAGGTAGGAGCCAGGGTAATTTACAGATTACATGGCGAGTGTCAGCCTGCCTTCACCCTGAGCAAGTAGAGCTGACAGCCTTCAGCTCCTTTACGTATGTACTGTTGGGAGTGCATCATTCTTACGTTCTCAAACATCTAAACAGGGTTTCATTCAAATGTACCACAGGGTACAAACTGAACAATTGTGCAGAATGCTCTCTGTAATTTTATCTTTTTTCCAAACTAATCCAATTTATTTCAAAAAACCAGACTGCTGCATTTAGAACTTGTGTTCAAAGTTTTGGATTTCTCATTGTCTGTTTTGCATCTCCTGATCATCTCTTATCATTGATCTATATAAAACAACAGCATGTTGTCAGGTTATTCTTTCTTTTCCCATAAGAAGTTTAGCATTTTTTTTATTTTCTAGTATGTTTTAACAAATACAACTATGTAGTAAGCCATCACAAATACCCCAAAGGTATCTCAATAAATAGTGAAAATACTTATATACTATGAGAGAGAGTCTCTTTTCATCTCACTCTCAGTAGGGAATAAGCATAGGTACATCCCCAAATGTCAATCTATTCCTTTAAAATAAAAAGTCTTAATGTTGAAACTATGTCAGCACAGAAATAAGTGAAATCCACAAATAAGTTTGAACATAAAATATAATAATATAAAATGAAATTAATATAATGAAAATGACTATAGATATAACTATCTTTCTTAATTGCATAGTATCATTCAATCGCTCAAGTTCATGCCTTGGAGAAACAATTAGGTTGCTGTTGAAAAGCAATTGTTTATTCATATACACACACACACACACACAAAAACACATGCACACACACACACACAAACACAAACACAGACACACACACACACACACACACTACTTCCCACTCTTTCCTCTGCAGGCCCAGACTGCTTTTTGGGGGTTTTGATTTTCATAACACACTGATTGAATATGACACAATAACAACTACATTCATTTCCGACCTCTTTAATTACACTCACAGGCGGTTTTGAGCAGTTATGGGCCCATAAATATCATTCCAATAAGATTATAGTGAGGGAACAAAAACAGTTTCTATCTTTTAGATCAATGTTATGATCTATTTGTCACATGTGGACAAACCCACAGAGAACACAGCAACACGGTGAGAATATTCACCTCCAGCTCTTCAATAAATGCTTATTTTCATCAATAAATTGTCTGACTCTTATCGGCACCGAATGTTTTTTTTCAATGAGAGAATAATTGAATTTTGAAAAAGATTTTCCAACTGAATTTTCTTGATAAAACGTACATTTTGTTGGACCGTGAAGAGTTATTTACTATATTGGATTATGTTCTATTGGACGGAGGTCTAATCTTATTATTATCTGCTTTTTCATGGCTATGTTTACTATATATAAGGCTTTTTTTTAAACCATTTTAAAAAGGACACTAGAGGACATTTAACATTTATCTTTCTCTATTTTCCAGAGTGTCCTAAAAAGATTTAAAGTAAGTTTCCTATTAACTGATTTTATTGGAGATTCCTGGGAAGAAGACAGCAGGACGCTAAGAGAGGTACATTAAACTAAACCGATGACCGTAAAGTTATTAATGCAATTTAAAATGCAAAAATAATGCTTTAGGGCTATTTGTATTTGATAACATGAGCAATAACCTCAGGAGACACTGTGGTGATTGGCAATGTATTAAAATTCAGCATGAGGAAATAAAAAATACTGTCTAATAAACTATAATGGTGCACAATAATTTCATTATTCTGACAAATCACAAAGGCTGGGTTGGAACCTTTTTCGCTTTCTGCAGCTTTGTGGGGCACAGAAACAAACTGCATCATCTGGTTGCAATATTCCTGGATGTGTTACCACCACAGTCACACTATACAGTCAGCAAAATACCAGAAACTTTTGCTCGACTGCCACTTGACAGCCTGCACGCTTTTGTTTTGCAACTGTTGGGGAAACGTCTCTGAACTGCGAAGGCTGATAGTGAAAAGGGGAGACAGAAAAAACGTCTTGTAAATATTATTGTCCAGAGACTTGTTCGATAGATGCATGTGTCAGGTATGCAGGGTAATCAGTTAGGTTATGAATATGCTGCGAAACCTCTGGAGCCATAAAAGTAGAGATGCAAGGAGGGGAAGGAGGGGGGTGTCCATCAGGGAGGCCTGCTGACTGAGGAGGACAGTGACCAGAGGGCCCGGAATAACTACCTACAACTTCTGACCTCCGATTGTTTCCTCAAACTAACTCCAGGCTTTCAACATCTGCTTCTGCAGATATCCCCATTTTATATCCTTTGATTGAGATAGAAAACCTAAATGTTTGGTAGCTTTGATTCCAACGGAAACCAGATTTGTGTTAGGACAGAGAACGCTACAGAGATAGAGAAAAAAGGGGGGGAATTCATAGTTGAAAAGAGAATAAGATGTTTTTGGAACAAAAGGTTGGAAGTGAGCGGAAGGAAGGGGAGGCGCAAATAAATCTGTGAAGAGGTTGCTCTTACATTCTTTGGTGTTGCGTGGTGCATTCTGGCAGGAATGGCAAATCATCCCGTAGTGGTTCCTTGGTCTGTTTTCCAGCATGTAATACCTGGGAGTCACAAAGGAAGTGGGTAAAAACCAGGACATTGTCAGACTATATCATTAGGCTACACCAGACCTGGTTAGCCATACTGGAGGAAAATCAGCTGAAGGAAAGGAGCACATTTTTTTATTTAAATTAAAACACTTTAAGCACTATTTGCAAGCACAGCAGGTGTGTCGACAACGTGTGGCCTCCCTGCCTCTAGACATGCTGTAACGACACGGTGCATAAGGGTGGGGAAGCAGCTGAGGTGACAAGTTTGTCTCAGTGAATAAATGTACATAATTGATGCCCTGAATCATGAAGATACGATGAAAAGAGAGCAAGTCAAGTATTTCCATAATGTATTAACTGATGCTTTCATATATCTGGATATGGTCCGAGAAACTGATTCAGTCTTTTGCTCTTGGTCACTTCAGCGACACAAGAATATGAGAAAGAATTAGATGACGTCTTTTTGTTGTTGTTATAATGCAACTCAAATTCAAATGAGTTGTGACTCTTGTTCAGTCCGTGTGTGTGTGTGTGTCGTTTACCCTGGTAGACACGGTCCACATTCGGCGTCGCTGTCCGGAGTTCCCACTGCACGAACAGTGGCTTTGTAGAGTGCGTCACAGTCTTTATGCCGTCTGCAGATCTCATACTTCCCTTTGGAATATTTCCCATGTGTACACGGCACACAGGCAAAGTCGTCGTCCTTCACCCCGTAGCCACAGGTCTGCAAAACACACACATTCAATCATTAGGTTTATTAGATATAATATAGATTTAAATTAACTCGACACCCTTCGGATCAATAAGGTAGTTCGCAACAAAAGAAAGCGCACACACACATACACACACACACACACACACACCCTCTTACTTTCATCCGTCAAACCAGCTGATGCCTCTTGGCTTTGGGCTACAGCAGACAGACTCTCAGAGATCTAATGTCCCTTCCCTCGTGTTGGACATCTATAGTTCTCAGTGGGTTTGATATAAAACGTTGCTTTGTATAAATCTACAACAATCTTTATTTTATTTAGAAAGTTGACAGGTGTGCTAAAGTAGGGGAATGGGGGTGATGACACTCAACAAAGGTCCCAGGGGAATGTCAGCACATCTTAAACCACTGCATGGGCCACATCATGCAAGCTGACTTGAAACTTCAATGACAGATTCTGCGTCCTCACGTCGCCAAAGCTTTCATAGCTCAATACAAGTTACAACATGAGGAAAAATAGGTTTCCCCCCAGTGTCTATATTCATGTAAGCTAAGAGGAACATGTAATCCATCTCCATCAAACACAATCTGGATACAAGATGCACTTTAAAAGCATCCTTGGATGTCTTGTGTGTGTCTGTGTGTGTTTGTGTGTGGGTGGGTGTGTCTGTGTGTGTGTGTATTTTCTGAAGTGAGGATGAACCCTGTGGTTATCCAATGATTAAAAGGGTGTCATAACACACACACACACACACACACACAGATGCACATAAAGCTAAGGGTAACAAAATAACACATGAATTACAGACTCTGGCACCCAGTGGATCAGACAGGCAGGAGAAAGTGCAAAGGGGCTCTCATCAACGTGTTTGGCTTCTCATGTTTCTCTCGCTCACTAAGGACCAAATGAGGCTTTGTGACAAAGCTCTGTGCTCAGCACACTGAGCTTCTCATTGCCGCCTCTGTGATTTCACACGCTCCAACACAGCACATTGTTGGGGATGCTTAGGAGAGGCAGGAAGCGATGAAGCAGGAAAGGAAGGACAAAACAAACAAACAAGAACCTGTATGCATGCAAGCATACGGAGAGATAAGGACAGAAGAAAGGACAGAGGGAAGAGAGGAAAGAAGGAAGGAATAAAGGCAGGCATAATAGTTTTGCTATTATTCTCAATGGAATGATGGAAACAACATATTTCAGTTTGTTGTTTCAAGGTGCGTCAGAATGGTAATTTTGGTCGAATTGACATCCGGTCCATCACTTTGGTCATGACCTTCATAGAGGGCCCTGTCCCCGTACGGATAAACTGTAATAACTTTGATGACCCTTTCATTTTCATTCAGCAGCATCTTCAGGGAACATCTGTAATACATTGCTTTACAAACAAATACCTACAAAACTAATTCCCATCAGCCTCACCTGTACTTTGCATGTGCTGATTAACTAATTTGGTTGTAATGCTAACACGCTGAGCTCTCTCTCTCTCTATCTATCTATCTATATATACATATATATATATATATATATATATATATATAGATAGATAGATAGATACTTTGTTGTGAATACTACTGCTGAATATTGCTGCACCCTAATAACTAGAATGCATGGTGTTCACCCTTGAGTGCGTCCATCTCTCTTAAGACGGTGTGGCACCCCGGGGTGCCAACTGAAGCGTTCACCTGCTCTCTGTTTTCTTTGGTCGTCATCAAACTGACTGACGCAGGCTGAAGTGTGACTACTGCAAGTCGTTGACTGTAATGCATGCCTTCACCCCGAAGTCAGTGAGAGCAATACACCGTGAGAAATTGTCCACTTCAATTTAGACACTCTTCACTGTGCAGCTGTGTGTGTGTGTGTGTGTGTGTGTGTGTGTGTGTGTGTGTGTGTGTGTGTGTGTGTGTGTGTGGGTGGTCTAAACAAAAATGACACAAAGGTTCACAAGGTCAACTTGCAAGCCATTCACACAATGTGTTGCAACAACAAATTCTAATAATATTACCTGATGATAAAAGTTGTTTGTGTGTGTGTGTGTGTGTGTGTGTGTGTCTCACCATATGCGGCTCTTGTCCAGATGGGCAATGAGGGCAGGCCTGGCAACTGTTACTTGTCAGATTGAAGAACTCGTACTCTCCACAGCTGGAATACTCCGCACTAGCAAACATACAACACAGCTGGGGGGCGGGGGGGGGGGGGGGGGGGCAGAAAGAGAGAGACGAGCATGAGACGTGAGACTTGTGCATGACATATCAATGACATTTTGCAGGTTTTAAAACAAACATGCAACTAGCTCAATGGCATAATGAACCTGAGGGTGATTAGTTTCCAATTGTGAATTCATTATTGTAGATATTGATATATTTTTGCATTTATTGTAACATTGAACTATGTTTTTCTGTTGTCTATAGTATATCAAACATATACAGGACTGTCTCAGAAAATTAGAATATTGTGTTGTGATTATTTTTTTTTTGTAAAAAAATTAAAAAAAAAAATGCATTCATTCTTACATTCATTACACAAATCAAATAATGCAATTTTATTTTGATTTATTGCTGATTATGGCTTTTTTTTTAAGAAAAAAAAAAATATATCTCTCCTCTATAAAATAGATAGAAAAAAAAAAATACTAGTAGGTTATTAAACAAATCACTGAATTTGTCTATTAAACTCGAAACACCTGCAAGCGATTCCTGAGCCTTGACAAACACTCAGCTGTTATAAATCTTTTTTTTATGAGATAGGGATTTTTGATTTTTTCTTTTTTGTAATTGTAAATTTTTAATATTAAATAATATAAGGCTTGCAAATAATTCAGTTGATTTGTAATGAATAAATAATCACATTTTTTTTTTTTTTTGCATTACAGAAAATAAAAATAAAACTTTTATATATTCTAATTTTCTGAGACAGTCCTGTATATCGATGAAGAAAAAATGATTTTGGTTCTGTAGAATCTTCTGAGCTGTTATTTATTAGTTTTCAACCATGCCAATGACTTCTTAGCGGACTATACAACACTCAGTCGTTGTATTAATCTGAAGACTATGTATTTTATACATGGTGTTTTATATAATAAATAGTCTTAACGATGTAAAATAAATACAAACACCACACACAAAGTCCCCAGTAATGCATATTATGTCTGACAGAGATCAACACAGCGGATACCAGTAATTCATCATTAATCCTCTCAATTAAAAAAGCGGCAAATAAACTGTTGCAAAAAAAATTGTTACCTCCATTTTTTTAATTCAGCATACTTCTGCAAATGTATTTGAATACAGCAATCATGTAAACTAACACTTTAACTTGAATTGATTTGTACATGTGGGAAGTTGGACCAAAACGTTACACTGCAAAGCAGCATAGATAAATAACTGCAATAGATGATGGCTGATTTATAGAATGACCAACTTGATAAGAATCAACATAAGACAAATGTATTCTCATAAAGCAAAGCAAACAAACAGCTAATACATAATAAATAATATAGCATTGTGATCTCTGTGTGTTAGTTTATAAGAGTTTTCATAATAAGAGTATTTGCTTGTGTGTCTATGTACTATGTGGATACATTGTGTGTGTCATTTTGTCATTGAGGTTTACTGTAATATGTACCAGCTGGTATTTATAGCTTTACCCGCGCACTTTGTTCTTTTCCAAACAAACTAACCGACATAAAAAAATCATCTGCAGTCCAGAAATTGATCGCAAAGACAACGTGTGCATGACTAACTCTCTCCGTCTTCTCTCTGTTGTTTCAATAACCTCTCCCGATGTTTGAATACATATGCAAATGTACACTGCCCGTTTGTTTGTGTATCACAGGCTGGAGCACAAATTATCTCTGGCCAAATAATGTGTTTTTAATTTATACAGCTTCAAAAACAAACTGAGCTCTAACTCACACACCTAATAATGCACCGACTGCAGACGGACACGCGAAAGGGAAAACAATTGTATGACGTCATCTGCCAATCTTCTTTGTCACATTTATGGCTCACTGTGGGTAACTTGCCAGGGTTGTGTGCATTGTTTCTTCTCTGGCAATTTGTGCAACTGTGCAGAGAGTACATTGGAGCCTTCATCCCTGCAGACTCATCACAGAGGGTCCAGTGGGCCCCTTCTTGTTATTCCTCACACAAGTACACTTTGGCAGGAACACCGTTGAATTACCAAAACCAGTGGTGGAGGAAGTACCCACATCCTTTACTTAAGTCAAAGTACTGACCCTCCTGCCGTGGCTCAACTCGTAAATGCGTAAGGTGGGACGACATCTGATTGGCGACAGATCGGTCCATGTTAAAAAAAATGCATTTACAGATTGAGCCACGCCAGGGGAGTCTCATAAATCCGTATCTTTGTGTAGCATCCACAAATAAATGCAGTGCGATCCACAAATAAATGCACTGCGATCCACAAATAACTACATATAAATCCACAAACAAATAGCTAAATCTATTTACAAATGCATAAATATATTCAGGATTTTTCTTTCAATTAATATGAATCATTATTTATTTACGTGTGTATTGGAATGTATTGGTGCATCTTTCTTTGTGCATTTGTAAAATGTAATATATTTGTGAATTGTTCTGTGCGCATTTGTGACTGTGTGTTTGCATTTGTAATTATTGAGACTGATCTGACCCCATGGATGTAGTGCAGAAAAAAGAAAAATATTTCTCTCTAAAAGCTAAGGGAGTGGAAATAGAAACACTCAAGCTAGGTACAATACAAGTCCATCACATGTAGGTAAGCCAAGTACTTGAGTAAATATACTAATTACTCTCCACCAGTGACTGAAGAACACCATCCTGACACATCGATACCTCTCGAGTGTCGTCTGTGTATGTGCTATTGTGCAATATGACACGACCAGCACACTTCTCTGTCAGTCATTTGTCATTGTTCTACATATTCCCCAGAGACATGGTCTCTATGTATAGTGATTTTAGAATGTGTAGTGAGACATTTCTGATGCCACTAATCGCCGGTGTAGTACATCGACACCTTGTTGACCTTGTCGACTAAGTGCTCCGGTGTCGGCCTGCATGCGCTCAGAGTGACTGATGAGAATGAAACAGCGGAGAGAGGGAGGGGAAGGTGGAGGAGACTGTCGGGAGCTCTGCCAGTGGGTTTCAACATCAAAACATACAGAGAATCTAGAGAGGATTATAAAGAGATCTGCTCCCTGGGAAAAACTCTAAGTTTGACTAATTGGTACAAGCGCTGCAAAGTTGTGCAAGCAGCTGGCACATAACAACAGTAGATTATATTGAGGCTGCGATCCATATTGAGAGACGAATACGAGTATCTGAGGACACCAGAAATATGATGATGGACATTAGGAGGAAACGAAGGCAAAGACTGAACACTTACCAATAATGAGGACAGAAAGATGGACTTCTTCTGACATCTCCTCTCTGACATTTTTGCTTCTTCTTTCTGGAGACGAGAGAAAAGGCAAAGAGAAATGATTGTAAAGCAAAGATTGTAAATTCTTCTGCACCAAACGTCTCTTTCAAAACAACAAGATCATGAATCTAAGCATTCCTGCTAACAGTAGTGTTGTCAATGGGCATGGTGTGTGTGTGTGTGTGTGTGCGTGTGTGTGTGTGTGTGTGGCCCAGATGAGTCCACTGTCCTGTTACCATCACGTCATCGCTCATCAACATGTATTCGCAACAGAATAGCCCATGGCATTCCTCATAACTGCCAACACACATCACTGTTGGCTAACCTCTGCTTCAATGAAGGATTGTGTTGGCTATTAATAATCATCTGCATATGTCTTTGCTATGTCTCTCTCGGATGTTTTTGTCAAAACCCTCAACTTGGTTAAAGAATGCTTTTTAAGTTTGGTTTCACACCAGCTAACAATGCAATTACAGCTCCACCAAAATTAGGTTTAAGTAAAAAATAAATATTAAATCGCTGAGATGCTGTTTCAGATCCTCCACACACACAATGACTGTAACAATGAAGTAGGCGTTTAGCAGACAGTCATTCTGAGATTGTGTCTTTGCTTTCGTACTCATGAAATGATTGGCTGGTGTTTGGATGTGCTTTTAAAACGAGCAACAGTTCATAAAGTCTGTGTTTATTTCTCTGAGTGAGGTATAAATTGCCAAACGGTATCTGTGTGTGTGTTTGTGTGAGTCCATGCGCCTACGTGTGGTGATGTGTAATTGCTTGTTTATTCCGTTGTGCATCTGTAAGATCCTGGCTGCCATCTGATTTACTGTGTGTTTGTGCTGCCTGGGTCTGAGAGTGGAGCACCTGCGTGTGTGTGTATGTCTGTGCAGGTGTGTGTGTGTGTGTGTGTGTGTGTGTGTGTTTGCTGTGCAAGTGTGTAAATAATGTCGTCCCTGTAATTGAAAGGATATGTGCTGGCTGGGGTTCTCTACATAATCACCCCTAAAGCAGCGGTTGAACGCTAACGATAAGCCCAGAATAATAATATAAAAAACTATATCAGAAAGCAGAAAGTGCTCTAGTGTAAACTACTTCTTCAAAAGAAAAAAATGGAACAAACTGACAAATGTACAGCCTTAAATATTGCACAAGAATTCCACAATAGGTTGTTGAGTGAAAGCTGCTTATATCAGCTTCCAGTTAAAACTGTTGAGCTACTGGGTGTTAAATTACTCCAATTATATTGAGCTTCTTTTTTCTCCTTTTTTGTTCATTTGATTTTAATCTACACGCAATTACAAGGATACATTTAATGTTCTAAACTTACAAACTGCACCATATCTATGTCAGCACGGCCTTCAGGGACTCTAATGCAACATCCCTTCATCAACTCTGCGAGTTGATTAATACTTTTTCTAACCATGAAGAAAAAAAGAAAAAGAAGTGTTGTAATGGCAAGGAGAAGCGGATACTAACCAGAGCATAAAACCCAATTAAACTATGTTTTATATTTCAAATTCCATTTTTCCCATCTTCCAATCTAACATTTATCTTCACAGCTAAATACTTTAAGCCTTATGTACATTGAGAAGAGCAAAGAATACAACACTATCAAGTTAAAGCATGCACTCACCCACTCACACTAATTACTATTATTAAGTACATTTCTCATGGAGTCTCTTTTAGTGTTAATTATATGTGAGAAAGAAAGATGCATGTATAAATGTGTATATAGATACTTTTCTTGGCTCTAAGGCTTCTGTCTGATTTCCTGGTTTTATAGTGGACCCGGTGACACCCGGCATCACATCTCCATCACATCTACTCACAGAACCAGTGCTGAATTCAACACATTGTGCTCAAAAACAATCTTACAGTCATATTACTTTGAACTCATATGGTTTTATGAGTTTATTTAGTTTTTCGACATTTAGCAACCCGCTGATTTTTCACTGTAATCCACATTCAAATGTAAAAAAAGTATGCCAGGGCATGAGATCTGTTGTTTATCTTTTGTAGTGTGAAAGCACAGCAAAAAGAATGGAATGGATGTGAGAGGTCTGGGAGGCAAATGAGTATTTTAACTCTTTATGACAACAGACAGCACTGCTTCCATTACCCATGAAGGCATTCACTCCCTACCCGGTACCATCGCGTTAGCTGCTTAAATACAACAAAAAAACAAATCCACTGTTTTGATTGATATTCCAAATGGTCGGATCAGCTTGAAATTCACATTTAGAGTAATGGAGGAGGTGTGTGTGTGTTTGTGTGTGTGTGTGTGTGTGGGGGGGGTCTGGTATTTGAGGTCAAAGTCTGTCTGTCTGGATTTAAACTCTGATTTCACTCTTCTATTCCACAGACTTGAGTGAAAACCCTTTTGATCTTGGATGATGGCTAATTCCCCGACCCGGAGGGTTTGATCTTGCTTAATTACAGGTTCAACACGCACATGCAAAACACACACACACACACATTACACACAAATATGGTGTATAAATATGCACAGCGCTGGCTTCTGAGGGCAAACTAGGCTTAATTGCACTAGTCCTTGTGAGCACAAACAATATGTGTGTGTGTGTGTGTGTGTTTGTTTTTGGGTGTGCATGTGTGTGTTTGGGTGTGCATGTGTGCGTGCGTCTGCATAGAGTTGTGTGTCGCTGCTGAAGAGATAAAAGGGTAGACAGTCAGGAAATTAAGAACTGCCAAATGGCTGTGGACCCCCTGAAGGCTATTCATTATGGGGTTAAAGGGATGCGCACAGACACACAGACAGACACACACACACACACACACACACTCACACACAATGTGTTTGAAGCCTCTCAGTGTCTTCTGACACTCCGCTCTACCCCTCTACCCCTGTACACCGTCTCTCTGTCAGGGCAGGTCTGAGATAAAAGTCGTTTGCCCCCTCGAGGGTATTAATCTTCTAACGACCACATAATCTCCGATATATAACCCTTCTGTCTTTAGCGGTGTCATTACCTGGTCGAGGATACGCAGTTCTTTGTGGCACCTGTATGGCACAGTTCTTCTGGGCAGCTTAGTTTTTCATTCGGTTGCATTTGATTACCTATTTTGGCATGAAGAGACCAATATGAAAATTCCATTCAACTATGGGAATACGATTTAATCTGCATCCTAAAAAAAAGAGCCAAATAACAAGCCCATTGACCTTAAAATCCATTCAATGCGATATAATGAGACCGAAAAGAAGACGTCTTTCAGTAAAGTTCCCTGGCCTACAGTGACAAGCATAATGCTTTAATATCGCAAACTTCAAAGCAGAATTAAGTCTGTATCTATATGGACTGCAACTAAATATGACAGCCAAATGTGATCGACTTACCTAAAAGTCATTATGGGGATGTTTAGGCCCGATAGGTGAAAGGAGGGGTTGCCTGAAGGAAATTCCCATAGATCAGCTCATACAGGCACATTGAGTCGACACCTATTGTTCAGTCTCTGCACTCTTCCTCCCATACCTGCCAGTCACTCTCTTTGTGGTAATGCTTCAGATCTTAAGCACACTGTCTGTTCATGTCAGTAAATAGAGCATCAGATTGGTTGAATGAGAATATTTTCGGTGAATCCGTTGTTTCTTTTGGGAAATAGGCTATTCCTCATTATTAGTCGAAAATCATACTGATGAACATGCATTGGTCTTTTATAAGGAGGAGATTCTTACTGCATGATTAGTCTGTGGTAGTTCAGTATTTCCCCCCCGGAGTGAGTGGAATGCTTCATTCACGACGCACTGCAGTCTTTGGTATTCACAACTCTGCTGTCTCTGTTGGCCTGAAGGGCTGCAGTGCATCGTTTGGAAGATTCACAATATCTCAAAAATCCCCCTCCGTTCCACGTGGAGCCCAGAACCGACCGATAGCATTCGCTTATCCAGCAACATGCCTCAGTTGTAAACCCAGCGGGTTTCTAGATTCACAAAAAAACACGACATGAATATTGTCTAACAATGTGTAATGTGTTGGTATGAACGTGAGCTGATGCTTGGGAAAAGACCAGGTCCCTTTACAAGATGGACCAAATAACTTGATAGCGATATTGGGTCTTTCACTAAATATTGTCACAATGATATTTTTGACAAATAATCATCAGTAATGTCAATATAATGACAAAGTATGAATTCAGAAAATGCACTAAACCCATTTTCAACTATCTTAACAGAAATTAGCCTACTTTTCTTTATGTACATACACGCTCAACCTTCCAGCTCCCCTTTTTTATTTCGAATTTGGACTCAAATATAATAATAACGCAAGAGAGTCCCAAACTGGAGCTACACCACACCATTTCAGTGCACTAAATGGGATAAACCAGTGGCAGCTTTGGTACTTTTGTTGTTTCTGCTGAGTTTTACGAGACCATTAACTGGAAAACAAACAGTTAACGAGTGTTTAACGTTGCTCTTTCTGTCTCCCCTTCCTCCTCTCATTGATTTAATTCGATTCATTAATTTTATTGAGAAATAAAGAGCCAAATGAGTCTCTTTTTAAGATCACCCATGGGTTTTGTGGGAAACAACGTTTCACCATCAGTGTTTAACCTTGTAACACCTTGTACCATCTATTTATTACACTGGTTGATAATGACTTCCTGCCCGATTAAGTAATAGAAGCCAATCAGAGAAGAGGAAACTCGGCCAAGCAGCAAACCAATGAACAGATGAAGGATGAGGTTAGAGGGTGGTTTGTGAGCTCTTCCACGGCACTTTATTTCTGATGACAATTAAATGTGGATCCAGAGGTCTCTGTAGTCCTAGTTTTGGTATTTCTAAAAAGAAAATCTTATTTCCATTGAAATCTTTCTCTTTCTTCCCGAACTTATTAAATCGTTGAAGCAACCTCCTCTCTGTCTTTTTATCGGGTACATTTTAAACCTAATGATGTTATATAACTTCACTGTTGATGCTAATATTGTTTGACTGAAACTACCGCAGCTGATGATTTTTGCCAATATTGGACTTCTTTGGCCAATTCGTCAATTTCAATGTCTCACTCTAAAACAACAGTGAACTAAGCTACTGCTCTAACCCTACTATAAACACACTCTCCTATATGTAAAGATGAATATACAGATGCATAGATAATCCCTCTGCTTCCAGGCCATAAAGAAGTTCCAAAGTTAATCAATCCACTGCTTTATCATGGAAATAAAGGTAATTTATTTTCTAGACCAGGGCTCAACTTGACAAATCCAAGCAAGATCTCAAACACATGTTACTTCATGACCGCCGGCCTGTTTGTGGGCAACACCTCAAATCCTGCTGTTTTCCAGCGAACCAAGCAACGACTATTTCACGCTCACAGGCTTTGAGACAGAAGTAAAGATGGTCATCATTGGCTCCAATTCACATGATGCAGATGTCTGTCGCAAGAAAATGATTTGTCTATGACAGAATGTAGATCATGTTCTGCATTGTGTATTTTTCAACAACTTTGAGCTGTATGCAGATGTCAGTACTAAGTGTACAACTTCATGCTCATTGAATCAAACAAACAGCTTTATTAGTAGCAAACGTACATTTAGCTCGCTACAGCTCTGGTAAACAACATTCATTTGACCGTGTATTTTAATCTTTACACGAGATGGTTGTGCTTCTGATTTACTTTGATTTGTTCCTTGTCTGATTTTACAGTCAAGTAGTCGAGATAAAGGCTACAAAAAACACCCACCACTAAGTGAACCCATTTGTGAATTGTGAATTATGAGGATATTTTAATCAGAGAAGTTCCACTTACAATAGTCTATAATCATCAAATAAAGAAATGAGACCATTTCATGCAGGATAATAGCATGTCATTAACTGTACAGCGACCATAATCATCTATCCGCATCAAATAATGGGAAACGCCAAAACACACCTCGGTTCACTGAGCGTGCTCTGAATTCAAATAAGAATTGTGTGTTCAAGAATTTGGCCAATCTATCTTTAAGTAATTCTAAGTGCCCCGACTGTCTTTCTTTTCACAAGTGAAATATGAAGGAGGAATGTGCTGCCGGCATTTTGTCTCATTCCATGATTCGGAGGCAGCTGGAGACTATAGAGGGGTGGTGGCGGCGCTGTCACTCAAAGTAGACCCACCGCTTCCACCTGCGAGTTGAATCCGACCGTGAGTGTGTCTCAAAACTTCTCAACAGAACTCCCTGATTGGAAAGCAGGCTCTAAAAACCAAGAGGCAGCTCTGCAGTTACAATGTACACACAGCATTATGATCAGGCTCACACACGCCGCACCGCTGACATCTTTGTTAATGTTCCGTGTCAGCGCTTAAGGAAACCAAAGTCACTGAACAAAGTAGCCCTCCAGACTCAGGTTCAATTCAGTTTATTTGTAGAGCCCATTTTCACAAATTAGTCTCAGAGTGCTTTACAATCTGTACATATAGACATCCCTGTCCCAAAACCTCACGTAATGACCGTCTTAGTTTGATGTGAAAATAAAGCCATGATTAAAGTGATATCCAACTTTGGAGCCAGGCACGAACCCCGAGCCAACAGCTGGCCGTCGTATGCCGACTAAACATCCATTCGCTCTGACCCCGGCCAACCGCAGCATCGGGGTTGTATCAATGCACGAGCTGTATCGCAGACACTTCCACAGTCTCCTACAACAAATCAGTTTCCTATGGGGGAAGAAGGGGGGGGGGGGGGTGATTGGCTCAAATGTCACCAATAAGTAGAACAGCTGTGATTCACTAAATACGTGACTCCTCACATACTGTGCAGGTCCTACCTCCAGGAGAGAGGCCGACGTGGCTGGAGCGCCACATGAAATGTGTGCGTTTCAGTACGTGCCCATCTGCGTGCGATGTTTCTTCATCTCCTCTTCATCTTTTGATTGCTTTAATCATAGACTTACTGTCAGCTTCCCACTTCACGCGCAGCAAAAGCAAACTCTTGCGGCACATGAAAAGAAGACGCTGACACACGCTTACACACGCGTACACACACACTTGCGTAGTTGCACACACACCTGCAGTCCCAGTCAGTCAGTCGGCTCTTTGATTCTCTGCCTGCCGGTGATCTGTCTCTCATCGCCACCCCTCCCTGATCCCTTGTTCCCCTCGTTAGCTCTGCTGGGGCAGAACATCTCTCTCTCTCTCTCTCTCTGTCTCTCTCTCTGTCTCTCTCTCTGTCTCTGTCTCTGTTTATTTTGCAGTGGCTGAAGGTGGGAAGCCTAATCTGCAACCATGAATCTGTCTGTATGTCTTATTGCTGTCAGCATAAGTAAAATCATATGATCAAGTAGAGTTCTGGATACATTCAAACACTCCAAATCCAAAAAAATATCTGAGCTCCCTAATATACTGACTTCACTCAAAGATAATTACCAATGAAACATTGGTTCTTAGTAAAAACAAACCAGTGTAGTATCCGCATTGTTCCTATCTGTTGTGTTTTCCTGTTGTCAACATTTCGATAATAAACCGTAGTTGTGGGATTTCTAAGTTTTTAGAGAGTTCTTAAAACAAAGCTGTGGGCTCTTGGAGTCTTTTTTTTGCAGGTGGATAATTCCATAAGTCTGAGCAGCAGCTATTCATGATGGATGGAGGGCTCTTTGAAGCACAAATCCTCATCAAGCCATTGAAAAGGTAAAGACTTAAGAGTTCAAGCGCTTACTTAGAGGGTGGAAAGTTGCAAACCGACAGAAGCATTCCCGTTAACTCCTGGTAATGTGTACGTTTAACCTGCCACCAGCAACAGGGCGGATCACACCCCAGAGCCCATCCATCTGCACAGGTGCCTCAACCAACAACACAATCCCTCACCGGCTTCCCACCTGCCAATCAATCCTTTCACCAAACAGAACCAACACAATTTGGTGTTCAGCACACAGCAATTTATGTTAGCTTCCTCTTAATGCACACACTCTCATGTGTTTCACAAAGTAGGATTTTCAAGGCCCAGTATTTCTGCTTTTCCACAATGTAGGACATGGAGTGTCAGATCTCCCACCCCTGTAAAGAACACACTGATGACTAACTGGAGGAGGTCGCCCACACAGAGGACTCTTTCGGAGACACTAATTAGACCACAAAGCTCAATTCAATTCAACTTGCAGAGATTTCAACTGTTGATTTAGCGCTGGTTTGTCTGTGCTGTGCATGGGGATATAATAACGGTGAGAGGGAAACCCATGATTAGAAAAGTATTTTGTTTTGCTGGGATTATTGCATATACATTTAAATATAATGAAAGGGAGCTAGCTCCTCATTTTGCTGGAGACCACCTAGAAGCCCAGTAAGACCCACTGTCTCCTTCTAATGGACTTTAGTTTAGTTTCAGATGGAGTTTTGCAGCAGTATTTAGCGTTTTCACAAATCTATTGTTTGCTCTTTCAAGAACAGCTTGCATCTGTCAGAGCTGTTCACACTATCAGTGATGAGCACACACAGAACCTCAGTAGACGGATACAGAGTGTACTCTGTAATTATAGATTCAAAGCCTGTATTGCATCAGAGAATGATGTCTTAGTTTATTTGAGAGTATCTGTCAGAATAAAACCCGACTGAAAACATGTTTGTTCACTTTATGATTTCTTGTTTTTAATGTATTATGTTTCGTTTTGTTTGTTGTTCAACAGTCCTGTTGAGTGTGTGTGAATTTTATTTCAATTAGTTTTTATATAGTCGCATTGTTTCTGAAATCTGTTTCCTGCTGATGCTAGGTTTCGCCTCTTTTGTTCCTCTTGAGCTTCCGTAGCCCCGTCTTTCCCTCGTAAGAGTTTTGTATTTATGAGGGTAAGTTGTGTGCTAAGATCGTCTTTCACTGTGTTGTAATGTTTTTTGCAAGTGTGGCCGTTTGTGTTGCGATCGCGGTGTCTGCCTGTTGTGTGTTTTTGAGATCGTCAAGAGATGATTCAAATATATCTTTTGGCGATCTTAGAAACACGCAACAGGTACCTTTTGTTTCATTGCTTCTTTGGCGCCATTGGGTTTTGACACTTCCGGTCGTCCTGTCGTGTGTTTTTCCCGTATAGTATAACTTGTGGTAATTGGTATACATTCTGTTTGGGTATGTTTAGGAGCTGATGTGTGGATGTCGTCAACAGGTGTGTTCTTCCTTTGTGTTAACTTAAGAATTTCCGCTGAGTCACTAACTCACTCAGTTATTTATTTTGTCCACTAGGGGTCGCTGTTTCCCCCTGTTTGTCAATCAATATATAATAAGAGATAAGAGTTTTGTATTTGCTAATGTATGGATGTCGTCAGCAGGAATAAAATCTGGAAAATAAACCTGCGGACTCGACTTCTTCCTTGGCCAGTACAAGTCCGTTACACACATTAACGCGTTTAACCTTTCGACATAGACGAATACAATGAAATAAGACACTGTCTTTTGTTTCATTAAATTGTCACTTTTTCCATTAAAAATAATAATGCACATTTTATTAACAATGTTTGTATTTTACTGGTTGGCTACTACTTCAGTGAGTATTTCAGTGACGTGTTTGGGGGCTTTTTCCAGGTGCCATGAAACCCTTTTCTTTAGATGTATCTACGACTCTCTATGATTGTTCCAATAAATCATTTGCTTAGATCCTTATTACAATTATTACACATACTATAAGTTGTTCTTGACATCAGCCAAGTCCAAATGAGCTCAAATAACTTAGTGTTTCTCAAAATTTCCTTTTCAGATTTGTGAAGCTTTATGAAACATTCAACTCTAACGGGCCTCCGGAGCTCGATACATTTGTCGACGGGGTAATTGGATAGGCTGAGTGGATTGGAATCAGCTCTGGCATAAATCTCAACAATACCTTTCACGAAACAAACACACGAATCCCTTCTCCTTTTGATGACATCAGCCCAGAATAAAGAGGCTAATTCTGAGAATACCAGTGCCGAGCAGCATTAAGCGGCGAGTAAGTGAACACATTATCTCTTCACTCCAGCGTTGTACAGGATGATCATGACTACGGGCGCTGGCTTTGTTACTTTTTCCACCTTCATCCCTCTAATCCTCAGAAACTGTATTAACTTCTTTTGAAGATGAGTTACACTCCCTCCCCTGTTTCTGCTCCGTCTCTTTCGCCTTTCTACCTGTGAACATGAAAGATGTGATGGCAGCGGAGACGTGCTGTGCTGGGGGCGGCAGGGACAGAGAGAGACACAGATGGAGAGATAGAAAGAGGGAAATAGAGAGAAGGTGGGGGGGGAGGGGGAGTAGAGACGGATTGATTTCCACCTCCAGCAGCTACAGTTCAAAGCCAGCCAGCAGACTTCAGAGGCTTGGCAGGACCCGGCACGTCCCCAGCCGGGCCGAGCTGCCTGTCTGCGGGCAGGACTTCCCCCAGGGGCCCCGGGGCCCGGGACAGTGAGGCGGCACCAAGAAAACAATTATGCAGACAGGGGAGAAAGGTGTGCAAGGTCACACACTTGCTCAAACAGACAGCCAAAGATAGTTTCTTTCACAAACTCACAGCGTACACGTAGGCCTGATTTGGCTTATTGGATAAACTGATTCATTCTGATGATAGGAGCCCAGATGCCTGAGCCACATCTGTAGCATATTTGGGATTTAAAAATCCCAGCCTTGTCATGGAGCAATCCAGGCCTTAACTGAAGCTGGTGATGTGAAAAACCATCTCGTTTGTCCCCCACCTTGGGCTACAACCTTTGCACCAACACACACAGGAGCTGTCACACACTTCACAATGCATTTGAGGATTTGCCTGTTTCACAAATTAATTTCATGGAAATTACTTTTTTTTGAAAATTATAATATTGGACATATATTTATTTGGGCTCATGCACTTAAAAACACACATATCAATCAGCCAGTCAAATACACAATATGTCACCTGAACAGCAGTGTTTGGCGTCACTTTTGCATATTTTAACACAAAACTATATTTAGCACCTTTAGATGTATTGTTTTGTCCATGCATCCGCGGTGTTCTAAAAGCCCACATACCATATACAAAAAAAAAAATAGCATCTCCGACTTATTTTAGATACAACTATAATAAACCATAGGGCTTGTTTTCTTCTTCATAATACCCTAAACTTGCTCAGGAATTTCCCTGAAGTCTTGCAGAAAGCCGTCCTTGCATTCCAGAGAGCGGAGGTGCTCAGACGTCTTACCTGAAGCTCAGAGGGGGGCACGCTGCTCTGGTTTCTGCGCTGCACTGCGGGGCGATCAGTCCTGGTGATCCGTGATCAATCTCTGGCGTGGAGTCGGAGAAGCATCGCCGAGGGACTGGCTGTCTGCGAGTTTCTACTCCACTCGGTCCAAGTTGCGTCTCAGCCTCCACTCTGCTGCATGTCGGTGTGTCTGCAGGCTCCTCCTCGGTGGGGAAAAAAGCGAGAAGTGTTCTCCGCCCTGAATGAGAGACATATTAAGGTGAACAGTCTCTGGGCCCAGGTAGACTCTTGGCGGGGGCAATTAACGTGCTGCACGCTACGACTCAGCTACGCCATCTAGTGTTCACAGGCCTGTAGTGGCAGCACGATGACCTGCTAAATCAACATAAGGAAAACATCCATATAACATCCATATATTTATAGTTATTATAATATATAAATACAAATGATGTTATATATATATATTTTAAAATGATATATATATAAATATTATATTATATATTTATATTGTTGCTGTTGTATCTTGCTTGTTCCATACTGTCTGAATATGGGTTTGTATTCAGTGTGCACTGCTATAAATAACTGTTATCGTTATTGGTT
The DNA here is from genome assembly GCF_029220125.1 of Pseudoliparis swirei. Lineage (NCBI taxonomy): Eukaryota > Metazoa > Chordata > Actinopteri > Perciformes > Liparidae > Pseudoliparis > Pseudoliparis swirei. The sequence continues at coordinate 13,784,994 of NC_079389.1, read as the reverse complement.
ACTTTGCCAATTGGTTTCTCAAATAATCAATTCATGGTTTTAAAATTAGGGAGAAAAAAATGTCCAAAATGTTTATAGGGCCAACATTGAGTTCTTAAAAAAAATGCTAATTATTTTAGTCAAACAGTTTGAAATCCAAATATTCATATTTTTGTCATTTAAGACAAAGAAAAGCAGAAACGGTTGAAAGACAAGTTTGGTATGAATGAGCTTTCTATAATACATGTGCTACCGATGAGTTATACGATACGATGACAGCTGCCATCATTACTCACACAATATATTGCTTTTATGACTACCGTAATTCTAATTCCACTACCACTACGATTTTAGATGTAACATCATTTGTTTTGGTGCACCACACCTCTCAAGCAGTGTCAGCAGCACAACATATAAGCAGACACATAACAAATATAAATACGAACCAAAATATTCAAAGGTGGGTTGAGAAGAGTTACTTATTAGTATCACTGTTAAAGTGCTTTACATGAAGGCCACACACACACACAAACACACACACACACATACACATACACACATACCTTGTTTCAGATGACAAATTGTTTCTAAAATAGAAGCTATACATGTGTGTGTGTGTGTGTGTGTGTGTGTGTGTGTGTGTGTGTGTGTGTGTGTGTGTGTGTGTGTGTGTGTGTGTGCGCATGTGTGTGCCTTGGTTGTGTGACATGGATGACTGGTGCCTGTCGTCTGAGTTGGACTAAAGCTTGGACTTTAGTTCTACTTCCTCCTCCTCCTCCTTCTTCCCTTTGCTTCTCCTTTTCACAGCCACAGGAAGGGTGAGATAAAAGAGGGGCTTTGAAAACACTGGGAGTCCTGTAATTACTCTCTCCCTGTCACTATTTTTCTTTTTTTCTCTGTATCTCCATCGTCTTTCTCCCACTTGGTTACCCCCTCTTCGCTCTTTCACGTTCACTATCCCTCTCTCGGTATGTCTCCTCTATATCTCCATCCTCTTCTCTCTCTTCTTTCTTCTCTCTCTCTCTCGCCACCTCACTGTCTCCCTCTTTCTTTGAGCGGCTCATTGATGTCAATCCAGGGGCTTCCTGACTGAAAAGGAGGATGAGAGGAGAAGAGATTAAATGAGAAGAGAGGATAAAGAGAGGATGAGGACAGGATAACAAGAAGACTGATGAGTTCTGCTGAGAGAATGATGACTGCTCTGTCACAGACCGGACAAAAACACATATTAAGCAGAACCTGTTTAAACTATGATGGATGTTGTAACAGAAGAACCAATGCAAGTGAATCATATGAAGCAGACTGAGATACATGAGGTGGCGAAAAAAGATTAAACAAGATGAGATATGATGAGATAAGGGATTATTTGATAAAGCTATAAAATAGTATATGATTACATATTTTTGACATACTGGCTGGTGCAGCATTAATTAGAAGGAATGCACTAAAGAAACAAACAATATGTATATGGGTAAATAACAAATACTGTACATCAGATAATGAAAAAAAAAAATCTATTCATGATAGAAAAGGGAAATGTAATGATCACTCATGTGTTGTTTTATATCCTTTGGACCTTATTCATATTTTGACACGTGCATTGAATTAGCCTTTATTTTCTTAAAACAGTAAACATAAGCATGTCTGTGTATCTTTGACTTTTCCCAATATATTTTCTTCAGGTACTGCCTTCCCTTTTTATCTATTTATGTGAGGCTCTCTTTATATTAATATGTGCTGGACAAATACGATTTGGAGTTATGGTTATTTGGTCCATGCATAAGCAGTATCATGAGTCTCTTTGGTCAACATGCATTCATGTTGGAGATCAGAGTTCTTAAGATCCGGTCGTACAGCAGCTGCCACAGCCTGCATGCCCTGGTGTGACCCTCCCTCAGCACCACATCAAAGTGCTGTAGCTCAGAGAAGATCGCAGTCAGCGGAGGCCGAATTTGCTGTTCGGTGTAATGAAGTTTGGGTAACTTACATTTGCAACATCTTTAAAAGAAAACTTACTTATGCTTTTCATTTGCCCCAAGGATACTCAAACCCTGAAAAAAGAAATTGAAAATGTGCTCTCCCTGTTTTGAACTTTTCAAGGATGAAATGAATGCTATTGATATTTCATCCTTTTGATATTGATATTTGATATTGATAATTTTCTCCCGATACTTCCGATTCACCATATTAGCTAAGGCCATACAAACTAAGGCCATTAAAATAGCATGTCTACATTACTAACTATATAGAAATTAAAGATCATATTGAGCAATTATTTTGGTGTAACCTGAGCTGAAATATAATGATATTTAAACTGTAGTTTTTGTTGTTGTACTTTTTCCTGAAGAACACACACATGCTCTGTGACCTTGTTAGCACCCCTGTTAGTTTCCCCTCATGCACATTGTATGTGAGAACACACTCACATTATCTAACTACTGTTCAACAACAAAGCAAAGAGCCGGTTGCCATGGTAACTGCAGTGTCAGCTAACCTACATTTGCATGGACGAAGGACATTGGTCGATGGGAGAGAGGTGGATGATATAGGTACATAGAGAAGACCCACACGCACACACACACACACACACACACACACACTCAAAGTATACATTCATTACATTTGATCGTCTCGGGCAATCTTTTCATCCAGAGCAGACAGTTGGAGAACGCTTGTGTTTGCAGAGAGAGTATTCAAAATAATTATTATTGATAAAGACGAAGACAAGATAGGAGCGTATGAAACTTTGGTGAACCCTGAAGGTAAAACTATAGGTTGACCCAGAAGAAGAAAAAGAAGTACAATGACAAACAAAGCCACTGTGCATGCAGTATCAGGTCAACTCAAGTTTATTTTCATATCTCATCATCACAAGGATTTCCCAAGGGACAACATTCAATTATAAAATAATTAAGTTTTTTATTGCAGATATTGCAGTACAGTATTCAGCATAATAAAACAGAGTATAAAGCAATGAAAGCCCGTTGGAAACACATAAGAGGCCTTACTAACTTACCTCGCCAAGTCTTAAGAAAACTGGCCATCGTTTGCTGACCCAACCCTTAGCAAGGGAGAACAAAAATGCAATATTAAAATTCTGAGGGAGGAAATTGCCCTCACAAGGACCGCTTAGCGTGTCATAATGTGCCAGTCGGTGTTCATATCCACATATTCTGGACATGGACATGCTGTTTTATATATCAAAACAGAGAATTACAACATTACAACATGTTAGGGCAGTACGTACAAATAAATATGTGCGTGACAGCCTTTGAATTTACGTCAAACAAATGGTGTGCAAGTGTCAAAATTGGACACGTCAATTTTAATGGCATCTCAAAGAGCTGTTTAGCCCTTATATCTACAAAAGGCTCATTACCATCCCTAATTGACCCGTCTATTGGTTAACGGCATCCGCCGTTTGTTTGTTATTGACAGCACTGCGTCCTGCAGGGAGCCATGAGTACGCTGCTTAAAAGGATTGAGGGGATTTTCATCCAATAATCATTTTTTGTTCACATCTCCCTACAGTTCTCCTCTAATTCTGAATCATTGGCTGTGGAGAATTGTATTAAGCAGATGAAACACGCTGGGCATGAGACATGAGTGGGTATGATAAAGAGAGAGAGAGAGAGAGAAAGAGAGGGAGACCATGAATTAGGGCTTGTTGCCAGCACTTTGGGGCTGCTGCGACAATGAAGCATTCAACATCCGGGCTTGACAACAACAACAACACAAATGTTTTTAGTGGAAACCTGTGAGGAATGGCAGGTCTTTGTTGATGAAATGTAAGAGGAGCTTCTGAAAAAGCACAACACATCTTCAAGTCATTAATGCTGCAAAAGACTTAACCATAACTTGATTTTTAGAAGTTTTTTTTTTCCTCTTCTGGTTCCATTTCCAACCGATAAATATTCAATTTGTGCCGGTTTGATTTGTGTATCGCTGTACAAACGCATACGACCATAAACAGGGACTGAAGGAGTAAATTATTCAGCGCTTCAGTCTCAATTTAGTTTATTCACATGGCTTTATTTTATTATACTACATGCGTTTCAACTGTCATTGGCTGAACAGGTCATCTAGTCTCTAGAACGACATACAGAATCTGTTATAGCGTAATATTTTCATTCCAAAATAAAATAACAAAACATTTGTGAATTAGGTACACTGTTGTCAAAAAAATACAGCATACACTGTTTTCAGTATCACGCACACACACACACACACACACACACACACACACATACACACACGCTCTCTTCCTCATTGTATGCCTAAGCAGTCCGCCCTCTGCTTTTCCTCATGGGTGGTAAATAGTGAGTCTACCCATCACCCAGGAAGGCGTCACTGTGTCAAACACACACACACACACACACACACACATGCATACACAACCACAGGGACAAACATACACACACATATGGCTCAATTACTCCCTACACCTTTAAGGCTGAAAGAGGAGCAGGTCTGAACAGGTGGACAGGCAAAGCAAGTCTGTAGTCATGGCTGAGAAACAACACAGTTGTGTGTGTGTGTGTGTTGAACACACACACACACACACACACACACAGACATACACACACATTTACTTCTCCTTGAAGTGAGTTGGGTCCATCATATAGCACAGGACACCAGCATTTGATTTTAAAAACAGTCCTGGAGTTTATCTATAAATACGTTATTGCTTACAATGTATACTGTGTTTTGTAGTCTTAGTAGTCTACATGATGGTCTAGACTCTAGTCTATAGGCAATGTTTTTGGGGAAACAAGATCAGTAAATGTCCACCAGAGGTCACTAAATACATGTATTTCCCAAAGCCCTGTTTTTTAGCTGGAGGTAGTGGCTGAGGAAACGCGCCTGTGCGCATCGATTCCAACTCAGTTTACATTTGATACTATCGGCTCTTCACAGAAGGCGAACTAAACCGAGCAAGCGCCACCATTATATGTGTCCCATGTTGCTCAAATCTGGGTCACATCTCTCAAAACGTAATCTTCATATTGACATTAGAACACCGTAAGAAGAGTTTGTGAAGAGAGAGAAAGAGAGAAGACAATTCAGCGGCTGTGGGCATGTCTGTCTATTCTGTGTTGGCAGGGTCTCTCTCTCTTTCTCTCTCTATCTCTCTCTCTCTCCCTCTCTCTCACTCGCTTTCTTTCTTCTAGTCTGTAGGCTGTCAATCTGGCTCTAGAGCGTGAGCGCGCGCCGCAATTCTTGATCGGCGCGCGGATGATGATGATGAGAGCGTGACCTCACCGCTTTCTGCACAGCTGCTGGAGACACACACACAGAGAGAGAGAGAGAGAGAGAGAGAGAGAGAGAGAGAGAGAGAGAGAGAGAGAGAGAGAGAGAGAGAGAGACAGACAGAGACAGACAGAAACACGTTGAGGTAATCATCTCGAGGAAGCCTACACGGAACAGCGGAGAACATTCACAACACATTGGTTTGTGCATCGCGCGCGCGGGGACTCTGTCGCGGGGTGTCCGTTGGCTGCCTTCCAGAATGTGCTGTGCCCCCGGTTCATTTCCACGGTACACGAGCCAGTCGCCGCGGCACCCCCACTGACACCGAAGCCCAGATGCTCACCCTCTCCGCGGACATGGACGAGTCTTCGTCTCTGCTGGATCTCCTGGAGTGCTCGGTGTGCCTGGAGCGCCTGGACACCACGGCCAAGGTGCTGCCGTGCCAGCACACCTTCTGCCGCCGCTGCCTGGAAAACATCCTCAGCTCCCGGAACGAGCTGCGCTGCCCGGAGTGTCGCATCCTGGTGGACTGCGGGGTGGACGACCTGCCGGCGAACATCCTCCTGGTTCGCCTCCTGGACGGCATTAAGCAGCGGCCCCAGCGGGGGAGCGGAGGAGGAGGAGGAGTGGGAGCCGGCGGCAGGCAGTCCCTAGCCGGGGGCTCGCTGCAGGGCTACGCAGCCGGGATATCCGCAACTCCCCCGGGCAGCGCAATCAGAGAGCTGCCCGTAGCCATCAGGAGCTCCCCTGTCAAGGTTGGTTACTTTTCACTCTTAAGATCAGACGATGTTTGCATGTGTCACCGTTTCATGAAACAAACACTTCCTACACATGGTAGGAGCAGCCAGGAGCGCATTCCCAATCCCGCAGGCGTCACTCCAAACACAATGACAACTTTAAGAGTGCGTCCCCTGCAGCAGCAGCAGCGCTTACTGGGAGATGTCTATCTCTTGACGTCTGCGTGAAAAGGGGAACAGGGTGTTCAGCATGCTGCCTGCACAGATATATCCAGCTGCTGTGTGGTTACAGATGCAAATGTTGAGGCTGTGTTCTGAATACCCACGCAGTGAGACTGATTGGAGCATTGACTGTTTGAGAACCAGGATTAGGAACAAACAGAGAACAAATGATGGGACTTGGAGAGAGAATAAGTAATAACAGTGAAGTGCACTGTTGTGTCTTTGTCACAGCTGATGACCAATATGCATCCTGTTGTCTATTGATTGTGTTGCTGAGTTCTCACTGGTCTTGCCTGTGATAGTCCCTGATGTGACACTACCTTGGTATTACAATTAGGGTTTATTTCCTGTGTTGCATTGAGCCATAGTTAAACTAGAAGAAGAAGAGAGGCAGACCGAGGGGGTCACCTGCCTCTGATGCTGGTGTTGTCTCGGCCCGGTAAAGCCCAGTTGGCCAAAGGCTGCAGCAGTGTGGGGTCCATGGGTGAGAGGATAGGAGAGGCTTGATGCAGAGCATCACGTGCATTGGCTTTGTGGCTGTGATGTGAGACGTTTTGAACAATGTGGCTGTAATGTGGCAAGTAGACAGAGAATGTGAGAGCAGCACTGTGTTGCATTCAGTGCTGGTCGTCATCTCGACTCAAATTGGAATAGATCTTACGCACAAGTCTTCAACAATGTCAGGCAGTTGGGGTGAGATATAGTTGTAATGCAATTAAAAAAACAAAATGTCATGCATTCGACAAACACTCAGCTGTTATAAATCTTTTTGGAAATAAAAATTAAAATTTAGATAGGATTTTTTTTTTTTTTCTTAAGCTGTATAATAATCAACAATATAAAAGAAAAAAAAGCTTGCAATATTTTCAAGATTTTTGTAATGATCCAGAATGCATGACATTTTGTTTTTTAATTGCGTTGTATTGCCGTTTCATTTACTCGAAGAAGTATTTAGGTGCAAAGTCTAAGTTTGCAATAAACTTTAAATATTTAATGAATTCCTAGATTCCTTTCACATTCTTTTCACTGCATTCGTTGTTTGAAAAAAATATGTCAAACTTAGTTTTGGGTAATGCACACCTGGTAGACAAGTGGACATATTCTATGAAATGTCAACATTGTTGTTGAATAGCAGACAAAAATCCCTAAATATTCAATAAGCAATCATATTAAAACTGAGTAATGCAAGTAGCTCTTCACATTTCAGAAGGTGTTCATCAAAACGAAACCCTGGATTCATGTGAAATAAAAAAATAAAAAAGCACGGCAGAAGAAACAATAGACGTGACCTCATCGGCAGCTTTTCTCTCATCATGTTGGAACTTGTTGAGATGAATGTATAGTATTTGTCTCATGTGAGCTTATGTTTTGTGGTCCTTCCTTATAAAAGCGAAGGGATTCTCGGAGTTGGAATGCACGAGCGGGGGTCGTGGGCAGGTGTGTTTGCCGTTGCCCTCGGCAACTTTTTCCCTGAGTTTCGTGGCATTCCCAATAAGAAGGATGCGATGAACTATCTGACAACGGTGTTGCCATCCGCGTTCCCACCCCCCCTTACTCAGTACAATAAGACTTATCAGGCAAGCTAGCCATTGATTAAAGCAGTGGAGCGCTTTGGTGTGATGAAGTGCAGCAGCAGTGAGCAGTCACTCATTCACGGCGATGAACAGGAATCCAAACCCCCTGCAACACTTAACACTCCATTTCAATCCACTCAATAAACTGTACCGGTCCCTGCAGGGCAATTTTGATGCCTATTACATGAAGAAGAAAAGCACACATACCAAAAAAAAGAAAGACAGTGCAATATAGGATTCTATATATTTTCTTCATTTCAGACAAATGCTAATTATTACTTCATAAAGAGCCAAGCGGACGTCTTGATTTGACCAAGAGAAACTTTACAGTGTCATAAATCAGAGGAGAGCAGCCAGTCCACACACTGGAAGAAGCGAGGACCAGAAATGTTTGGTATTAGATTGTCGCGTGACATAATGAAGAATGTGATATTTTACAAGTTGTGCAGGAGAAGAAATGTAAACCTTACAGAAAAGGAATACAAGCATGTAACCGCATGCACGGTCACACACGCACGCACACAAATGGACCCCAGCCTTTCGTGCCAGAGTGAACACACACACACACACACACACACACACACACACACACACACACACACACACACACACACACACACACACACACACACACACCTATAACCCAATACCCTCTGCAGTCCCCTGCAGTCACTCTTTGCTCAAGTGCCCTCTGGCTCCCCTGGGACCAAGACTTGATGATGAAAGTGTGAAATAATGTTCTCTTACAGTGGAAGTGCAACCTCCCTGCACTCAAAGATCAGGGGGCTTTTAAAATGGGTTGAATTTGACATTGAGTGACACACTAATGCAGTACCCCCCCCCCCCCCCCCCACACACACACACACACATACACATACACAAACACAAACACAGAGTTAATAAAGTAATCACACAGGTTAAACAGTCCACCTCATGTATTAAGGGTTGTAGATGAGAATGAATGTGTTGCTAGGGAAATAGAAGAAGAGCCAGATGTGCTGAGTCAGGCTTTTGTGACTAATACAGTGAATAGCTTACAGGAATATTTCACCGTGCCGGTTTAGTGTTGTTGGTTGTGTAGTCAAGCGTTTCAGGACTAAATCGCTTGTATCATATATATTTTTTGATCTTGGTTTTTGCTTTTTTTTCCACCACAAAAGAGACATGTTGAACCTGTTAGCAGCTGATGTCTTTGGCAACCCCTCACGACTCCCTCAGCTGCAGTGTTGTACATCAGCTGTTGCAGAGATGACGTTCTTCGTGTCCCTCCGTTTGCAGACAGCAGTGGGAAGACGCATGCAAACTGAAGAGGTGTTTCAACAATGTAACAATGTCACGTAAACTAAATAATGGGTCGGGATACATCTGTGACAATTGTAGTGTTTTTGTCTTTTTCTTGTCCAAATCCTTTGTCAGATTAGGACAAGATATTCAAACCAGTCTCAGTTTAGCCCATCTGCAAGTCACTCGAATGCTGGTGCTTGAACTGATCAATTAAAGTGTGTATTCAGTTGTCATTCATATGAGCAAGACAACAAAACCAAATGTAGAATAATCCAACATTTCCTGACATTACACTGGTAAGTGATGCGATTGTCATCACAACAGCTGATACCACACATCTCTCGTAGCTATGGTGACCATTTGCGTTATTGTTGCAGAGAAGGTCGTGTTTTCAGTTCTATTAGTCCATACGGACTATTCATACACTCTGTCATACTCATTGAATGTGTTATAATTCTGTAATGATTCCTTCTGGTCAGATGACATCTATTGCACCTGTCCATCCGGGGAGAGGGATCCTCCTCTTTTTCTATTTCTTGGGAGTTCTTCCTGATCCGATGTGAAGTCCTGGGACAGGGATGCCATATGTGTACAGATTATAAAGCCCTCTGAGGCAAATTTGTAATTTGTGATATTTGGCGATACAAAATAAACTGAATTGAAATGAAAATGTGTTTCTTAGCTTAATATCCAATAAAAGCTCCATATAAGTTCAGCCTTAGTGGATGTATGGATGTACCTTGTAGAACTAACTGCTTTTGAGAAAACCCCTTTCCAGTGAGTGGTTTTCATGTTTTAATATCTCGTCTCTTTCTTTGTGCTTATCTCATTCTGCACGTTTCTAATATGCAGCGATACATCTGTAGAAACAGTTTACACTGTTAAGGTGTCATTTTTCCACAGCATTAACCTTTTGCATTGATTTTCTTTAATTAGATTTAAATCTAATACCTATTAACGACACTGGTGGACTCAGTGATGAAATAATGTTTACTGGTCATTGCTGATTGGTATTCATGAAGCTGATCTTTTTTTCGACTCATCTATCCGTCAAGGATATGTTTTTAAAAGTGTCCGGGATAGATTTATTCAGCTGTGTGCTGAAAGTATTAAATTCATGTATTTTGATCATTTAATGTTCAAACAAGAACAATATTCCAGTCCATCCCCCGGGATCTTGGCAGACCACTATAATGCGACTCTAGATCTCTGAAAATCAAAATGTCACATCGAATTCAATTCTTGTCAGATGCCCAATGTGGTAATAATCAATATACAAATATGTATTCAGCCCAACTGCAACATATCCATAAAACCTATTGCAATGTTCTCTGTAAACTCCACTTGTTCACTTCACACCAAGTCTGTGTCATAATGATCTCCATCCTTGACCTCCTCCCTTACCTGTATCTACCTGGGGTTAGTGTGGTGACGCCCAAGGTTACCATGGCAACATATAGCCTCAACGACACCACCGGCTTTCATCTCTAGTGTGAGAGGTTGCTTTGCCCTTTCATTCCAGTGTGTGTGTGTTTGTGTAGGAGTTCTGTGGGGGTTCCAAAAAGGGTCTGTAACCAATCCCTGTAATTATTCTTTGAACGTGTGTTTTGTTTTATATTGTACTAAGACCAATTACACAATGCCTCACCTTAACCTGAAGCTTATTCTAACCACAGTCTTTTCTAAAAACAGCTGCCCTTGGAAGAAATATTAATGACCTAAATGTCCTCCCTTTCCAAAACTCCTCATCTAAAATACAGTTGGGTCCCCGGGAACATAGAAATACACACAGACACACAGACACACACACAATCTCTACATCTCCAGTGAAAGTCAGTGTATTCAATGCCTCCCACACCTTTACAATAATATATATGTGATGTGAGAAAGACTAATTTTCTGCGTTTCACAAACACACACTCACACCCAGACGAGCGTGCACATTCACGCACATTCATTAGTTTCTCAAAACACCATACTGTGGCAGGAAACAACAAGCTCTCAGTCATTACCTCCACATTACTCCCTCTCTTCTTGAGTACTGAACAAAAGCCTGACACTGTATCTTACACACACACATAGAGTGTGTGAGTGTAAGATCGCTCTCTCTCTTCTCAACCTTTTTCAACCCAGATTGTTAAATGAACATGCAAATGCACAAACACATCTTTTTCCTCTGTCGCTCTTTTCTCATTCTTTCTCATCTTTTTCATCTTTTTCTCTGATGTGTGTGTGAGGATAACTTCATTCATTTTAGCGTTACCACATAGAGGACGCTTCCCTGCACACACACACACACACACACACACACATATACACACACAGCCATTTAAGGGTTCGTTTCGCACCTTCTGGGATCTCTTGTATTTTTCTTTCCCAGTGATATTTTTCCCCAGTAAAAACAAGGCACAATTTGATTTTGAAGGCAATGAAGCTGCCCACAGCCAGTATTCAACATTGTGTCGTTTAAACCTCTTTAACGCCGACATGTACTGCGTAAATGTTGCCTCCAAAATGCTCCTCTCATCTGCCTGGAAGAGCCTCTGAAAGTGCATTTATTTGTACTACCTTGCAATGCAAGGTAAATATTCATGATAAATATATAAGTCATTAAATCACATTTTCAATGGATCTTCTAGTAATTAGTGAATTGTATGTGATACACAGAGGATAAAGGCAAGAGCTGGGCCAAATATGATCGATTACCAATCAAAGAAAATGTTGTTTTAAAGACCAAGTGATGGCAGCTTGTGGTAAAACTTGATCTGTCTATTGCAGGTCGTGGACTTAGGAAACATTAAACCTCTTGCTGCTAGCCACGCTAATCTTCAATCAGGACCAAAAGACAGCTTTGGCTATGTATTGGTAATGTAATGTGCTGATGCCAAAATGAGCGAGCATCCTCCATTTTAACAGCAGGAGATCAATCCTGTCACCTGACCAGCTCGCATGTGCCTATTCTGTCCTGTCTTTCTGTCTCCGTGTTGCTCTAACTAGTTGCGTTGCCCTGGATACGGGCGATGTCCACCCGCATTAGTCTCATCGTTGGCCCTTCCATCATCCTGGTTTTACAGATATGGAGATGGAAGAAGGATGAATGATTGATGGATGGAGGCAGGGTGGAGGTCGAGGGCAGCTTATTGCCCTGGTGATGGTGTAATGAGATAGTGTGTTGTGTAGTTTGGGGGGATGATCTGTAATGGGTGCTAAAGCCTAAACAAGCTTTGGAGCTTCACTGCCATTCCCACGGGTGCATGGGTGGAATCCCATCAATCCCATCCCCCAGTTGCACAAATACACACACACGCACACACATACACACACACACACACACACACACACAAACACAGACATTAGCTTAAGGGTTAACCCCCTCACTCCCGGGCCTATTGTTACTATGGAGATGAGGGTGAGATGTCAGTGGCCATTGGTCAAAGAAATACATTTCAGATGGAGGAATGGATTTTAAATTAAAATTCATTATATTAATCTTTGGGGTTTGATTTGAACTTGTGTATAAGGTGTAAGTGTCATTATTTTTATGAATGTTTGATTCTGACTGACAATGTGTTTCGTGGTAATATAATTGATCACTTAATGGTTTTCAGAATATCACTCAAGTTCCAGCAGCCACTCGGCCGACATTGTTAGCCACTGCGACATAGCATCTGCTAACATTAGCATCAGTCTTACTAGCTTCCACTTTGCAGGTGGAATACAAACAGCAGCATGGGTCTTCCCAAATGTCTCATGGGACATCTCCAACGCTACGAAGGCTTGTTGAAAAACATCAAAATCCACATATAGGTTATACAGCGCTATGAAGCGTGTCTGAAACAGCGTGTGTCCTAACGACTCTGTCAAACACTGGCATAGGAACTGCCCATTCAAAAGAAAATTATGCAAAATAGATTCAATTATTAGGAGTATATTTCCCCACAGAAAAATATAATTAAAATTCCCATTTGACTTCAAGTGAGTGAATGAGCTTTGACAACAATTCTACACTCCTTGCTGGTCGGGGTTTAAAAAGATATCAATGCACTTGAGCATTGGCAATATTACTTTCCGTGATACGCATGAGCCACATGCAAAGATTCACGACAGACAGGGGCTCTGATTACACACACGGTACTTCTGTGACGTGGGATGCAGTGACACATGTGAATGCAGATCCCGCTGTTTTGATTGCGTTAAAAAGGAAACTTATTGTCACTCAGGCTTTTTGCATCTACCGGTGTGTTCTTTACCATCACAGTGTCGATGTTAACCCTCCTGCCGCCTTAGGGTTAATTTGACCCTATTCAATGTTTAATGTCGCTGTTCTTTCGGTAGTCAACAAACAAACATAAAGTGCCTCACACTTAAACTTGGAAAACAATATTAATTCTAATAATTTTCTGGAGGTTTTAATTGCTGGCGTCAAATTGAACCCAAAGGGTAAAATATGTTAGTAAATATAAAGGTAGCAGGAGGGTTAAATATTGAATCGGGTCAAATTGACCCTAAGGCAACAGGAGGGTAGTTTTTCAATATATGGAATCTTCCCCTGTATTGTGATACTTATTGTCTCGCCAGGTTCTTGCCAAAAAGCATCTGTTTGTTCGGAGCGACTAGATGAGGTGCTGCAATAGCATTAGCTTCACGTTGTAGGTCCCCAGAGTTACCACCTAACATGAATGTTTTGAGCTAAACAGTTTCTTAAACAATTGAGAAAGCAATGACGCGTACCACGTTGTGTAAAACAACAACCTCATCGTTATCTCTAGTCCTCTCCGACGTGGGTGGGCGTTCATGTGCCACTTCCTGGTGGGAAAGTCGCATCTTCTGCATCACATTACATGTTGTCTGGCTAATGAAACGAGCAGCATTCAGACCAAACCAGTTACCCCCTGCCGCCATCTGGGACTCCACCATCTGGGTCAATGTGTAAAATTGCCCCAAGCAGCTTTAAACAGTTTTCTTCTATATAGAAAAAGTGTTACGAGTCATAGTTTGTGACTCCGGGTCGTTTTACTTTGGTGGTTTTTCCAGCAGCATGCAACGTAATGTGTGTGTCCGTTGTAATAACGGATGAGGTTCCAGTGGTGATGTGCTTGAAGAAGTGGAACGGTTCTCTTGGGGGGGAAAAGATTCATGGAAACACACTGTGGTTTCTCCAGGTGTCAGACAGTGTGTGTGTCTGTGGGTGTTTGCCTGTGTGGGAATACATTAGAGTTCCTTCCTCTTGTTGCACACACACTTCCTCAATCCTCCACCTCCACCTGCTCCTCCTCATCTTTCTCTGTAATGGAGAGATGTTGAAATGCACCCACCACCCACTTTAGACTTGGCAGGAAACAGACTCTTGGCTGGAGAAGAGAAGAGAGATCAGTCTACACACACACACACACACACACACACACACACACACACACACACTCACAGACACATACAGAAATACACACACATTTGAAGAGAATTTGGAAACATGGCAGCAAATGCAGGTCTTCGTCTTCATCGACCTGCTGTTCATTCTCACAGCTCTCAACTTCCATTCGCACCAACAGTGTTTATGGATATTTTGTGGAATCATTCTTCTCTCCTCTTGTTTTACTTTGCCCATAGGACTGAATGCACTTTTTGAGGTGCCTCTTCAAGGTTTGCTTATGTCAAAAGTTGCTCTTTGAAATGTGTTAAGTGAACCTTTCAGCAGTTTGAATGTCGTACACATCAAGCAAATAAAACATGTGTAATATGAGCAGGAACACGAACACCACGGGATTATTATTGCAGTATTGTGGACTACCATATGTTCAACATGAACTCACTAATGATGTATTATATTGTTGTATTGTATTTATAAGGTTTTTTGTCACTTTACTTTCATCCACTGAGCAATAACGCATTAAATTTTTTTCTGACTCGTGTGCTGCATATGTATTCATTTTTGGGGGTCATATGAGAACATTACAGGTTATTTGGGGACACTGATCCGCAGTGTTCATGGCTGCAGTACAACTGTGCTCAGCTTTCCATCCTGACGTCTGTGCCCAAGCATCCACTCCTGGCTGTGTGCGTACGCGTGCGTATGTGTGTGTGTGTACTTTGTTTATGCATAAATGCTATGTATGCACATTTGAATTGGCATATGCATGTTGGCGCAGTGTTTTGTGATGGTTTGTATGTATTTGTACTTAGAAATGAATGTCGTATGTGTTTATTATGTACAGAATCCGAATAAATCCTCATGTGCATGTGCGTGTTGTTTTGGCTGCCTTATGTTCCACATTTCTAAACCTTTATAGAGCTTGACTTGAGGTTTGAGAATGAGCTTGGTGTGTGTGTGTGTGTGTGCATGTGTGTGTATGTGTGTAGTTCATGGTAGTATATGTTTGAAGGAAAGAGAGTGTGCAGGGAAAGTAGGAAGGAAAATGTAAAAGCCTAGAGGCAGTTATGTCGTGCATTTTTGGCTCGGGTCTGGTAAGTTTATTTATGTGTGTGTATAAGAAGGATCTGGCAAATTTCTCCCTCCAAGACAGGGGTTTTGTCAGCATAGCGAAGCGAGGTCAAATACCAAACTCCGTCCGGCTGTGTTCTGTTTAGACTGGGAAGAATGGAAACACTGGAGCAATCAAACTACTTTTGCTCTTGGATGTGAACAGCTTTACTCTATTCAGAGACACTAAGCTAACTCTTATTTTCTCAGGTACTTGACATTAAACAGCCACCAAATCTCTGACCTGTTTGTTCTTGTTATTCAGTGTCACTCTAAAACACACAGAGAGGAATTAGTGAGAAAGAAAGAGGATATGAGACATATCAACAGAGACGTGTTGCCATGGGAACATGTACATACCAGTCCGGATCTCAAGTATACATCACAATGAATTAATTATACTCTTGGTGGGTTGATGTTTATCGGATTGTTTGTGTTTGTGCTTGTTGGAGTGAAGGCCTGCTGACAAACTGTATTCCATAAAATAAAAATGGGTACTATTATACTATAAAGGCTGGTAAAGGCTGCCGTTGTTTGTTGACAGTCTTTGCAATTAAATATCACACCCAATTTGGTAATAATTTGTGCTGGTGCACAACACAATATTACAGGAGTTAAGCAGTAATCTTAACCACAAGAACCATGTAAAAAGTAAGACACAGAAGGAGCCAAAAAGCAATGAAGCCAAACATCTGACACTTGTGTAGATTGTACAAATGTTTCTCTTGATGGACAAATCCACTCTTGCTGTGTAAGCAACTCATTTGTATTGTTTTTTCTTTGTAGTCCAGGGAAAGAATAACAATGTCAGTGCCATTCATGTTCAGAGACTGTGGCCCCTTCCCTCCTCAGGGAGCCTGGAAGTGCTTGCGTACCAGCATGTGAGCTGTTCGATGGGGAATTCTGAAAACAAGCCCGTTTTTATGGCTTTGTGTAAGGTGCATAGCAAATCGACCTGCGGATAACACTTTAGAGTCAACTGCGTTATGTGTAGGCATTACATATTTCTGTACAATACACAACTATTGCCAATGGTGGCAAATGGAAGCAGTTACACACACTAATGTTGACTGCTGGTGACTCACCAAGCTGAACATCTACTTCTGTTTGCTGAAATATCTTCCTAAATGTACTACAATTAGAAAAATTAAATGCTTGTCTATTTTAACTTTTGGTGGAATTGTATCATAATGGTGTGCTCAAACATATATTTTGTAGTACGTATGAATTAAACACATTTCACATCAGTTTTTATTTCGAATTTTATTGTAAATAAGATATGCCATATTGTGATTGACATCAAATATACACCAATATCAGAAAGATCTTCTGGTTCATACTGTAAATCAGATAGTAAAAAGCATTTGCTGGCATTTTGGACATCATTATTGTGCTACCACATGACATATATTAATAACTTATTCCTTTAAGTTTAACACTTTGACTTTCCGGTGGTGGGAATAGGTCCAAACCTGACAACACTCTTTGCTTGTGGAGAAAAGTAAATGCCCAGCCTCACAGTGTGTCAGAATGGGCTACTTTGCAGCTCCATTTAGTTATTTAACCTGAGGAAATGGCAACGTTGTTCACACTGCCCTAATTAATGTCAAAGAAGTAACTAATTTAGAGTTTGCAAAAGCATATTAATGGAAATGAATGACAACACACACCACTTTATCGACTCGTTTAGGCTGTTTTTGTTTGTTTTAAGGGGCTTGTTGTGCACTGACAAAGTACTGAGTCATGTTTGGCTTCGGGCAGCCCTGACTAAAATGACCAAACCACAACAAATTATATTCTTTTCTTGTATATGAGTAACTTTGTTGATTGGTTTTATGTTTGTGTGAAAGTGTGTGTGTGGGTGGTTGGGAATATGTGTGGAAGTGAAGGTGAGTTATCCTCTGTGAGTCATATGCTTTGTGTGAGTGGGTTATCTGTTTTTCCAGGGAGACAGATAAAGATGTCACAGTTATTATTCTGTTGTAATTCCCAACTGGAATCAATTTCACAAAATCTTCTCCTCTACATAATCTATCTTTCTTCTGTTTCCTCTTTTGTCTCACAGCCTGAAAACAAGAGTGACATACTGGCCAAAAGGATGTGCTTAACAATATCCTAAATATACCGTATGTTATAAAAAGAGAGGGTGTCATAAATATAAAAGATATGTTCCCCATGATAGTGCTATACCATGCGCCACACAGGCAACTGATACGGTGATGCACAATATTGAAAAACAGATCTATGATCCATCATGGTGTCTGTGTAACCAGAGAGGAAAGCAGCACAAAGAAAAAGCACGCTCATATTTACTGCATTGTAAAATGTATCATTTAAAGGTCTAACTACCCTAAATTAGACCAACATTGTGCTGGAAGAAAATCTAATTGTTCACAGTTCAACTACATTTTAGCAGAGGAAGGATCCACATTTTAATTTTTTAATTTTGTAATTTTTTTACAGAGTTACAATGAACCAACAATACATTAAAAAAGGGACACTTTCAATGGAATATGTATGTATGGCCTAAAAGTTTGTTTGTAAAAAAAGTCAAGATCAAGCCAAATTTGAATGAAAAAAGAAAAGAATCGGAAAAAAGGCAATTTATACTTTGCAGCGTGCCAGCGGGTAAAATATACCGCTATGGAGAATGCAGTCATTTTCATGCTATTCATTTTGGGTGTTTAAATAAATGTTTTATGTAGTCTACTACTGTGCGTTGTCATAACTCATACCTTCCCTTTGTACATGAAAAAGAGATTCAGGAATGTAAATCACACTTGAGACTTGCTTAATGCATGAAGCAGAGAATAAGTCTGATTGTGGGACGTTTTCAGGACTCAAGTGTCCTGGGTTGGTGGTGTTGCTGTTGAGGAACGTAAAAGGACTACAACTTCAGCATGTTGTTATAAAACCCTGTATTGTAGAACAATAAATAAAAGAACCATATACCTTGAAAATCAATGCATTCTCATTACGGGTAAATGTTTCCCATTTAAGAGTAAGTTCTGTATTTTTCCAACTGTTTTCTATTTTTCCATGTTTATGTCTAAGTGACAAATGGGGTACAGGCATTGTTTAGTCCAGTATTGAGAGGTAATGCCTCATGCAGCTGCAAAACTAGCTGTCATCATCAGAGTTATCATTCTTCATACTGCAGAAAGACAAGATAAGCCTTTATCGATCCAGAGCCACGGAAGACATTACTTAAGGTTGTCTTAAGTAAACTGAACTTCCTGTGTACAGAAATAATACTGGAGTACTACCCCTTTAAAAGAAAATGCTAATGTGCGTATTAATTTAAAACGTAGCCAGCTACAAATTTATAATCTATACATGATATGAATCAAACAGGCAAACATTTAACAATATACAATGTGTGTCAATCACGTCTCATCTTTTGATATTCAACTGGCACTAAAAGTGAGTATTCTCTAAGAAGACTAAAGCCCTCAGTGTCTTGTCTGCCGCGGTGCATCACTGTCATGTCATTCATGGCTCCCTTCTCTCCTCCCTCTCTTTCATCACTCCCATCTTGTCTTTGAGGGATGTTTGTCCTCCTGGAGAGAGACTTCTAGGCAGAATGATTGCAGCCACTTCTCCACTCAGCTCTCCATTCATTCTCTTCATCAGTCCTCAGACATCTGGCCGAAGTCCAAACTCATCTCGCGCTTCCTTTGCCCAGTCCTGCCAGCTCGGTTAAAACCTCATTGGTCATCATACTGTCGTCTGGCACAAGCTGCGTATCGCTGCCAATATCAGTCTTTTGTTGAGACCTGACTATTATCGATTTCTGTAACATCGCCATCTTCGCCTATGGCAAGGCATCATTTGTAAAATACCATCATCCTCATCTTTTAATCTGGCGATGTCAGAAAGTGACTAAAACAGAGAGTTGTTTCCTCCTAAATTGCTGCTGGTACAGAGAAGTAATCAATGAAAAATATAAAACTTTTGGTTCTTCATGTTTGAGAGTAAATCCTTTCTGGCCATGAATGTTCCAAAACCGTTTGATACAATACAGCCGTAACTTTTAAAGGAATTATTGACACAAAATGCATTGATTTCAGCTTTCATAAAAGCATTAGGTCCACGGATTCACTGCATCATGTGACTTCATGGCCTACTTCCACCACCATGTTCCTTTGTCTCAGGCTATCAAGACTAAAACTAGGCTAGCACTGAATATAGCATTGAACAGAAATGTCATGTGGATCATCATACTCTTCTTTTTCACCCGGTCTTCAAAGACGCTGGCGATGGTTGCGATGGCAGCATTATTCAACTGGGTGGAAATGTGCTGGAGAGCCACAGGAGATACTGGCACAGTCGTACAACTGGGACAGTGTCAGACCCTGAAGCCATGGCATTCCCTCTTCCTCTCTGAAAACACATTCTTTCATACATTAACCCCATTTCTCTCTTCATCAATGCTCCGCATTTCCGTCTCCCCCTCCTCCATGTGTCCGCTCTCTCTGTTGCCCCAGTCTTCCCAGTATCCCCGCTCTATTCAGTTACATTGTGCTTTCTGGTAATGAGCAGAACGAAGCATTTGGTGTCATTGATTGACATAATTGATACATGCAGGTAGTATTAACCGATCCCTTGGTAGTAAATTAAAATTCAATGCATGTCTCTGCCATAATAGGAAAAAAACGAAAGATTTGTATTGACGCTGACTGTAATTGTACAGAGAAATATAACAGTTTTATCACAGTTTGATTCATGCAATGTTGCAAGGAAGTCAGAGTTAAGAGCATTGTTTTGTTTGAATGGTTGAAGTTGTCAGCAAGCCAGATTCACTGTGGCTCCTTTTATCAGATCCTGCCACACTGGGCTGTATTAGCACTATAGTTTGTGTTCGTCTACAAATTAAACTGCTTGTATGAAGCTGTTTTTCATTTTTACAAAGTCTGCCAGTGTGCGGTTGTTTCTTTCCAAGTCTGTTCTTCCAGTCTGATAAGAGTAAGGCCTGAAGCAGCGCTTGTATAGTTGCTGTAGAGATGTACCTGTAGACTGGAAACAATAATTCCTTTATGAAAATCTATTAATTATTTTTGGACCAATTTATGATCATTACAGGGATTGTCAGTTTACGCAACCGTAGAAACATAAAAAGAGATTGCTTCGTTCCCATTTTGACAACACTGACATCACAATGGGCGTAGTAGATACATCATATCAACCAGTATTCACTTGTACATTAATTTAATTTATTGTACAACAGTGTTATTGCAGATGGGCTTGTTATATAGATTCCAAATGAAATTGCTTCTCTTTCCTTATGAATTTTAAAGTTGAGAATTGTGATCAAAAAGAGACTTCCTTTTCCTTTGCGAGGACATGGCCAGGTGGTAGAGCACTGCTTTTACAGGGAATGAGAAGAGCCGACGCCAGCTTTTAACACACATGAGAATGTGTGAAGATGCCCCCCTGTTTCGTTTTGTTCACCCTCCACACCTGCAGCAACGGTGGAACCAAAATGTAGTCCGACATCATCGCTTCCATCATAACTTCTTACCAAAATGACTTCTAAAAGCCGTCCTCTGTTTCAGCTTCAATACCGATGACACAACTTTGACAGAAATAAAGCCCTCAGCTGCAGTGCGCTGGTTTGCTTTGAAACTGTAACACGACTGATGCTGCAAGCTCCTGTAAAAAGCATGAAATAGTGTTTGTGAGAACTGTCGTGCTTCCAAACACTCCTCGTCGATATTCTCAGTCTACATTTGAAGAGTGATTACTAGGGAAAAGAAAAATCACAATATTTAAGGATGAAACAATAGTAGCAGGCTTGGATTCTCACTCGTCTCACTGTGTTTACATATCTTTGAGAAGCTGCCGAGTGGGAAGAGACACTGTTTTGTCTCTCGGAGGCTTGCTTTTATATTTTTATTTTGAGTTCAGGATGTTTTGTTGTCTAAATTTAAGTTGCGATGCATCACTGCAGCGGAGTTTAAAATATGTAGGGAACATATTCTTACAGACCTCAGTGGCCAAAAGGTTTATAGCCTCACTGCCACTCACAACATTTACCAGAAATTAGCCAGTGGTCCACGATGATGACCCATCCTGGTTGTACAATATAAACTGACCCCAGGATGGGAGTCTCGATGTCAATGGTTGTTCCCTGCCCATTGTCCAAGACATGATAGGAGAGGCTCCGGACGCCTACGGTCCTCGTCCGACAATGTAGCAAACAGTGATGCTTCAACAGGTGTTTTGCCTTCGACGACTAATACACGACACCTGCTGTGACATCACCGGATGGGGTGTGGTCCAAGTTTTCCCCATTTAAGGGCAGTCCCAACTCCCAACAGCAGTTTGAATGCCTTTTATGATTCAGTGCAGGGATGCAAGAGTTGAGTTTCACTTCACGATGGCTGCAAAGAGAACACTAAATCTAAAAAAGAGAAAAAGAAAAGAAAAAGTGAACATTGTTCAATAGCAGCTCCCCTCTTCAATTGACTAATGTCCACTCTCCAGTTCTGCTGTGCCCCGTTGTTATATTTCCTCTTTGTTCTGCTCTCTCTTTCTCTCTCTTTTCTCTCCCTCGGGTTTTGAGTGACACTACAGTGCTCCTCCGTATCTGCTGAATTCAGCTGCTGCGGCTTCAGAGGCACACATTCTCACACACTGTTCAAGACATGAAACAATGTCAGCAGGAAGGCTTTTCCTGGTGGCCTGTCCTCCTGCATAGGCTGTATTAAAGGAAAACCTCTGCAGTCACACCTATTCAGTCACGCTCCCGCTCCCTCTCCTATCGCCACCAGACAATTGAATTTCTGCCGCTGTTGTTCCCTGTGATGTCCCCGTCCCAGATAAGTCACTCATGTCCCTGTGTGCATGTATAGAGACACACACTCATGCACACACATACACACAGTAGTACCCAGCTGATGCAGGCTTTTTGAGGCCAACACTATTGTTATGTTGACAATTGCTAATACTGTTGCTGCTGTTTCCGCTCAAATTTAATGACTTCCAGATTGTCCGTTCCCATGCCAAAAAGTAGACGTAGTTAGTCTTCTCTCAGATTTATTTTCTTGTCAGGGTTGAAATGAATCTGAATACAGAATTAGATTTATGGCGGAAGAAATGGAAAACGCAAAACAAGTCAATACCAACACGTTTTATTGAATTTTAGACAGTTGAAACAGACAGGAAATTAAGAGAGAGAGAGAGAGAGAGAGATGTGCCACAAAGTTTACCAGCTGCATTCCAACAGTGGACATTGTCATTATGTGGTCAGCACCTCATACCTATAGTCGGTAAATTACACATTCATTTACAATTTATCAGATTTAAGCAAAAGTATTTCTTTTCAAACCACTTGATACGAACAGATAATACACTGATATAAACTATTAAACAACACGTTTCATGACTTAGAATATAATAATTATATATCGTTAAAATCACTCTACAATGCTACAATTAGTTTGATTCATTATTCAAGTCATCATCATCATGACAAACACCCTCTGGTTCTAGCTTCAAATATGCAGATTTGATGCCTTTATTTCTTTTTAAATGACAGTCAACTGAACATCCTTAGGTTTTGGACTATAATTTGAAGGTTAGTCTTTTCCCTTCCTAGTGTCTGAGATACAGGCTGAGTGATTGATCAAGACAGGAATTCAGCTGCTGTCAATAGATTTAACAGTATTATTTTGTGTGTAATCAAACAATCAGCATCACAGCCAATAGTATTAACTGAATGATCTCATTTAAAATCCCAACATTGTGAATGATGCCAACTGTGGCTGCGGGGCCTCTGGCATTGATCTCCTAGTTTGAGCATAAAGTTATGACAAGATCCTGACTCATAGTAAGTAGTGTGTGAAACTTCGATTGGAATATTCAAGTGGATGACGCTACTGTGTGTGTTGCCCTTGTTTGATGAAGAGTATCAAGACATCCATTTATTTATTCAACCGATTGACTGATTTAGAGGTCTTGTTGCTGGGGTGCTAAAATTCTGCTGCAGCTGTGTGTGCTGTCATTTCTGCAGTGTTAAATGCATAAGAAGTCATAAAATATAAAACACATTGATTTATGAGTAAAAGACATCCAGTTACATGCTGCTCCTTGCAGGGTTTAAATCTTACCAAGAACCCCCCCATAACTGTCACCGTGCATCTCTTTTTTAGGCGGCTCGTGGTTAAATGTTTCTCTCTTTCTCCATAGTTTTATATGTTTTCTCCATATGGTGGAGACAGTAATCAGCTCGATTGTGTGTGTAAGTATCCTTCTGCCGTATTCTCACTATGATAAAGTAAAGAATTTCTGCTGACTGACATTCCTATTCGCAGACAGTGTACATTCCCAGCCACAAGCTGCACATACTCTCAGAAACCACACTCTCTCTCTCTCTTTCGCTCACTCTCTCTCTCACACACATACACACACATTCAGAGGACAATGGTTTATGTCTCACAGAAAGATATGTGTGCATTGACGACACACTCACACACACCGAGCTCGGACTGATGGAGCAGTCAGCAACAGATGGCTCTGAAGCCCGCAGTGTTGCTGTTGTCAATTGTGAATAAAGATTTCTTGTTTTCCATAATTGAATCTCATGACTGGCGTGTGGCTCATAAGTCACACACGCACACACAAACGCACACACATACACACACATTCACACGCAGATAAAGAATGTTGTTGTTTTGATTGGTTTTCTAAGAGTGTCTTCTTTTGATTTGACACACGCCAATGGACAGTGATCCATTAACTGTGGTGGTCTATAGTTGGACAGGTGGGGTAGCCTGGAGTCCCACTGGTGGTCCACAAACATATCTGTGTGTGTGTGTGTGTGTGTGTGTGTGTGTTTGTGTGTCTCTGAGAGAGAGAGAGAGAGCGAGAGAGACATTTGGAGCCATACTCGTCTGTGCTCACATGGCTGGGGCTCTCCTGTATGTGGCTCGTGAGTTGTGTGTGTGTGTGTGTGTGTGTGTGTGCGTCTCCTTGGCCACGTCTGGTTGACCTGCCATCTGAATGAGGTATTTCACAGCACCGTCCCAGAAAGAGCACAGTGAAATATAATGAACCAGACTAATGTAATGGCAGATAATGATACGCTCCTCTATTGATCCCTGTGGGGAACTTTTGAGTTTTCTAAAGGTTAAGGACTGAGGAGGGATTTAACGTCCTGCTCCAGGACCACCATGGTGTGTGTTTTAACCCACTCACTCTAGGGCACAGTAGAATACACTTTGGCTTTGGAAATACTTCTTACAGTAAATTAATGATAAGAAAGATAACGAATCTGACCAGACTGTAAGCCTCCATGCTGCCCAATAAATACACACAGGAATAAAAGAAGTTAACTAAACAATCAGAAATGAACTACTGCGAGAGTAAAGTAATGTATCAAGTATATATTTGTTTTGCCTGGTACAAATGAACAGTATGTACCTTATCTAGTTGCACCAAGGCTGCAATCAACATTTTCCATCAGTCCAACATAGTCAGGATCCTGTGGAAAACCAAATGACTTCACTTCACCACAGTTGACACAAAAATGGTGGAAACAAATTGAAAATTAAAGGACCGACATATACTTTAGCTTAGCTGTGTCTCTTATACTAATTTGTTTCCATCATTAAATTTAAATTACCAGTAATTCCCCTAAAATTCATGCCAGCTCGGTAAAACTGGGTTCAACTCAGTATAATCTGATTCAATGTGTTTTATTTTCCTGCCATCTCTTCCTACTCGCTCCACGATAGTCTTGACGTGTCTACTCTAATCCAGTTCTGTATAATCCAGTAATTCAGCATAATCAGTTTTAGACCCTCATGCGCCAGTCCATTTCAATACAATCCCATTTCAGTCCAGTATAATCTGGTTCAAACAAGCTCAGTTCACATGGTGAGGTTGTGAATGTGTTTTTGGTCCGAGTGGGAAGACAGATGCTCTCAGTCTCTCTGTCTTTCTCTGCCTGAATGAGGTTATGATTGACCCGCTAAGTAGACAGATGGAGGAAGGTGTGTGTGTCTGCATGTGTCCGTCTGTACCAGCAGTAGCTTCCCCGGATTTGTGGTTTTGGCCAGACCACTCTGACCCACATATACACACACGCACACACACACCTACACATTACTTATATCAGCATGTCTGATCACAGTAAGACTCAAATACTCTGTGAACATTATTAAATAAAGTAAAGACCTCCTCCCCCTCCACGCTCCAACCCGTTGCCTCAGGTCCGCCGGCACAAACACTCTGAAGATCATCAGGACCAAGCGTCGGACCTGGGGTGACCGGGCCTCCTCGGCAGCTGCACCCCCCCTCTGGAACGCTCTCCCCATCCACATCCGTCAGGCTCCCACCCTACCATTATTTAAGCAAGCCCTCAAAACACACCTCTTCCAAATCGCGTTCACCTGCTTATCCCTTACCCCGATACGACTCACACAGCTTCTCCAGTTTGTCTCCCCGTTTGTTTTCCTTTCTTCACGTTACTGTTTGTTCGTCTTGTCTGCTAACTTTTTGTTTTGTTCTGTCTGTCTCTTGTTCCCTGTAAAGCGTCTTTGGGTATTTAGAAAAGCGCTATAGAAGTCCGAATTATTATTATTATTATTATTATTAAATAAACATCATGTTGAAAGAGTGTGAGAAAGTAAAAAGTAATCCTTGTTTGAGTGCACCTCAGACTGGCTGAACCACAATTATGGTTTACAACCTACTCCCCATGCTGTATTGTTGGCAGCGTGTGTGTGAGCCGCCAAGATAAACTCTCCAAAGTTTGAGTTTCATTCTGTTTGTTCAGGAAATGTTTGTGGGTGCTACAAAGAGACGCCGGGACAAATGGAGAAATAAACAGAGAAGCGAGAGATACTTAAAGATTTGGATCAATGACCGAAGATCCCCCCCCCTCCCTCTATTTCTCTCTCTTTCTCTCTCTCTCTCTGTGGGGTCTTTGCAGCTGCTCTGAGCCGTCCTGTGGTGATGATGTCAGCAGGCAGCTGCAGCCCAGTGATCACATTGGCAATCCACTCGACAGAAACTCACATACCCACTCGGGGTGGGAATCTCAGAGTAACTCACGATGCGATAGATTGCCAAGGATAACTCCCGATACGGTGATTATGTGGTGTTCCATACATTGCATCCATCAACGATTCATCAGAGACTGATGCTGATGTTGTACTTGGAGTCACACATTGGTACTTGAGAGTTTAAAAAAAGGTTGAGTAACAATCGGTTGATAATACTTCTGTACTTCTTGAATCTTGAATGCCCATTCTGTGAGTGGGAGTTCATTTATATGACGGTTCATGGTAAGTGGAGGGTGTACTGTAACCTTTAGGCTAGCCTGTAAGAAGTGTGTGTGTGCGTGTTTTGATAATACGGTTTTCTCTGGATTTAGTGATTGAGGATTCACCAGGCTGATTAGAAATGCATCCTCCAACCATCTGCCTGCTCCATCTGACACACCAGCCAGCCTATTCCCTTTTCTTACTTACACACTTTATTCCTATTGACCACCGCAGTCCCTACTCTCATCATAACATCTCATCTCCATTTATTGAGCCTGCTGTGTTCTCGATAGGACGCCTGCACATTATCCTGCAATACAGTATATTAGGGTGTTGTATAATTCCCACTCCATCCCAGATGAGCATATGCTTGGTTTGCAATGGAAGAAAAGAACAACATGTTCTCATTAGCACACGTTTGACCATTACTGAGGCAATGGAGAATGAAAGAGGTCCTGAACCCCGGTGCGTTCCCTTGTGTGCAATGGTTCAGATAAACTTCACCTACATTAGCCTCCATCAAGGTTACTGTTGCTCTAATGTCGCCTTTTTATTTTAATATCGCATGTTTTTAGAGTCCATTAAGACTTTTTCGGAAACCGCTGAATTTACTGGAAAATTTCCTGCTTGTATTAGGTATCTCCACAAAATATAAACTTTTGGATTTGTCAAGTTTATTTCCGACATTAAAGCTGAATATAAGCTCCAAAAATACACTTCTGTAGCTGTTTTTAATATGGTGAAAAAATGTTCTCCATAATGTACATTCATTTGTCAATACAGAAATACACTTTACATTACCAGATGTTTTAGTGCTTTGATGTTCACTCATTTATGACAGATGCCCTTTGTGGATTTCCCAAGTATCGCAATATCACCACCTTAATCCTCTTGTTCCTTTATCGTTCACGCCTCTTATCTAGCTCCTTTTAAACTGTGACTCCTCTAAATTAATGTTTCTTCTTCATCGTAACTCATCATGTTCCTTTATTACAAACTCTTATCAAGTGTTTTCTTTCATTAACCGTGACTCTTATCAATTTGCGATTATAATGGAGAGCTTCTAACAGAATTGAAAGACACAGTGTATCACGGACGTGCAGCCGTCGGCCCTGGAAGCGTGAGCCCAGCTGTAACGTCAGCCCCGTGTGCATCAGTCGCTCTGGAGGCACTGCTCGTAGAAAGGAGCGCAGGCTGCTGTTGACCACGAGTTGACCGCTGTACCTCCAGGGCTGCAGAGACATAGCTGTGTACAATTTGGAAATCGGGTAAGTCTTGAATGAGTATGAAACGCTTGAACTTCACTGCTGCCTTCAAATATCAAATTAACTGGATAAAGATACACACACAAAATAGCATAGTGAATACAGATATAAATACATTGTAATATGACAATGTTAAGTCCCGCTAACAGCAGTGTGTCTCTTGGGAAGTGTCAGTCGGTCAGTCGCTCAGTCGCAGTCAGCCACTGAAATATCTTGACATTTATGAGATGAATTGCCAAGAAATGTGCGTAAACAATCCTCATAAGATTTATTTTATTTGCTAATCATCCGCATGTTCCCCATTGACTCCCCATTCACTATCCAAGTTGGAGCTTCTTAATTTTCACAGTTAAGATTTTTCAAAAGATATGAAGGAAGGAAGTTGTTCTTTTGCTGTACCATTACACCCCAAATATACAGTATGGTTTCGTATTGAAGGAGGGGTTGTGTATCGCTGGGCTGCCATATACAGATGGAGGGTGAGCTGCTGACAGCTGCAGGCTTCACTGCAAGAGTCAGTGGCTCCATGAGAGAGAGAGAGCTTGACACATCGAGACAAACAGAGAGAGAGAGAGAAAGAGAAAGTGGATCAGATTTCCCTCTCTCCATCAGTGAAGCGTTATCTGACCCACAGTTGGCCTGTTGCATGTCTCCTCCTCTCTCTCCTTGTTTCATGTTATCTCTCATCTACTCATTAGGCGACTTCCCTCCATCCCTCTTGGCCCACGTCCCAATCACACTTCCCGACAGTGCACGAGTGTGTGGGTGTTTGTGTGTGCATGTGTGTGTATGAAGGATCATATCTGAGTAAGACGTTCGCCAAAATAAAGGTTTAATCTCCTTTAAAAATAATTATAACCTGTGAGCACATGCACACACAAACACACAAACACACAACCACACACAAATACACAGTTAATCTGCTTCTCATCTTCACCAAATCCATCTATTTTTGGAGGAATACATCCACTATTCACTGTGGCAATTTCAACATGGGTGGACAAAAAAACATCACCATCTTATTGAATACTTAGATGTTTTAATATCTGGTGGATTGGGGTTGAAACTACAGTTGTAACACGATAGGGTCCCATTGATTCACCCACACATATTTCTTGTCTGGAAATCCAAAGAGATCAAGCCGATCTGTTTGTGTGACATGAGGTGAGGTTGGATGACAAATGTGTGCATATATCTGTCTGCTTGTATCTGACAGATTACAACGGTATAACCGCCGTCAGAAGCTCCCTCTTTCCCCCGGATTTAATTTACCATCAGTCTGCTCGGTGGTTTATTTGTATATATATATATATACATATATATATATATATATATATATAGACACACATGTATTGGCCATAAAAAGCAATGCTTATTATATACAACCAAACCAACTGACAAACTCTGTCATATTCATTGATTGTGTTGTTACTGTGTTTTAATGTGTGTATAATGATTCCTTCTGTAAACATGGCATCTATTGCATCTGTCCATCCTGGAGAGGGATCCTCCTCTGTTGCTCTCCTGAAGGTTTCTTCCATTTTTTCCCCATAAAGGATTGTTTGGGAGTTTTTCCTGATCCGATGTGAGGTCCTGGGACAGGGATGTCTATGTGTACAGATTGTAAAGCACTCTGAAAATGGGCTATACAAATAAACTGAATTGAATTGAATTGAATTGAATTAAGCTCGACATAAGTAAAATAACAAGAAATGTAAAATGACGTGCAGTAAGATCATCTAGAAATTAATTCATGGTGAAAAAGCAACAACAAAAAATGTATCTCGATCTTGTACTGTATCCCCGTGAAATCAAAATCTCATGTTATTTATTGTCCCCCCCCCCAACCCCTCTGTCACATCAAGCCACTCATCTGGAGCCTGTTCTTGAAAAACGCAAATAATGTAAATATTTAATGATCGATATATATATAATTCAAATCCTTATGTGATGAATTATGCATCATCTGGTGGGATATGATGAATAATTGTCTTTGCTACTGATAGTACCGTCTCCCACCTCAAGCCACTGACTGAAGTCCTGTAAGTGTGTATGTGGAGGGGAATGGTAATAAAAAAAACTCAGATACAGACAGAATATGTGAGTTCATGAACTCAGTGCTCTAAAGTAATCAGAGTACTCGATAATCCCTCGAGCAATTTGTACACTGCTTACACTACGACTACCTATGTTTAAATATTAAGCAGATACACTGCTAATTAAGTTTCTGTGTATCCAAACCAGCTATTTTATTTGATCTATTAAATCAGGATATCTGTTTTCTCTCTTGTGAAACATCAGGAAATACAATCAAGTATAATGTGGTCGTTGTCCAGCTACAGACGATGAGAGTACTGAGAACAAAAGCAAATATATTTATTTGCCATTTCTCATCTGCTCGATTACAACTTGAATGTTATCCTGTTAGTTACTGTAGGTGCATGGCCTCTACAGGGTTTGCATTTGTCATCATGCCTTGTTCTTTTCTCCAGGTGAAAGAAAAGTGACATGCATCGGGACTGGCTAATTCACAATTAAATAAAATGCATTGGCAGCAAGGGAAAAATGCCCCGTAGAGACCTGAAGTGACAGAGGCTCAGATAAAGCTGTGAAGACGCCGTATAGAGAAGTCCACTCAGTCAAGCAGCTGAACACTGAGAGGGTTGAATGAGCTGAACAGCTGAGGATATAAGTGCAATGCTCACACACCTACACACACACGCACACACACACACACATACAGTCTGCTAATGGGTTGGGGTTATTGCCAGGTCAAGATGAGTCAGGAGAAGGTCAGGGAGGGAACGACATTTGTGTTACGTAAGATCATCTGAACAGGCAATTTGTGTGTGTGTGTGTATGCTTGAATGACTTGCATGTGTGTCTTGCTGCCTCTGTGAGTTAGTATGCATTGCTTTATATTGTATATATGGGAATATTAAGTGTGTGTATGTGTGTTGTGTGTTGGTTCTAGCAGACTAGTGGTGCACACAGCCCACCCCTCGGCCCCTAAAGTCATTACCCAATCCCTCCAGGTCTCCCAACCAAGTCCCTGTGGGGTCTCTGACACAAGTGAGGCACAAACACATGCAAACACGCGCACACACACACCCACACACACACACACACATTCACACACACTTGCGTAAGGTGGTTGTTTAGCCTCAATTAGGTTGAGTGCCTGTATTATATATAAGAGTATTAGTGAAGAAATATAATCTATGTCCCATAGCAGCAAACTCGCCACATTTCAGCAAAAAATAGCAGTTTTGAATGAAGGGTTTCAGGCTCCACATGCAGCTGGCACATTGCAAGACGCTACCTGATCTGAACTGTAACTGAGCTTTAGAACCATAACCGTGTCCAAACTCATACATATTGTAGACTTGTAGCAGCTGTGACACACTGGAAGTTGATAAGAAGATGTATTAATTAAAAAATGAATAGTTACGTTTGTAGTTGTCGTATGATTTGTGCAGGATCATCAGAGCATCACGTGTGTTTAAATGTGCTCCAGTCTGGATACATTGGTGCTCTCAAGCAGCAGGATGTATAATCATGACTGTATCATGTTTGATTTTTACTACTGGTTCAAGAAGAAGAAAAAAATTACTGTTCAGAAATACTTATTTAGTGTGAGGTCTTTGTAAGTATCGATAATCTCAAAGTCTGATCTGAGTTTTACACACAAAGAAACAAAGATCACATTAAGAGAACATTCATCTGTTGTTGCTCATCACACTTGATTCACAGCTTTTCCTTTTTTCATAAACATATGTTTCTGAAACATAAACAAAAGGGATTAGCCTTAGATGTCTCCTATGACAGGGAATAATCGTAAAGTATTTTATTTGGTTTGGTAAGAACTATATCAGAAGGCTCTGTTGGTGTAACCCATTGTTCATAGTTGCACACATACTCCTGCATATCTTTTGCATAGGAAATGGTAAATATATCTTTCACACGGCCTTCTTTGTGCACATATAGGGATTATAAATGAGCTCCCACATGTATAATGTGGCAATTATCATTATTTTTTGTGCCTACATTTAGGCTAGAATCATTATTTCAGTTGCATTGCACTTAGGAATTACTTGGCAATACAATTTCCTTTTGGCATTCATACCATTTCCTCCCCCAAAGACACACATTCTGTTGATAAACCACCATGTTTTCCCAACTGCTACAGCTATCCTTCTTCCCTTTATTTGTTTTACTATTCACTGTCATCTCCTGTAGAGCTTTCTATTCATCCGGCTGTCAAGAGAGATCCAAAACACACACCCACAGACAGTCCTGAAGAGACTTGCAACCAAGACTCAAAATGTTAATGTGAAGAAGTCTCACTATATACTCACTGAGGGAAGGATGGAAGGAGTCACAATCGATGGAAAAACTCAAATCGATGCCATCTACTTCAGGACAAACCTGAAGATGCACGTGGCCGTAAAGGAGGGGAAGTTAGACCCTTTTCTACATTCTTAGGTCCATATTTCCTGGTGGTACCTCCCCCCCCCCCTTTTTAATCATCAAGTTTTACATCAAGAATGAGCTCAATGCAGTTATTACACCTCACACACTTTCATATTGCAGGCTCTAACAACTGGTGTCCCCTCCATTGCCCCCGTCGCTTTTCAAAGGTCAATCCCCTCCCCTTGTTAAATGTGAAAGCACCAATCAGAGCAGTTTGTACCACATGATTAATGAACCCTACATAGGTCATGGCCTTTTAATAAGTAACTGCAGCGATAAAAGCAGTGTGTGTGTGTGTGTGTGTGTGTGTGTGTGTGAAAGATGTATAGGTGTAATAGCCAGGGAGGCTGTAGAGTGCATGACTTGATATATGAAGAGTAATGACTCGTAGAGCGCTCGCCTTATAGTACATCAAGATAGATATGGAGAATTTCATGACTGTGTGTGTGTGTGTGTGTGTGTGTGTGTGTGTGTGTGTGTGTGTGTGTGTGTGTGTGTGTGTGTGTGTGTGTGTGTGTGTGTGTGTGTGTGTGTGTGTGTGTGTGTGTGTGTGTGTGACAAATGAGAGCAAATGGGACAGATGAGAGCTAAAGATGTCAA
Source organism: Pseudoliparis swirei (assembly GCF_029220125.1). Classification (NCBI taxonomy): domain Eukaryota; kingdom Metazoa; phylum Chordata; class Actinopteri; order Perciformes; family Liparidae; genus Pseudoliparis; species Pseudoliparis swirei. Next base: position 13,751,862 of record NC_079389.1, on the reverse strand, counting down.
TCAGTCAACAGCAGAACTCCGCTCCCACCACTCTACCACACATCTCTCTCTTTCTCTCTGATACACACACCCACACACATCCAGCAAGTGCACCGCCTTCATTAGCATTTCAAAGTATCAAGGTGCAAGAAGGCACAAAATTATGCATTTTGTCCACTTTGAAATGGAGATTTGCTTAAAGACTGGAAAAGTACTGTTAACTTTTCCACAAGAGAGGATTTAAAATGGTCCCAATCGTTTCCACTATCTTCAATGTCGACACATTCACACCAGTCCACTCACTTCTCTCACGGACTCACTCACTGAAAATGTCACAGGAGAGTGATTCAGTCATATAAAAGTGACAATTAAGGGATGGTGGTGGTCCAATTTGCTGTTTGATCATTTTAATTTTGGCCATAACTCATGCTGCATTCATTGCCATTGGAAGGGCCTGATACTCTGCAAAACCGTGTCACACTCTCATACTCCTTTGACAGAAATCAAGCCAGGTAATCCAACAATAAATAAAACATATACAGTTGCTGAGGCTGCTGCTGTCTAATGTGTAGAATTGCTCAGCGTTGGTGAAATTTTCCTGCTTACAGAGTGAAAGAGAGACAAACTTATCTTCTTTCAGTAGTTTTTAGACGTTTGTTCAATAAGCTGCTTCAGGGCTTTTCAAAGTATGACTGAACTAGAAAAGGTGTGAACAGGTTTCATAATCGCATATCATTTTATGAAATTAGATTCTTAGGAAAGCATCTCTAAGACGTGGACCAGAAGAAAAAGAAATTTGTTATTCTAAAGGTCTTTGGGAAGTAGTTTATTGTAATCCAAATAACAGTACGTTCTCATTTTCACTTTGAAAAAATAACTGGAGTGGTTCTTTTTAGCTACCTTCAATGATGTCTATCATACATGAAGACGATTATCATGGTAGCTTTCTTCTGTATGGCATAACAACAGATCGACTTTGATCCAAGCCAAGCATGCCAGGAATTGTGCATATATCTTTTTGTGTAGCTTTTTTCTCTTGAGTTCTTTTGTTTTAAATGTAATCTTGTATGACAATTGTGGGCTTTTAATATCGTAATTCTAAATGAAAAAAAAACCTTGCTCGCCTTTCTATATAAATGAATGCCTTTTTATATTAAATACATATTAAGCAACCAATGATTCAATTTCAGTAAGCTCTACAATAATATGCAATGTAATAAAAGCATTTTTTGTCTTCAGTTGCTTGGTAAAAAAAAGCATCTCCTGACATAAATATATCCATTGACATGTGAGAGGACACGATGGACAGGGCAGGGCAATCTTCCAGAGAATAGATTGCATTAGACAGATTTGCTTTACAGAGGAGATTGGGTATTATGACCACGCCATTGAATGTGAGTGACACAAGCGTGTGTCTTAAGTACCTCCTCAGCCAGCAGTCCGTCTCTCTCCTCCAAATGGTTGTTTTTTTTCTTCCAGAGAGCAACATCAGAGCCTCTCCACATAGATGGCTGTGCTTTGTAAAACACATGACATCTCTGCAGAATAAATATGGAGATAAATCATTTCCCATTGGCATTAATTACCAGATTCTCTGAGAGGTTTTCCCTGTAGTTCTTACGAGCTGTAATAAAGTATTACATTAAAGACTAAAGGCAACCTATACAGTACACACAATGAATAAATCACACATACAGTAGAGGTGTGTTTTTTATGTGAGATGGAGAGAAATATACCTTTTTTCCTTCAGACATTGAGACTACAAAGGGGCAGTTACAGTGATAATGGCTCTACTCCATGTAGGTGTCCCATATGCCTGCCTGCACAATAACAGGACCCTGCAACAGACCTTTTTCACAGCAGGCATTTTAACTTGGCAACATCGTAAACGCACAGGTGTCACTAATAATATTAACGATGTTATTCTCCTGTGAAAAAGGCCTGCAACTAAATCAAATGTTGTCATTATTAATGTTATCAGTGTTTGAAAAGTAAAAACGGTAAATATAAAGATGGAGCGCAGGCTTTTGTTCTGACACCTATATTTGTATCAATGTGTATGTATTAAATAATGAACACTAATATTGTGAAGTATTTGGGGAACATTTGTGTGTGCAGTACGCCACAGCTCACAGACTTGGCTCATTTACTCCGTTTAAAGTGTATACATCCGGAAGATTTTAGTATTTGATGTATTTGATAAATCTGTGTTGGCAACTGGTTTGCAAGGAATTTATTGGAAGAACACATATACATCCAGGATGGTTTACACGCGGCCCATGCACTGTTATTGATTGTGTGAAGGTAGAATAATTCCACTTCCTGACAGCGGGAGAAGAAGAGCAGCTGAACATGAAGAAGTCTACTTCGCTGGATTGTCTTACAAATTAAACAGTCTAAGCCAGATGACTTTTCTTCTACTGTACATTAAACACCTGATGATGCTGAACTGCATCTTCACTAAGCGGCTTGAGCATCTGTGAGGACCTTAATGGTTGTGTATAAAAATTGCAATTTTGACAATTTTGTCAAAAAATGTTAAAGGAAATGTCAAATCTCACTTTATTTTACTAATAAATTTGGTTGAAATATAATTTTTGCAAAGGACCATGGCAGGTCCACGATGGCATGGTTGAAAATACAGCATTGTTGTCTTATGTGTGAACTCATTAAGGAAAGTGAAGCTGGCAAGTTGGGTGGTGCCAATGTAAATGTTGATGTGTAAGCTACGCTACAGAACTGTTTATGAAAACACTGTTAATTCTTTGGTTGTTTGGTTGTTCTCTCTAATTTCTAGATATGATAGCCAGCTCCATTTACCCGCGTGAACATTTAGTTTCATGGACTATTCAGATCTATGTTGCTCAAACCTTCAGGCTGTCAATCAAGAGTGGCTCTATCAGAGGCTTTTGACTGTGTGCGAGGCGCTGGGTGATGTTACACTGTTGCATACAAATCTCACTGAGTGGATATGACCACATAAATGTGGTTTTCCCTAACCACAGTTTATTTAACTCGGACAGTTCCATAAGTTAGTACGGTTATCATTTTGTTTAAAGAGGTCTGGAAAACAAATAGTACTGCAGAGGAAGAGATGGTGTACAGTAATGACACCGGGGGGAATATAGAAAATTGTTACTCAATGTCAAGAGTATTTTCAGTCTCTCTCTCTCTCTCTCTCTCTCTCTCTCTCTCTCTCTCTCTCTCTCTGCTGTGATCCAGGTGATGAAAGACTCCCATGTCTACAGTTAAATCTCAGTAAATGTCTACCTCTGTGCTGCTGGGTTAAATTTACACCCCTGCATGGCCTTTCAGTCCATATAATATGTGAAAGCACTTCACGACAACTAATCAGACATGTTAGGGAGAAAAGTAAGAAAAAAAGGCAGTGCAACTGTTTTTGTATCTGTGACTGAGAGAAAGCAGACATCATTTTTGAAGATGGCCAGATAAAGAAGACTAAAATAAATGTACTTGTTCACACTGATAAAGAAATGCAGCCTAATGTAGGCCTTTTCTGTGGCAGCGATTTGATCTGTAATAACGTAAAATGCATTATGTCCATCATGGTCACAATCATCATAACATGAGCAGATCTACAAATAATATATATATATATACAGTATGTATATATATATATATATATATATATATCATGCATTACTATATAATTTTAATTATTTGACCCGACATTAAAGTGTCATAGTTGTTGTGTCTGGCTGTCTTTGCATCAGCTTTACTAATTAAATGCCTTTGTTTGTGATGTCAATAAAACAACTTTCAAGTGAAGTGAAACTGAAAATTAAGAAACAACCAGAGACAAAAAAAAATGTTTAAACACCCTGGAGCAACAGGATGAAACACAGCAGGAAGGAAGGAACGGAAGATAGGCTGAGGGAGACAGAAGAGGCAGGAAGAGTGAGAGATGTGGCATGTGATGTAGAGGTAAGCATGTCTGGTGGAGATGGAATGAGGTGCTGGATGTAATGATGGAAACATACATGGAGGAAGTGTTGGGAAGAGAAAGAAGAAAGAAGAGACGGACACCATCATGGCATGTTTCTGTAAGCCGATTGGCCATTGCCAACAGCTTCCTTTCCCATCGTCTTTGTTGTCATTGCAAGTGTGTGTGTGTGTGTGTGTGTGTGTGTGTGTGTGAAGAACTGACATCGTGGTGGAGGAATCTCCTTTTACAACAAGTATCAGTGGAGAGCCTCGGGAAAGAACCTCCGCTTGTGTTCCCATTGACTAAAGGGCACATGCACAGTGTGTGTGTGTGTGTGTGTGTGTGTGTGTGGGTGTGTTTGTGTGTGTGTGTGATACTGCAGTGTGAGCTTCTTGGTTAACATGTTTCTCTCTCCTATACTGTGCTGATCAGACGAGTGTGGGGAGGCTCTCGAAGGCTAGACCTTTACATTAGAGAGTAGAGTTTAGTATTCAGGATCCGGCCACGTTCATCTGTGATGTCTGTCTGCGTACTTTCATTTTAAACCATCTCTGTCAGATGTCCAGATTGTTCTACGGACAGAGAGTTCAATCCACTTTAACCTTATCTGATTGGTTCGATGTGTCACCATCACTTATGTCTCACTGTCTCTCTGGCCTTGCTCGCAGTTCTTGGGAAAAATAAGAGAAATTCAGTCCCAGAGGGGCAGCACACATGCCCAATCTGCAGCAGTCACAATATCCACAGGCCAGTGCAGAGTATTCTATACACAAGTCCACATATATGTATATTTGCTTTGCCAAGTTTGTTTTGGTCCAATATGTACGTTTAATCTTTATCCCTTTTAACTATGCATATACTAATTAGTCATTTTTTAAGATATTTTTATGAGATAGTGTTTTTATGAGATAGTCTGATTCATAACATTTCCGAAGTTGCTTTGATGAACTGTAAAAGTCTCTTATGGACCTGTGGTGAATAATTCTGAATGTGCACGCATGCATTTGGTGAGAGATGTCAGACGTGAAGGAAGATATTTCATCTAACTCTTGCAAGTGACATGAATACCTTTTAATTGATCCCTTTTGCAGAACATCAAATATAGAATTTTAAAAATCAAATATGCTTTACTTCCTAAAAATCTCAAGCCTGTATCAAATGCATTCAGCCATTCAGGTCCGTTTTCAACCCTTAAACTCACTGCGGTTTATGTCTCTTTTTTGCATGCGTATAAGCTCTTTATATCTGTGGCTGTGATTGACAAATTTAGTACTCTTAACAACCACGACATGCCTCAGCAACCATCTGTCACTCAAGCCCCCCTGTCGCCACAGCAACAGGGGTCTAAACAGGGGACGGGACCAATAGAAAGGGCAAATTCATGACAACCTGTCACCCTTAGCAACATCATCTGCCCGCAGCATCTTTCTCTCCTCATAGATAATTTTCCTCGATTACTCTCTCACAAGGGAATAATTTAGGCATTTAAACTTTCAAGCTGTGAAGAATTGAGTCAGATCTTGAGCATTGGCAGTGTGTGGGCAGTCACTTAAAGAAGCAGAGCTGCTTCATTATGAAAGCCCTGGGTGGTAATGACAGAGAAGACTAACAGCGTTTACCTGCTCTTCCTGCCACACCTTTGACCCCGACGACCGACTGCACTCTTGTTGTCTTGAAAGGTTGGAGTCATGAAATGAGATGCACCGGTCTGAATTTAACACTTCCTCAGGTGTTTTCTACAGCTTGTTGCCATTTTAATAAAATGCATTTCCAGAATACTGTGATATTCTTTGTCTGTATACAGTTCAGATACAATGCACAGATACATTGGCACAGGTGTGGAATTCAATGCTACATTTCCTTGACCCACTTTGACGCTTCCTTCAGTTTGTAGCTCATGATGCAATAAGTATTGTGTTCCTCTAACTTCATTATTTCATCGATGTGATCATTATGTCATCTTCCCCTGTTGTTTGATTGAATCAGGTATCGTCTCTGTTACGAAGAGAGGCCTCAGGGCGCAAACATTCACAAAAAGGACAAATTACGAATGTCAAACAGCTGCCGGTTTCACATAAAATAACTCGGCTATTAAATGAATTAACAGTATGTTTAAGTGAATCTATTGTAGCAATACCAGAGGAAAATAATCCTCATGATAACCATCAGGTGGCATGTCATGTTTTATGTTGGTTATTGCATCATTTAATCAGCTGCATGATGTGTGTGGTGATGTAATAGCATCTGTATAGCTTAATGTGATATGATATTGTATATATATATATATATATATATATATATATCTGTGATGTATCTCTATGTAATTCACTGGAAGAGTGTGGCACTTCTTATGAGGCAGTTATCACATTTTCTTCAGTTATTATAATGTATGCATTTACCTATATTTTGTACATGGCAACGTGTGCTCTTATTTAGTCGTATGAATCAGTTGACTCTTGTTACAGTTACTTGTTATAAGGTACATTCATTCATTGTTTATTAATGAGCTTTTCCCCTTCTTTCCTCCTGCCTTCCTTGATACCTCCTGCTTGAAAACTCCATCAGGTAAGTCATCCAACCTTTTCACAACTCCACTGGCACTTAACATTTTGCAATAACCAACAAGCTCTGCTGTATGTGTTTTTTTGTTGCTGCTTTTTTTTTTTTTTTACATAGCCACGCATTCTCTCACAGCTCAGATGGAAATGAATCTCATGAATATGCATGCGATCCCCGAGCTTTCTGTAGTGGAGCTCGCTGTCGTTCCTCCTTCCAATCTTGCGCGCCATTTCTCTTGTTCTGTCGTTGTCTCCTTCTCCGTCGTTCACTTCGCCGAAAACCCTCAATACAGGGAGCCTGACGTCAAGTCATGCAAGTACATCATGGAGGATATTCACAAAGAATATTCAATGTGAAGATGAAAGTTTATCTGACATTGTGCAAAAGTCTAAGAGCAGATTGACGATCGCTGTGTCTCTGTGTGTGCACGGACAAATATAATTCAGTTTGACGGCTTGTCAGTGAGCAGCAGTTATTCTGTGTTCCTGCACGGTTCTTTGTAGTATCAAACACACGTTTTTATCATGCGCACACATACTGTATCCATTTATCTACAAAAAGGATTTATGTCAAGTAGAATCAGATGCATACATCACTATATATAATCTATAAGGTTACTTACAGTATTGTGGGCTGCAAAGTACAGGGTAGCAAAACTGAACCTATTATAGTATCATTAAAAGTAAATGCATGCAGGAAGAAAAATAGCTCAATATTTTTTTGAGGGGGAATATAATAATTATTTGCATATCTCAATTATAAATAATGCCCTTTTCAATATAATTATCCCTATGGGAGTCCAGGGGGGGAAACACCTTCTTACCAAGAGATATTAATAGGATTAGTTTTGTAATTATTACTGTGTAGTAATAATCCTAATAGACTTGTACTTTTATATGAACACATTTCCATGTTGGACCTCACATCACAACACTGGTGTTGTGAGTGCAGATCTGATTTTGTGTCGATCTTTGTATGAATGAGTAAAGAGGACTGACTCTCAACAGACTTTAATACAAAGTGCTCTTTGGTCTTTATTCAGAAAGTACATCCCGGACCGGAATCACAAGAGGAAGGATTACAATATATTGCTGTGTTGTTCATGTATCCCACCGCTGCTAACACATTCTCACACATATGTGAAAAGAACACTTTCATCATGCTGACCCTCACTAAAAGTGTGCGTCTGTCAGCGAGAGCAACAACACACACCTGGTTGCTGAGCTCAGTGTTCACGCTCACTGATCCAGTAATTTCAATGAAAACAAACTCGCTATGTCAAGTGGCTTTTGCCATTTGGAACTTAAAGAGAAAGCGTGCGCATGTGTCAAACTGCCAGTGATTTTTGATGAATAGCAGTTATTATGCTGCTGTTGACTCTGAAGTGGGAAGTAATCCCTGAAGGTTTCATTTAGTTTCATCAGGGGAATTGAACAATCCACAACTAGGAGTGCAGTTGTGTATTCCATGTGACTTCACACAGTGTGGTGGTCAGTTCCTTATGAATTGTCTGACTTTTTATCCGTCTCTCTCCTACTGGGATATTTCTTGCCTGCGACTGGCAGAACTGAATTGGGTCTTCCAGCCCGTCAGTCTGCCTGTCTGTTGGCTCCAGAGGTATCTGGATAAATTCGATAACTACTGGACACATTGCAAAACACTGTATAATCTTCAGAGATTAAGTCTTTTTCTTTAAATATCAACATCTAAAAGGCAGATTTCCGTGTTTTTTACAGCGTCTTTCCAAGAGGATTAAATAGTTTCTTTTCATTTTGGATACTCCACGACATTTTCTTGAGAAGAGGGAGGTAGATAAAAGAGAAGGATGAGTGAGAGCAAAGTAGGGAAGTGTGGCATCCTTCCTAAATTGGAGCGATGTGCTGAGTGAAGAACGAGAGGAGACATAGGGGAAGAAGAACGAGGGAGTGATGGAGGGGTAAAGACAAGGTTGAGATGAATAAACTCCTGCAGCTGCCGGACAGACTTGTGTATGTGTGTGTTGGTGCATCTTCCTACTCTCAGAAACAGCCAGTATGTGTGAGCGTGTAAGTGTGTGTGTGTCTCCACTTTACCTGAGGTGTGCGTTGTATCATGAATTATAGATGGAAAGTGAATCAATAGGGCACCGACTTACTGCCAGCCACGGTGTGTGTGTGTGTGTAAATGCGCTGATGCTTGCATTAGTGTGGCTGCATGTTGACATATTTATAACATTTAGCATTTTGTATGGTAAAAAATCTAAAACATAATATAACTATTGAGCGATTCTGTGACAACGACTTTGGGAAGTGTGTCTTTTGTCTCCAGTTTTCACTTAAATTATTTCATAAAGACGTAGCACATTAACATCATCAACAACATACAGTTAATACCTTTCGATCTGTGCATGTAGGTGTGTGTGTATGTGTGTGTGGGTGTGTGTGTGTGTGTGTGTGTGTGTGTGTGTGTGTGTGTGTGTGTGTTATATTTTGTAGTGTCTGCTCCAATAAAACAGCACAGCAAGATAAAATGCCGCTCTAACAGCAGAGTGGAAAAAGACCTCTGCAGATTTACTATGCTATTACCACACACACATACACACACACACACACACACACACACACACACACACACAAACACACTCCTTGAGGAAAAAAGTTGTAATGGCCCAGTGCCCCTCCAAGGACGAGTGAGCAAGAGAAGAGCGAGCAGAGTAATCACAGTTAAAGAGAGAGAGTGTGTGTGTCTGCAGGGAGGTGAATAGATGGACTACAGGGGACAGAAAATGGTTTTGTGCTGGAAAAATGGATGGGGATATGAGCCGAGTGGAACATCCTGTTCCATCTACCATCCTTCACACACACACTGGCTTGCCGTGGGAATGTTAGTGTTTTGCCGAGCGATAGAGTTGACAGACGAGTGAATCCAGGACACAGAAAGAGTTCCAGTGCTCCAACAAGTCCATTTAGTCCCTTTAATTCCTTTTGTTCCCTTCAAAGCTCACTTAACCTGAAGCTCTACCACGTCTCCTCTGCACAGAACGCAAATGTTGACTTTAAAGCCAGACTTCAAGAATTAAGTCTCAGTCGTGAACAGACGGCACACACATTACTTTAATATCCATGTAGAGTATTTAATGATACTCCACTTTACACTGCTAAAAAGGTGTGTCGAAATGTGTGCTCATGTTGAGATAATATCTACATATTATCACATGTCTGGCTAAACACTGTGTGAACACAGTGTCGACACGTAACGGTCCCTCAGGGTTGTGGATGCAAGTCTGTAACAGTGAAAAAAAAATGTATGTGCAAATTGCATAGAATCACTAAGGTCCTTCTTCTTCACCTGCTAGTTTGATATGTGGGTGGCCTGCCACAGTGCAAAACACAAGACTGTTCTTTAATCATATTTTTTTATTTACGACACAACAGTGGAAGTAAAGTGTGTAATGAGCAGGAATATCCGAGGTTTTTTTCTCTAGGCTTGAAGCCTAAAAGTAGGATTCAGTGAAGCGCAAGTGAAACACAGGCCGTTTCGCGGTGTAGGTGGGCAGATGGGATTATTATTAACACAGAGGTGTTTATGTTGGCAAAGCAGTAAAATAATACAGTGGTCGATATGGCACATTGTGTTCATGGGATGATATCCAGGCCGAAACAATGCTTGTTTCAGGAACTACGAACCGTGGTTGTAACGCGGCGCACGCTTCATGCTCAAGGAACAGCAAGTTTATGTGGTTCACTGCAGCAGCCTCCTCCACCATCGGATCTGTGTCTCCTTCCCTCCGAGGAGCAACACCAGGGATGAGGCAGCTTCCAGTTATAGCATTCAGGCGCTTGTTAAGGGAGCTGCAGTGACTCCTGACCCCAGCGGAGAACGGCGCAGCACAGTGTGCGGATTCCAGGAATCATGCTTCATGATGTCAATTTATTTATTTCTTTAAACCTTGTCTAGATTTCCACAATAGCTCAGCTCTCTATTATTAGGTTTTTTTCTTCTTCTTTTTTTTGAAGTTTCCAATTAGAAAACCAACTGCCCATAAAATAATGACTTGAGATAAATAGAGAGACCGAATACAAAGAAATACACAATGGAAAAAAAAGGTATGGTGTCTGAGTCAGGACTATTTACTGTGGCTGGGAAGTACAACTCAACATTTTTTTCTTATTGGTCACAGCAGTGCTACGGCCACAAAGCAATAACGCCTCAATCATCCCCAATATAGCCTCAAACTCAACAACATCCACCTCCATGTCACACTCCATGACGCTTCCCCTTTTGATTCAGAGTGTCCTCCATTCTGCCTGACAAATACATACAAAACTTGATTTATACGCATTTCTGTGTTCAATGCAGCCATTTTATTAACCGTGTATTGCTGGAATTGGTTGGTGTGAATTGCAGATGGTAAATAAAAGAGTTAGACCAAAAGCAGATTTCTCTTTTTAATGCTCACGCTGCCTGTGAGAGTCTGTGCACTCTTTTATGAACCTCCGGTCCAGACACTTGCTCTCTTGACCTTTGCAGAAGCTTGGCTGACATGGCCTGAAGGCAACGCAATGTCAAGTGCTGTGTGGAAATGTTGATTGATTTAGTGGAGGTCAACGGAAAGGCATGAAAGAGAAAGTGGTTGTTTCTGCTTTTCTTCTGGATTGTCCAGCTCTCCCAAGTGTGTTACAGCTGCATGTCAGAACGTTCCATGTTGTTAACGTAGAGCTTTGGTCTCTACATTATGATGTGCAGGACATGGCATTGATATGGATTTGGATGAGTGCACATGCACTGTGGTATATGATGTTTTCCAGCTTGGTGTATATGCTGTAGCTAAGGTATAATTGAGAGGGTCAGTCCTATGGCTATTGATGGCCATTGATATTCTAAGGCAGGCATACAGACCCCTGAGGGAAATGGCTTTGTCCAAAAGGGAGACTAGACAATTCTTGTTGGTCTTTCAACACGTCTGGTTAATGAGACAAGCTTTCATGCGAGATAAGACATTATTTTGTGTTCCATTGATAATGTAAGCTCCATTTCCCCTCATATCAGCTGTTTATAGTAACAAACAGTCATTTAATTGCAATGTCCGGTCATTGTGCGCTGTTCATATCAATTTTAAAGCTAAAGCTTCATCTTGGATTCAATCCCTTTTCTTTTTTTTGTATCGTTAATACTTTAGATATAATGTGACACAAGCAGCTCTTATAGAGGCTTCTCTTACAATCACCAAAAGCAACAGGATTCATCCTGGCAGCACTTCATGCCAATGCACGTTGTTGAAATATGTCAGTTTGGTTGACAGACGGCTATTGTGGCTAAAAATACCCGCTTGTTTCCGTTTGTTGCCAGTGAACAAAAATGAATCTGTTCATGCACAATACCGTTTTTTAAAACTGGTTGTGATATAGTGTTTGGTCGTCATTTTTTCAGGAAGATAAGGTCAATTGAAATCCATGCATCAAAGCATTTGTCATTGGGGATATGCCTACAAAGCTCACATAGGAGACACTAATATGTGTCTCAGCTGAGGAGGTAGTTGTCAAGTTAACTTAATGTCCCTATTAAATACAGCAATGTGGTATTGATATATAATGCTATCGTTACTTACAAGTACTCAAGTACTCCCCAAGAGAACCTAAATATGTATATTAAATGTTTTGCTCTCCACTGCCGAAGATGACATTTAACCACAGAGAAAACAGATGAAATCACTAAAACATGAGAGGAGGGACCACTGTCCACTGTAAAAGGCCTTTTAAAAGTAAATGTGCATTCAAAAGAATTGCTCCCTTATATTAGGAACAAAGTGGCTTTTTATAGTGTGATTTGTGGGGTTCAGTTTATTTATTCAGTATCTTAAAGTGACATTTGTCTGACTGTCGAACTGAGGGAAACACAAAGTGAGTTTATATGGAAGTTATTACAGCGACAAATCCAACTGTTTTCCTCATATGTAATATAACACATTTAAGAGGGAACATCTCCCAATTCCTATTGACGTATAGCGATTTATATAATAGATACTTTTCATATATAGCTACCAGCCACCATGAACCCTAATTACTTGTAAAGAAGCTTTTATATAACAAGAAACCTTTCAGCCTGTAATCGTATCAGTATTGGCCTCGAGTAACTCGGTGCACCACTAGCAGCAGCATCAGTTGCAAAAACACCAGCGGTACAAATGTACTCCTTCCTGATTCTTCTGATGGTCTATAATACGTAAGATGAAGACTCAAAGTAAGTGGTGCCACAGTGGATTGACGAGGATGAAAGTGGTGGAAGTTAAATTGTGTTGTTCTCGCAGAAGAAAATGCTTCTCGCTGACTCTCACCAGGGAGGCTGTTAATTATTGATTTAATAAGCCCTGCATGAGTGTGAGTGTGTGGCATACAGACTCATTAATCCTATTATAAGGGTGTGTGAATGGCATTTCACTGTCACGTAAGCAGGAGGAAACAAAGTCCATTTGACAGTTTCAACACTCACAGGCACACATGCCGTGGGAAACCATTTAGAGGTGTTATTTAGCTGTTCTGGAGAATAATGAGACAATACAGATGAATTATAGCTCATGATAGAATGAAAGGTGAGAACATAGTGTTAGTACTTAAAATGTTTACGTGAGGCTGATGTGATGATGGACAGAGTTGCCTGATAATTGCATCACGACAGTGTGCATGCTCCGAGTGAAATTGGAAATCTCTTAACCCTTGTGTTGCCTTCGGGTCATTTTGACCCGATTCAATGTTTAATGTCGGTGTTCTTTCGGGAGTCAACAAACAAACATAAAGTACCTCACACTTAAACTTGGAAAACAATATTAATTCTAATAATTTTCTGGAGATTTTAATAGCTGACCTCAAGGGTAAAATATGACCTTAAGGGTAAAATATTGAATCGGGTCAAATTGACCCGAAGGCGACAGGAGGGTGAAACATTGAATCGGGTCAAATTGACCCGAAGGCAACACAAGGGTTAAGAATGAGTGGATCTCGAACACTGACCACAACCCACAACTGCCAAACACCCCGTCCAGATCGCAAGGGTATGGGATGTGTTGTTTGTTCGCATGTCTCACACACCAGATACGCTCTCAAGAGTTTACGTAGGCTTCCAGTTTATTTCTTCGACAACATGCAAATTAACATGAGGATGATGCCCAATAAAACGGCAGGGAATACCTGTGTCTCTGGGCGCCGAGCGGCAGCCCCGCTGTCAGCTGTGTGTGATTCCCTTATCTGTTTGCTGACAGCCAACCACGCTGTTGAAAACAATACAAGTTGGCAAACACTTTTCCCCATTGACAAACAGTCGATGGTTTTCACCCGCTGTGCCTCTGGCCACAGAGAGGCAGATGCAGGAGTTTTTCAATTTAATTTAGTTTAGGTTCTTGTGTGGCTTCATGTTTTTTTTTTTTTATTTAACATTAAAAAAATTAGAACATGGTTATTTATCAGTTATGGTATCACTACTGTAATAATGAGGTTGTTTCAAATACCCAGATGTTCTAAAGGGTCCTCAGAGACCAAGTCGTTGACTCATCTACCACACGGGGTTATCCCTTGTGTGTGTGTGTGTGTGTGTGTGTGTGTGTGTGTGTGTGTGTGTGTGTGTGTGTGTGTGTGTGTGTGTGTGTGTGTGTGTGTGTGTGTGTGTGTGTGTGTGTGTGTGTGTGTGTGTGTGTGTGTGTGTGCGTGTGCGTCTTGGGGTCCTTGTTGAATGGAGCAGTCAGTCCCATGTTGGACAAGTCACCTCCCTGTACCTTATGGCGACAGAGGACGGACACACACACACTGACAGACTTGAACAGATGGGAGTCTCAGTCATGGTTGATTGAGGGACTTGTGCATTTTTGTGTGCATATCCCTATGGGCAGGGGACACCCACACACACACACACACAAGCCTTCTGTCCATTACAGAAATCCGCAAACACTAATTACCACACCACAGGAGTGAGAGAGCACTCTGCGGAACTGTGTGTGTGTGTGTGTGTGTGTGTGTGTGTGTGTGTGTGTGTGTGTGTGTGTGTGTGTGTGTGTGTGTGTGTGTGTGCGCCCGTGCTTTGGCTGATGATAATACTGTGCCACTGACAGGTACAATACTAACAAACTCCTTTTTGCCATTCACACATTTCCACTTATTTCACACATGAAATGGCTCTTCTGGGTGGACTCATCTCTATTCTGCCGCCCAGCAGGAAGACTTTGGGGAATCTGAAAGTAGTGACACGTGACATGAGCGATCTCCCAGTCTGCTCCATTGACGGATTTAAAATCCGCAAGCAAATGGCTGATTATTTCCTTTGCAGCGCAACTACATCAAATATGTGTCGACACAATGCAACGATTAATTGTCTCCTGAATTTCATCATTTATTTTTGATAGATTTATGTTGCCTATTCGACACAGCCCGACAGACATCACCACAATAAAATGTACAAGACATAGATAAGTTACGGCTTTCATTTGGAGTCCGAAGGCATGCTGTTTATTCTGAAGGTAAATCAGTTATCCTGGATTGTCATGCTGTACAAAGTTAGATTAAACCTGAAAAAGGATTTGAAAGGAGATTTATTTTTTTACCCTGCTCTGCAACAAGTAACCCCAAAAAAATATTCAAGAATAAGACAGCTTGAGAAAACACCTCTTCTCCAAAATAGCAGCTGGAATTGGTTTATCTTTAGTAATTAATTCATAAAATGGTTTATCAATGGATTGGTTTTCCCTCTGCACATGTTAAATACATTACACTGCGGTCCTCAGTCATAATGCAAATATGTCTACTTGCCAGTGAATTTATAGAGCATTGTGCATGTGGTTATGGGCATTTGCAATACCGGAAACTAAAAACACATCTTTTACGACTATACCGTGAATAAAAACAAGTTAGCGCTTCAGTGGCACTCACTTATGGTATTACTTATGGTATTATATGATATGATATTCCTTTTATTCGTCCCACCATATTACTTATGGTATTACTTTTGGTATTTTTGTAATTTGTCTTTCTTGAAAAAATGTGACTTTCTTAATTCTTGTTGTTCTGAGTTTGTACTCATGATTGATGCACTAATTGTAAGTCACTTTGGTAAAAATGTGTCTGCTAAATGACATGTATCGTAATATAAATGCACTAAGCAAAGAACCAACTCAAGTAGCTAAGCAGCTCAAACTAAAAAAGGAGGGTGAAGAGAAAGTGGAAGGTTACATTTTTCATTCAAACACATCTTTGAAGTTTCACAATATCTTTCTACCTGACACTCAAAGTCTAAAAATGTCATGTTTTATTTCATTCGAACAGCCAACGCTGCGCTAAGGTGGCAACACGTCTTGTTGGAATAATTCACATTTTAACCCAGAAGACGAATGTTCCCATTTACAACTTGAAAGCTTAAGGCCTTGAATCATTTTTTGAAAGTAAAGTTTGTTAGTTTGGTGAGTAGTGATACCAGGAGAAGTGCATATTAAATTATTTTTTTTAACATTTTTTTATATACTTTTATATTTTATTTACTTTTAGACGGTCAATACTCTGAGATTGAGACTGTTTCATAACTAGTTAAAAAGTTGTTGTATTAGAGAGTAGAACGTTCTTGCTGTTACTGATGACGGTGTGATTCATATGCTTCCAACGACAGCGGTGCTTGTGATGGAGTTGGTATGCCAAGGCATAAAACAACATCAAACAACTGAATTGGACCATTGTTGAGATTCAGGTGGGAGTTTTTCCATTTAAAAATAAAGGCCTCCTTTATGCAGCAGCTTAACCCTCCGGCCCAGGGCTCAGTGGAGAGAGGGACAGCAGCCCGCCCCCTAGCTTCAGCTGATGCCCTCGGCAGCGAGCTCAGCAACCATCTTCCTCCAGACGTCAAGTGGCAAACCCAGCAGGTGCCTAATGACGCCCTCCAGCAGCCTCGAGGAGGTCACCCTGGCCTGTTGGCCTGGGAAGAGAACAGAGGGAACACAAGGGAGAGGGATGACAAACAGATATCCACCTTGACACCCTCCCATCGACCTCTGTGTGGTGCAAAAATATAACACTTTCTTTCCATCACAAAAAGTTTTGCCCGTGAATGTAATTTACTCATTATGTTTCTTACCACAACGTTCGTAGAATACAGATGATATTGTTATGATACAGGGTTTCCAGGGAATCGAACCGCAGATGACACACTCACAAGCTTCTCTCCTGCCTTGTCATTGGCTTACTCTTTCACCTTCTCCTTTTCTCATGTTGCTGTCCGTCTGTCTTTCTCTCACACACACACGCTGCTTCTCTGTGTTTTCTTATTTGTTCAAATACAAGCGTAGACTCTGTACTGCTCACTCAGCTTCAACTTATAGTTAATTAGACCCTATATTGTATATAGCGAAAAAAATATGGACAAACCTGGTCATACACTACCGTTCAAAAGTTTGGGGTCACTTAGAAATGTCTTTATTTTTCAAAGAAAAGCACTGTTTTTTCAATAAAGATAACATTCATCAAAAATACACACTATACATTGTTAATGTGGTAAATGACTATTCTAGGTGGAAACGTCTGGTTTCTAATGAAATATCTCCATAGGTGTATAGAGGCCCATTTCCATCAACTATCACTCCAGTGTTCTAATGGTACATTGTGTTTGCTAATCGCCTTAGAAGACTAATATCTGATTAGAAAACCCTCGTGCAATTATGTTAGCACAGCTGAAAACAGTTATGCTGGTGATATAAGCTATAAAACTGGCCTTCCTTTGAGCTTGAAGTTTGAAGAACAAAATTAATACTTCAAATATTAATCATTATTTCTAACCTTGTCAATGTCCTGACTACATTTTATATTCATTTGATAAATAAAAGTGTGATTTTTCGTGGAAGACACGAAATTGTCTGGGTGACCCCAAACCTTTGAACGGGAGTGTATGTCTTTGTTTATTTTTGCCCAAGGCTGATTCTCATGGTTGGGGTCATGTCACCTTCATTTTAATTAAGTTACATCTTAATGTTAAACAGTAATGCACTTCCAACTCTGGGGCAACAGGAAATGGTGTTCCTAGTTTGGTGTGGAGAAACTTGACTGCACAAAGCCCTGACCTTTAACCCTACACCTTTAGGAGGAATAGGAACGATGGCCACAGCCTTATTGCCCAACATCGGCGCCTGGCCTCACTCTTGTGGGAGCAAATCGCTGCAGCCAGGTGTCAAACTCTTGTGGAAAGGCTGATACCAGATGAATGAAGACTATTATAGTGGTAAATTAATGGTTTTAAAATGAGATGTTCAACAGTGACCCAGAGTACACTTAGTCACGTCGTAGAGCTATCTGATCTCAAGACATATTGAAATCAAATTGATCAAATCCACCTTGGGAGGTGGTTTCTATGATATTTGAGACTCATTCAAGCCAGATGGTGAAGAAATCAGAATGCATCCGTCTCTCCAAGACACATACATGAGTTCACTTTTCTTAAGTGTGACTACGCCAGGAAGTCAATGGAAGGAGCACTGGGGAGACAGCATTAATCTGTAGGGTAACGGAGCGGTGTGAGTTAGAGTCGATGAAGACCATCCAACGTGTGTCTCGCTTATAGTCAATACAAAGGAGTCTTTCATGTGTTTGTGTGAGTTTATGGATAATTGATCTTTTATTAGCTTTTATTGCTAACTGTTAAAGGGTGTCACTATAATTCTAAAGTGCACAGGTTATTCACTGGCATCTGTGGCAGCTCGCAAACAGCTCCAGGTGCATTACCACCACCCGCTGGCCTGGTGGAAGGGTGATTTAAATGTAGCCCTGGAAAATAAAGATGGATTGCTCTTATATTTGTGATGTGGCCAAAGGAGACACATGTGGATATGAGACAATAAATATGAGACACTAAAAATGACAAGTGTGTTTCCTCATATTGCACCATCACTGATCTCTGTAGACTCGTGCAGTGGCGCCTTGGGCTGTTCTCCTCAGTGTAGCGTCTGGGGAGAAACAGCCTCTTAGCCGTGTGTATAAAGAAAGTGTCTATATGTGTGTATTAGTGTTTTTGGAAACACCTTCTCTCGGAACGGAAGACAATAAGTTGTTTTCTTTTTGGGCATTCTTCTGTGATGCACTGCTGTTTGTTTACCTGGATCTCAAGATAAACTCTCTTTTAATACCTGTCTCCGTCAAGAACATGTTCAGTATATTAACTGTGTGCCGAACGCTGTCCTGTTGGTTTGGGTTTGTGTGCTGGAGAATGTCAATGTGTCACTGGTGAGATAGAAACGCAGCTTTTGTGTCCTCTGCAGGTTAAAAACTGCATTTTCTTGTCAATTTGATCCTCTTGTTGGACATCTTATCTCACCAATTGATCCAAATTTAATTATTAACTGTCGCCCCATATCCCCTCAGTAACTGTTGCTACGCAAGTATTTCTATTTTGCACGACACGTTACTGAAGTAGAAACTTCAAATGAAAAATGGATCCAGAGCGGCTGACGTTTGAACTCTGTTGGCAAACAAAAGATGTACGAAAAGGACTTTTTTACACGGAAATTGTAACCCCACAAAATAAGGTAACTTAGTGAGTTAATGATGTGCTCTTTAGTCTTGGGAGTTACTTCTCAATGAGGCTTGTTAGTAAGTACATCTTCTCTTGCCCCAGCTTCTAAATGTGGACATATACAGCACAGTGGAGCTC
The DNA here is from genome assembly GCF_029220125.1 of Pseudoliparis swirei. NCBI lineage: Eukaryota > Metazoa > Chordata > Actinopteri > Perciformes > Liparidae > Pseudoliparis > Pseudoliparis swirei. The sequence continues at coordinate 13,732,733 of NC_079389.1, read as the reverse complement.
GACAGTCCTGTGGCACCTCGCTATGGTCATGTGAAAATGTATCAATACTGCACCTGTGGTTAATATAACTTTAACAGAGATGACGTTCACCATTTCAATCATTTCCTATGCGAGTACAGCATCACGTAAAACACGACTTTGTGCAGGGTAAATGGGTCACTCTTCACATGTGACAAGCAGGACACCACAGACCTGGTTTTGATGAAAGTCCAGGGAGTGATGTGTCACACTGGTCAGGCATTTTCAAAATGACTGTGTTTGGCCCAAGGTGGCAGCAGCAATTACCTGGTAAACATTTTAATAACGTCATATCTCACATACTGCAGGGTGTGATAAAATGACACTTGGAGCACTACCCGTGCTCTACAGATTTGCCTCCATGTCCGACAGTTTGCCACATATTACATTTTCTACTGAGTTGATTCAAAATCAGTTTGCCCGGATAAACTTTATTTTTATTCTTCTCAAAATGTATTTGCTGATCACTGAAGGGTTCAGTGCCTCATTCATACCTTCATTCAAATAGCAGTCACTACAAACGTACAAATAAAAAGAAAAGCAAACAATGCAAATAGACCCGTCCAACATATTGCATATTGTTACGTAACAGACTTGGAACAGATTTGTTCCAGACATGGCACCAAAGACACACTTTCCTGCTCCTCACTGTATCAGGAAGAATATCATGAAACTGCAGTTCACTGTAAATTCAGGAAATCGTCAGCCCCAAGGTGTGTGAGGTGTCTGGCATCATTTCAACACAGCAGCACTACATATTGACAGCATTGCTTTAAATCCTCTGCAGAAGCCAAAACATGTCGATGCTTAATGCTGCTCCGCGCAACATTTCTTTGAAGGTATTTTAAGAGGCCTTTTATTTAGAGAAAAATCACCTAAAGAGTAGAGAAAGTACTTTCTTGAATAAAAATACAAGAAAGTCATAACATATGTGAAATTGTGTGGAACAAAACATTTTTTTTTCTTTTTTATCCTTTCAAATATTTAATGACCACTCAGCCATGCCAGAAGTTCTTCACCATCTTCACACTGAACCGACACCGGGATACAAATCTTCACTTCTGGGATTTTAGATAGATCAAGATTGACTATTTGCACTTTATGGAACATCATGCTGCTCTTCACCATCTTGAGGAACATGAGGATTGTTTTGATGCGCGTCAGTCAGTCCTTGGTTTGTAAGTGTGTGTGTGTGTGTGTGTGTAATGTGTGTGTTTTTCAGAACATCCCAGCTCTGCCTTGCGGTAAAGCCCTCTACTCCTACGAAGGAAAAGAACCAGGCGATCTCCAATTCTCAAAGGGCGACATCATCATCCTGCGACGCAAGGTGGATGACAACTGGTACCACGGCGAGCTCAATGGTTGCCATGGTTTCTTGCCTGCGAGTTACATCCAGTTGCTGCGTCCTCTGAGCCAAACTCCACCCCAGGGCAAAGCGTTGTACGACTTTGAGGTCAAAGATAAAGACCAGGATAAAGACTGTCTGGCCTTCAGCAAGGTAATGCACACACACATGAAGACACATGTGACACACACACATACAGACACACACTCACCTTAGGACACTGTTTTTATATCAGACACTGAACAAATATATTTAGTGTTTTATGGCTGGGCCTTGTGTAACGAGATTAGAGGGATGGCTGAATTTACAACATAAATATCGTAGGAGAAGAAAAGCCTTTCTGTTGTGTTAAACCAGACGGGGCTCACTGTAGGACACTAATAATGTATTACAACTGAGTCTACTCTTCATTTGCTTCTCAGAATGTAAGCAGGGCAACGGTACATGATCTGCATGGTGCCTTCCCAAAGGAACCTTCCACCACATTTTTACTATTTTGTAGATCAAATAATGTGATCAGCTTTCACATCCAAAGCAATGAGTGTTGCAGGTAGTGATGTCGTTGTTATTGACTTGTAGTTCCATATTGTTGCATGACCATGGACTTTTAGTCACTTAAAATACTTTTAAGTGACTAAAAGTCCATGGTCATGCAATACAATCTGAACAGGACTTTCTTTTTTGTGTGTAGTCATGGAAGATTACACATATCCTGACACACAGTGAGTTGGTAATTACTTTACTGTGTCTTGTTTTAACACCTTTCAAGTAAATTATATTGTGAATTGGCAATTAGATTCTTCCATTTATTTACCAAGAAGTTGGAAGAAAAATAACCCTAAAACAGGAGTTCAATCAGCATGAAACTCCAGAGCATTGCAGCTCATTAAGATGAGAATCATTTCAGTATATTGCTCCCTCACACTGGAAGCGTACATGCAGCTATTTGCTGTCCATCGAGGAATATTGTGAGAATTATTTATTGTGTAATGCATTATCATAAAATTGAAGTGATGATTTCTCTGGGGGGACATCGGATATGAAAATAATAATGATGCATATATTTTCACCAGCTGTCAGGGAGCAACCTTCGTAGATATCTCTCTGGGTCCTCTTTGTTCTTAGTGAGCAACACAAACTCAGAACCCAAGTTGTCATATGCTATTGTCTTCAATCTAATCCTGTAGGGCCATTGATCCCAGATCTGTGTGCCTACACGTCTGAGACTGGAAACAATTCTTAGCAAATTGTGCAGGAGAAAATGTCTGGGGGGGGATTTAAGATGTAAAGTATGAACTTGGAATAGCAAGAAGATTGTCAAGTCTTTCTAAGAAAGACTTGTTAATAAGTAGTGTCTAATGCTTCTGCCAGTACTGGTGTCTCTCTCTGAATCTGTCTGCGGGTCCCCACTGGATTGGGTCTCCTTTTGTCAGACTGGATCTCCTATTCTATATTTTTTATCTAAGGTGGTCCAAAATCATAAAAAAATTCATCACCATTTGTAAGCGTGTCTCTAAAAGAAGATACTTTGAAAGGGACGGTTAAGATGAGAGAAGAAGTGTGCATCCCGGACAGGTGTAAACAGTCATTTCTATTCCTCGTGTTCTTCTGCTCCTCAAAGCTTATCATTTTGCTCCAGCTGTTACACAGACTCATTTGTGCTCGACACATCCACTCTGCCTCTGCACTGTAATTGTGTGTCTGTGGAGAGAGAAATATTATTAAATTACGGTGTCGTGTACACTTCACTGTGTCAAGTGTTTTTGGACAGCAATGCAAACATGGTCCTACAGGAGATAACGTGTCTCAAACACACTGAGCTCTACGTCAGGATTAGAAGATAACGTTCAAAGTTCACATTATTTTGAGTTTCGGGGCTAAACTAATGAGATTAATGTTTGAAGATTACACAAAGCCATACACTCACGCTGAGATGTGTGCCCCTGCGGTGCCCTGAATGCGTGTTTTCATGCAGAAACCAATATTTGTGATGTTTTTTCTCATGTGTGAAATAATTACTGATTTCGCAGCATTATCACTGCGTCCCTAATGGTCTAGCCAAGACCTTCACATTCATGTGTGGAGAGGAGCAACAGAGGGAAAAAGACTTTCATTATGGTGTTTGTGTGTGTGTGTGTGTGTGTGTGTGTGTGTGTGTGTGTGTGTGTGTGTGTGTGTGTGTGTGTGTGTGTGTGTGTGTGTGTGTGTGTGTGTGTGTGTGTGTGTGTGTGGCGTGCGAAGAACATAATATGTTTCCATGTGTGTCGGGTATAATACCGCTGAGCATATTAAATGGTAAAAATGAATGTAACTGAAATGAAGAGATATGAGTAGTTTCCTATCAAGATGGAAACGTATGCACACATAATGTGTCGTCAATGAGCTACAACTTCCAAGAAGATCACTTTTCTTTTCTTTTTTTTTGTATACCTTTGGCATCATTCCCCGGTTGAGCAATCCAACATAAGCGCATCAAAAAATGATGAGGAAAGTTTTAGCCGCACACTGTAAGGGTTCAATTTATTAGATTTATGGCTGCAGGTACCAGGAAGCAGAAGAAAAAAACATCCACTCCCAAAGTGTTTTAGATGCTTTGTTTAAGCTAGTTTCCGATCAAAATCTTGTGTTTTAGTAACATGGGAAAACAGAAGACACATGTATTAAGAAAGAAATACATGTACACTTGTATTTATCCCCGTGGGGAAATTCTTCTCTGCATTGACCCATCTTGAGTTATTAAGGAGCAGAGGGCTGCAGTGAAGCACCCGGGGAGCAACCGGGGGTTCAACGTCTTGCTCAAGGACACTTCCACATGCAACTATGGGGAGAGCGGGGATTGAACCGGATACCTTTTGGTTACGGAGCGACCACTCTCCCCATAAGCTGTTAGTTCACCCTTTCACTTTATTTTGTTGTTTTTAAAATCACCCATTACTAAATTAACTGAAAAGCTATTATTCGGACACACGTGGTGTACCTACAATGTGTGGAGTCTCACTCATTTCCCCTCTCTCCAGGATGAGGTACTGACAGTAATCAGGCGAGTGGACGAGAACTGGGCAGAAGGCATGCTGGGAGACAAGATTGGCATCTTCCCCATTCTCTATGTGGAGGTAAACCCACAGACATTACACAGAGTCACACATAACATTCACATATCAGGCTATGACAGAAATGCTGCAGCTGTAAAAGCAAAAGTGATGTTGCAATAGAACACCGTAATTACAGGGTTGTCGTTTATCACACTGAGTGGCCAAAATCATTTTCTCTTTCTCTCTCTCTCTCTCTCTCTCTCTGTGAAAGTATAACAAAAAAAACAAGGGATATCAGTGCTGTTTGGCTTCCTCATTATAATTATTATTTTAATCACAAACATTTCTAAAAAAGTTATATCCTAATGGTAAAATAATCAATTAGTGCTCCCTGATTTCAAATATGCTTTAATTTAAGGGTATTCTGAGCCAGTTTTGTATGTTATGTTTTCACCAAAAGTACTGCTCCTGCTATAATTCATAATGTTTGTCTCGATACATGTTGATGCCACCTGTGCTGAGAAGATTAATGAGCCTCATTCTGAGATCAGGATGTGACAGAGAAGATGGTTACAACCATCAAATCCATTTAGATAGATAACAATGTGTTCAAGTCCTTCAGTGTCAGCAGAAGTACTGTATGTAGGACCAAATGAGTACCATGTGCTATCTGACCTGGGTTCAGCAGAGGTTGGACACTGTCTGGCTTTGATATGAAAAGATGAACACATTAATGTCAGACATTGCAATTGTGTGATCATTATTCTCCATATAACATGCCGCTTGTAGCTTAATCTGCAGCGAGGTCCCACATGATGCTTCCGTGTCAGGACGGGATATTGTGATTGACCACTTATCTGAAGGAATGCTAAACCAAAACATTCCAATTGCCCCAGAAATATGAATGGCATTATAAATGCTGTTTGAAAGTCGGCAGAGGGGGAGTTTTCTTTCTTACAGTTAAAAGATAAAACCCTCAACACTCAACATTGTACCGCCTGTCAAGGTTGAAATGTAGTTTACTTTAATCCTTGTGCAACTGAAAAAGGACATGCACAATTTGCTTTGCATCACATTGAAGGCTTTTAAGCTGCCGTAAAAAGCCATTGGGTGAATCTGGAAGGATGTGTGTTTCCTTCTTTCTCGCTGTTCATGATTTTCTTCTCTTTTTATCGCCACAAATTGGTAAATACGCTGACTCTCTAATGACCCTGTCAAATACAAATGATGAATCCTTCGACAGGAGGCTCACTAAAAATGGGAAGTACAGCTACGTATGCGTGTTCGACAAGATATTAAGACTCTCACCGTGTCCAGATCTAGTGTACAAGTGTAGTGCATTCTGCATTCATGTACTGTTGCTCAGAGAAAATCATTAACGTGGAGATTAGAGAGAGAGTGACTAATGGCATGACTCCTCCTTCATGCTGCATACATTTTATTGCTTTTGTGATCTGCATCTGTACAAATAAATCACTGTTCTGCTCATCCATAGAGCTTTTACTTTGTGTTTTGCCATCCTATAATCGTACTGCCTTCTCAAAGCACTTTCTCACTCTGGGTTTGCTGCCTGCACGAGATCTGACTGTTGGCTACACAATCATATCCCTGAAATTAGCTGTTTGACCAAATAGCTCTCTTAGGTGATAATGATTAAGCCGTAAACTGAGAGAGGCCAGGGACAAACACACAGGGATACACAGGGCTTGCTATTAGATAGAGATACATCAATAATTTAGAGCTCTCCATCACTCTGGCACAGCGGGGGTACGGGGGCATGTCGAGTGTGTGTGTGTGCGCGTGTGTGTGTGGAGTGAGTGCATGCAGTGAGAGCTTAATGAGGAGGTCCCAGCTGGGTTTCTGCTGATCTGTGCTTGTCTCACTGGATATACAGTAGCTCTTCTAGCTGTTGTGTAGTGCAGAGTGCTCTGGTTACTATCTGGATACAAAGTGATGACGGGTTTGCAGATGATAGGGATGCCACCAAAATAGTCCAAATTGCAGGAGAAGTGTGTGAAATTATTGTCGGTCAGAAGATTTAAAGCGGGTGCTGCTGTTTGTTACAAACACCGTGCTGGGTTAGACAATGCAAGGGGGTGCTGGGTGCACGCTGTTAAGGGTAGCGCAGGAACAAACCCAGTCCGGTTGGAACAATATGTCTTTTCAAAGGCTAAAACACTGCACAGCTGGATAGAATACTACGAGGAGACAACTCAGAAAAGTAATTACATACAATGTCATAACTTTACCATAATCTGAAAGTAAAATAAAAGTAAATAAAAAAATGTGCACCATGTCTAACTGTTTTGCTGGACAACCCTGGGTTTCTATTTAGTTGGCACCATCTGCATCGGGACCCTGCTGTACCCCCAAGGTGGTCTCATTTGAGACCATTCACCCTGATCTCCCCCCTGCGCGTACAGAGTGAATGGATGGCAGGAGCAGTTGTTCCTGCATCAGCATGTCTCTGTTGTCTGGTGGCTGTCTTGACGATACATACTGTGTACAAACAAATAATTAAACTGCCATTGATTAATTACATTTGCTAACAGACAAAATAAGGTATTGTTTTTTTAGTTTTGTTAGATTCTGGCACTTGTTGGTTCAGGTGGATGTGATATTAGCTTAGAAGACTTTGAATTAAGTGTGGATGGGTTTGAGTATAGATCCCTATTGATTCATGCAAGAGGTGAACCGGCTTAGCATGAGTGTGTCTTCTTCGTTTTGTGTGTGTGTGTGTGTCTGTTTGTGTGTGTGTGTGTGTGTGTGTGTGTGTGTATGAGGATGCATTTATCTTGCTGCCTTACCCTTTTCACAATGCAGATGGTCAGCTCAAGTCTAGTATTACCTGGGGAGAGCAGCCACCCTCCAAAAGACACAGAGCACAGACAACATATAGCTCAATACGTAAGAGATGACCTTGGAGATTTCATTCAGCCAAAAGCACCAAGAGCAGAATTGTCTCTTTCAACAATCTGTCACACCCCCCCCTTGTCTTCTTTACTGTGGCATGACCGGGCACTATAGCAGTGGTAGTTAAAGAGGAGCTGTCATTGGTGTGATTGTGTGTGTGACTGCTGTACGTGGAGGCACACACTGGAATTCGAGGTTAAGTTACTTGATTGTTTTTTATATACACTACCGTTCAAAAGTTTGGGGTCACTTAGAAATGTCTTTATTTTTCAAAGAAAAGCACTGTTTTTTCAATAAAGATAACATTAATCAAAAATACACACAATACATTGTTAATGTGGTAAATGACTATTCTAGGTAGAAGTGTCTGGTTTCTAATGAAATATCTCCATAGGTGTATAGAGGCCCATTTCCATCAACTATCACTCCAGTGTTCTAATGGTACATTGTGTTTGCTAATCGCCTTAGAAGACTAATATCTGATTAGAAAACCCTTGTGCAATTATGTTAGCACAGCTGAAAACAGTTATGCTGGTGATATAAGCTATACAACTGGCCTTCCTTTGAGCTTGAAGTTTGAAGAACAAAATTAATACTTCAAATATTAATCATTATTTCTAACCTTGTCAATGTCTTGACTATATTTTCTATTCAATTTTCAATTCATTTGATAAATAAAAGTGAGTTTTCATGGAAGACACAAAATTGTCTGGATGACCCCAAACTTTTGAACGGTAGTGTATTATGTTAAGGAGTACACAAGTGTGTTACCTTGTTGACCTTTGTTGTGTGTGCCTGTCTGTGTGCGTGTGTGCGTGCATGTGTCCTCTTGCAAACTGAGTTGTTTCTGCAGCATCAATCCATCATGCTTATTAGCATATGAGTTGGCTTGATTAGCATATCTCTTAATATGGAAATGTGCTATCACCAACACTGAGCACAGATGGGTGGGTGCTGTACGCACTGCACTCTCTTACACACACATAGATACCCACCCAATACACACACACACACACACACACACACAGTAAGACGTGCTTGACTTTGTCTCCAGGGATTGTTTAGGAGTTTGAGGTTACGCTAAGCAGACATGATTACAATGTAAATGTGTTACAGGGCTGAAGATGAAGATTTTGTAATTTTTGTGTTATTGTGTTAGTTAATAATGTGTCCCGGTTTCCACATTGTTAGGCTGTGGTCCGAAGACCAAGTTCAATGATACACAATATCTCAGTTTCCCTGTTAGAGCTCACTGAGTGATTTAACAATACTGTCCGTGTAGTATTTGCTTCTACTCTGTAGAGACAACACAGCTCACAGTGTGCAGAGGTAATGATATATAGCATCCTCTGCATAAAGACTTACACTGAGGCATTTCTGAGAAATATCTTTCCCTCTGGTGTTCATGGAGAACGTTGCAGGATTTTAACCCTCCGGATTTATATATACATATAACGTCTGTCTTAAAAGTGGGCTTCAACCGGGATATCTATTCACGTTGAGCTTTTAACTATTTCTTTTCACAGTTACTTTAAATTTGGCAGCGTCACTCTGCCCAATTGATGCTCTGGAACCAATCAGAACAAGCTTTAAAAACAGACTATGAGCTGAACTCACGAACCCCCTGAGATAGACAACATAGATGAACATGAGCGCATAAAAGAAAGGGAAAAAAATCTTGAAACCACACCAAATGGCACTGCTGAATGAGGAAGGGGAGGTAGAGAGTTAAATTGCAAGCAGCAGGTAGTTTGGGAACATTGAGAAGCAGTGTGAGTGTTGGAGTGACTGGAATTAATGAACGCCAGCCGGCTTTTGTGCCCACCCAAACTACCGCGAAGCTCTTCAATCGTCAAACACACGCACTGTTTTCCCATTTCCAAATAAGATGTGCTTACAACCACAGGGCAGAACATACTTTGGCACAATGTTGTGATAGCTCATACACAGTAAAATTGGCAATGTCAAATGAACACTTAAAGAGTACATTCACACTGACACTGCCAATTTTACTGTGTAGCTTTTGACTCGGTCACGTTGGCCGTCTGCAATTCAGTATTTCAAGACACAAAAACAGTTTGAGTGTAAGTTGAACACAGTATAGAGTTATTCTAAAATGTTGAAATATCAACGTTTGATATAAATAAGAAATTTAGAGAAACTTAACGCAGTCTTTCAAGAATTAAAACGCGTGTGATGAAACTCAATTTGAAAGGAGAAGGAGGGAGGCGGAGCTTTCCAGAGTGAATGTTTTTATCAACACTGGACATTTTACTCCTGCTCTAGTTGTAATAACTCTGTCAGTCAATTTACTTTAACACTGTATATGTTACACAAACATGTTTAACTCTGAATATTTACACCAACACAGGAGCTAAATTGGTTGTATTTACTCTTGCTATTGTCTATGAAAGAGTCATTATACTTTGACAATACATTTTTAACACTGTGTATATGGAACTTCCATCCTTTCATGACACAAACAAGTATCAGCTCTACAGCTTATTGATATGGTTTCTGGAATTACAGACTGTAACGGCAGCTCGGATTAATAGAACAGACCTACACTACCCTTTTATATACATAAAATGATACATTTATTGTTGCAGGTAGCGGAAAATGACCTGATCTCTTCAGCGTCACAGATCACAAATGATCAGCACAGATTAAGAAAGCAGTGGTCCCCAAAAATCCAACATGACAGACACGAGACACATTTTAGATGACGGTGCTCATGAAATTAGGAGACGCATTGATATGAAAGTGCGAGAATACTGGATTTTCAACTGATGCTGGGGAACACAAAAGGAAACTGTCTATCTTTCTTTCTTCATAACACAACATTTCAACAAACTGATGCATTGTCTCCGCTGTCCCCTCTTTTAAAATCTTCAACAAATTAGACATCCATCCATCCATTATCAATACCGCTTATCCTCATTAGGGTCGCGGGGGCGCTGGAGCCGATCCCAGCTGACATAGGGCGAAGGCAGGGGACACCCTGGACAGGCCGCCAGTCCATTGGACATTGAAACTCTAAATGGCATAAGCTATACTTACACCACTCAGCAACACTTTATTCTATAGGGCCTGAAACCCCCCAGAAATATGCAGTAACAAACACAATGCTCTCTGGTACCTTAAACCAGGTGTACTGTATATTCCTCAGAAATGTCTGATTAGAAACAAATTAAGAAAAAAACAGCCACCACATGAAAACATATCCAGAGCTGTGAGCAGACCATTAGATATAAACACCTTATTGTTTACTCTGTGCTAAAAGTAATCTTTACTTCTTAAATCTATTTGCTGAGACTAAAATGAAATATGAGACTGTAATCAACAAGTTCTGACATGCAATTAGAATTGTTCAGGATAAAGATAAAATAAAGTTAAAAGCTTGTTGTGGTCCTCATTAGAAAAGAGATGACAGGTTACAAGCACATTACTATTGTGGGAAATCATCACATCCTCACTGTGTTGCTTGAATACAAAATGCAAGACATTTAGTTTGCTATTTTACAGTAGCAGAGTGTTGTGTGTGTGTGTGTGTGTGTGTGTGTGTGTGTGCGTTTGTGTGTGTGTGTGTGTGTCAAGGATTTTTACGATCAATTTCATTGTTAAATTAGAGTTTTGGTCATTCAACTGCTCCGTATTTGAGAGTTTAAATTACTTTTGTTCTTAATGTCTTGAAGAGAAACCTACATGGAGCACCATCAAGTTGGAATTATATCAAATTTAATTCGAAACAACTGAATCAGATTTGATCCAGAGATATGAAACCACAGTGATAAAAGAAAGAACAACCCTGACTCACGTTTGGTGAAGTTGTGTGAGAGTATTTGTGTACAGGGAAGCTCGCTGGACCAGCTGTTGTAAGCGGTGATTGTTGTGCTTTTGAAGAGCTGCCAACAAAAACAAGTGGAGGATCTTGTTATGGATATAAACCACCGAGGATTTAAATCACGTGAACACATGAACCGTTCCTCTCTTCCTTCCTTCTTTTGTTCGGTCACACACCTGCTTCTCCTCTTCCTCCCCTCTCAGTTAAATGAAACCGCCAAGCAGTTGATGGAGATGGACAAGCCCGCGCCAACTAGCGCTCCAGGTCCGAGTTCTGAACCAGCCCCGCTGGGCCCCTGCTCTCCTGGCCCCTCCCCCAGTGCTTCCCCGTCCAATGGAAATGGATCTGCCCATCGGAGAAGCGAGGGGAAGAAAAACGCCAAAAAGAGGCATTCGTTCTCTGCGCTGTCTGTCAGCCAGAGGGCCGCCCAGCTCAACAACAGGCACAGTATGGAGATCTCCCACCCGGTCCTCATCAGCTCATCTGACCCCAGAGCTGCAGCACGCATCCAGGTACACACACAAACACATACATACACACTATAATTAGAGTTATATGTAGCAGTGGTGGTAGTTTGATCCAAGAATAAGGATGAAGAGATACACGTAAAACACTTCATTACAAGAAAAGGTTCTGCATTTACGCTTTTACATAAAGGAACTGTGTGTAGTCAGATCTATTGGCAGGAATGTACTTAGACTCTAAATTGCGTGAATGTCTGTCTGTCTCTCTATGTGTGCCCAATGTCAGCTTGGATCAACTCTAGCAACCCTAAATAGGATGAGCGGTTTGGATCATGGAATGTTTTCTTTCGTGCTTAATCATCTAAAAATTAGAATTGTTTTGATTGTGTTTATATCTACATTTGTTTGTAGGGACTTGTCGTGGAGCCGGCTGCTATGCTTCTACAGTTTGACAAACCAAAAACTGTCTTTATGTATTTATTTATTTTCAATGCTTGATAAAGTGATTATGAAACAAGTGCAGACAACACAAACATCGAAGGAGATTATTCAAAGTAAAACAAATGCAGGCGACACATTCAAAGGGGACCAAAGCAGTCTGAGGAAAATAACATTTAGATGGATGGTATGAGAGAACAAACGCTTTTGATTGGGCCATTCACGTTTTTTTATTGGCCACCGTAGTTGTCATACTGCCAATTCTTACACACTGCACATTTAAGTTAAAGTACAGAAGTATTACTGGAAATATACATGGACCTTGCGATTTATTCTCACAATTGTGTTTGCACTTACTCTAAAAAGACCTTAAAAAAGGTTTTATCAGCCAATATATTATTTCTTGGCCGGGCTCTAAGCATACATAAACAGTATATGCAGTACACATGTATGTACGTTTTGCACGCCAGAGTTCACCGTGGCTATTTCTCTGCACTCGAGATTTGATTAACGTATTCCCCAATCACCTCCTCTGACAGTTCTATGTGAGTAACAGCATTCCTGTTTCTGACAGCTGGAAGCTGGAGACACATTTCTTTTACATGTATTGCCTCAGGTGGCATTCACACCTGGCTTCAATGTGTTTTTGAATAATACCCAGGACACATACTGAAAAGCTGCAATGACTGCTGGCACACATTGCAAAAGATGTTTTGTGTTAAATGGAAACCACTAGATCTGGATGTGTGTATCTTTTCTGTGTGTCTGTAGGACGCATCTCACCCGGGTCCCTCTCCTTTCTTGGTGCAGCCCAAAGTGGCATCCATAACCTCTGAGCTGCTGGCCCATGCCAAGGTTCAGCTGCCACTCAACATGTGAGTACACCCCAGGGTGCTGTCAGATAGTGCCTCCTTACTTCCAAACACCCGTTCTGTTTTACAGCCGAGCGGATATGTGCCTGAGATCCAAACATGATTTCAGAGCCCGCCTCTTGGCAGCGTTACAAATATTTCCTCTTTTGTGCCCAGAGTTATTGGCCTCGTTCCACCACCTGTGCAACCACATTTACTCCTCCACTGGTCAAGGATCAAATCCTCCTCAGAAAGAAAAAATACAGTCACACACCATTCCTTCAGCTGTGTGATCACAGTGCATCGGTGTTTCATAACAAGGCTTCCAACAGCACAGACATCACTACATTATGCATTTCATAGTACAGCCTGGTATGTATATGTATTATTATTTGAAAAAACATTTTCAAATGGACAACAAACAATATGGTGCTTAGTCCTTACTAACACATGCAGTACTGGATATATCTTGAGTTCACAATACATGCAGTTATATATATATATATATATATATATATATATATTATATATACATACATAGATGCTGGTTGTGTCAGCCTTTATGGATTTTTGGGAATCTTTACTTTATTTGTTCGTGGACCGACAGGAAATGAGGGGAGAGGGAAAGAGAGATGAGGAGCACAGGCAAAAACTGAAAAGCGGATGTTGTGATTACATAATTGCCCTTCTAAACCCCCTGGGCTTCATCAACTGGACTTTGCTCTCTAAATGTGCGACAACATTCAGACAATACTGACACATATTACAAGAGATGAGTAATATGACTCAGTGAGACAAACAAAGTGGGCGTTCATAAGCTGCTGTTGGAAGCTTTGCTATTGACTTAAATTACTTCACAGTTTGATCATTTCTTGAATGGATCAAGAGCGGAAACAAACACCGTACACACACTCACAAGCCTAATTAAATTATAGTGTCAATTTAACCTCACTAGTCACATCCAGATGGTTGGTGTTGGTGAGGTGCCAATGCTAAACAAGACGGTTCTATAATTTACCTCACAATGAATCTATCAGGTAACTGCCAGAAAGATCCAGGTATCTTCAAGGTGAGTGTGTGTTTATGCTCCTGTACATCCATCCTTGTGCAGACCAATTTTGCTTTTAGACCTTGAGAGGGCATTTGGGGATATTTCTGGAAAGTAAGGACATTGGGTCAGTAATTACCTCTTCCAAGGTCAGTATGAGGTTTTTGGTTTTGGCAAGTGCCAGGCTGTTTACTATTAACTGGTGTCCTTCCTGCAGGATGCGAGTCAAATATGCAACATTGTTAGCTTCAGTAATATCACCTTCCAAGTAGCGCCAGGTAGACACACACACAGACACACACAGACACACACAGACACACACACACACACGTCCGGGGTAGGGTTTGTTCTACTGATGAGGTCGGACTTTTCCATCTTGACCTGGCAACTATTCCTGTTGCCATGGGGAGACGGGAGATGGTCCCCACATCTGTTACCATGGCAACAGGGGAGGCAGCGCATATAGGGCTTGTTTATTCTGTGGCCTTATCGTCTTCTGTCGGAGTCTGGCATTACGTACTATGAATGTCTCCCAGCCACACGACCAGACACTTCTTTATGTGTGAACGTAGATGGAATACACAATACTCAACACATATAAAGCTTCCCTGTTAGTGGCCAGGTAAACAAATACATATTGATTACCCATTGCATTTCATTTGGAAGGGAGTATTCATGCATTCAGCCTCAAATTATTTGAATTGTCATTGAGAATATAATTAATCCCAGGTTACAATATTAAAGCAGTCGTAAATCTTAGATTTTATGTGAGTCAGTCTATTCTGATTCTGAAACTTTGTTTTGTCAAAGTTTATTTGATATAGGTCACAGTTTGTTGATTCTGGTTAACATGCTAATATTTTGTAAATTGGTCTGTTGATATTTGAATACAGATTGTAGTCATAGTAGAACATATTTAATGATTTCCATACTATAATATTTAATGAAAACCAAGTCCCTTTCTGTGAAAGAGAATGTATCTGTTATCTCAGATCATTTAAATTATGGCAAAGAAAGTGATATGTTCAGGATTTTTGCCTGAGAAACTTTATCTCAACTATATCTCAGAATTCCCTATTTATTGTTATCTTCAGTCAAACTGTGTAAGTGAGTTTTGTTGTTAAGGTAAAAACAACACAACTTCCTTGACTGGTAGTCATATCTTACGAACGAATACTCTGAAATAAACATTTTGTGTAGATTTTTGATGCTAAATGAGATCAATCACTGATATCCTCAAACAGGCTCTCATATTTCTAGTTGCTTTCCCACTTTTGGGGAAATGGATGGTTTCTGGTGGGAGGATCAACCTCCACAGTTCCTCTCTTTGGGCTGACAAATCCTATTGTAAATCAAAATATGGTTTGGTGGTTTCATAAAGTTGGTAGAACTATAAATAAGATGAAATCTACACTTCTTTTGTCTTATTTTTTATTTCGTAAAAAGATAAATTGCGAAAAGTTATTGCAATCCCACAACAGAATTTAAACTTATTTTGATAACAACAAAAGAAAGTATGATGAATATTCTTGAGACATTTTCTTGATACCAGAGGAGTTATTTGCTCTCTGATTCAAGTTAAAGAGCATCCAAATGTGGTGTTCTCTCCTCCGATCTTAACACACTGACAAAGACTTCGATTGTAAAGGATTCATTTGCTAATTCATTTCTTTCTTCTTTCAGTTATTTTCCATTGTAATGGCTTTGCTTTTACTTTGCATAATACATATTAGGGTAATCCACATGGGAGATAATTGGTATTTAGTGAACAGTTTCTCAAGATTTCCTGCTGACTTAAAATGACTTTGTAATTTGACTGTTGCCTTTGTTCCACAGATATCTGGCTTTATACGCCTACAAGCCCCAGAAGGCTGATGAGCTTGAGCTTAGGAAAGGAGAGATGTATCGGGTGACAGAGAAGTGTCAAGACGGGTGGTTCAAAGGCACCTCACTGAGAACTGCTGCCTGTGGTGTCTTCCCGGGAAATTACGTCACCCCTGTGTCCAGGTCAGTGAGCTCAGGATTGGGCATGGGGAGGTATTGTGGGGGTAGATATTCCTAGGAACGTCACATCATCCAGATAAAAGCAAGCAATGTTGGTGGTGTGCAGTTATAGTACAGTATATCACTTCTTTTGCCCAAGATGGAAAAGGGACAAGAACCACATGTTCCTGACAGCTGTTCCTCTCCAATCCCTCTGCCTGCTGCAGTTGTAATGAACTGTTAGTGTAAGTTTAGCTAAGTCATGCAGGTGAGAGATGGGTGGCTCAGGGAGCTTCTTCTCCTTCTGCAGTGCATGTCGTTTCCATCTGGCGCTGGTATTTCAAACCTTTGCTCCACTTGTCGTTTGTGTCATTTGGTCATGTGAACACTGGCGAGCAGTACAATCGGACAAAGGCCCCTCCTTTTGTCACACACAGGCAGTGGTAGCGCAGTCGCGTTGTAATGTTTTGTGATAATTTCCTGGCTTCAGAAGCTGAACATACAAATCAGACAGAGCAGTGTCATCTAACTGTTATGGCATGTAATTGCACTCGTGTTTCTGTGTACTTACGCTGCCACTCGTCACAAAGATTATGTTTTGGGGCTTAAGTTGGCGAAGGCACAATCGCAGAATACAGTTTTATTCCATAACACCGGAGGCTTCAGACTCGGTTCCACACGACACTGTCAAACCAGAGATAACATATCCTGAGAAGTAATTATCTGGAAGGGATTGTAAACGACTGTGAACTCTGCACTTTTTCAGAAGGAAACAAACAAACCCAGTTTTTACAGTATTGATTAGAATATGAAATCACTGATTTAACTTTAAATTAGAATTAGGAAAATAATAGACATAGGGGTCCTGAGGTATTTACAATTTGATTGTAATACAATATAACCCAGATAACAGCAGATAGTTGATTATGGTTCTGATGTTGGGCTACCACATACTAAGTGTTGATCACTATCGTCATCATCATGATTACCATCATCATCATCATCATCATCGTTACTTTTGGCATCCAAAACACTGTTACTTATTGCTGTTAAAACCACATAAAACCCAAAAATAAGTGTGCTGAAATCATATTTATCAATTTAACTGCCTTGTTATTACTGTATAAATAAAAAAACATTTGTAGTGGCTGTTCATCTGATCTGTATTCTGCTCTGGGATGCAGTCAAACAAAAACGGAGAAAAGAAGAAAATTAAAGCAAAGGAGAATTTGAATAACAGAAATAGGAAGAACACATTAAATAAGGGAGAGAGAGATAATGAGATGATGAAAAGAAAGATCTGGTTCTGCAGGATAGACAAGAAGGTTAAGGTGGAGGGAATGCGGAAAAGACTGAGAGGGGCGGAAAAAGAAAATGAGAGAAAGGTAGAACGATTTGGAGAACGTTGGAAAGAAATTGAAATTGAAAATAGGAAGAGAAAGTGAGTCATATAAAGAGGAAATGGTACAAAGAGATGAAATGGCAGCAAAACAGCAGGTGTCCCTCTTCACTTGATATGAATGGCTGCTTCATATTGTGCAGTTATGCAATCTGAGAGAGAGAGAGAGAGAGAGAGAGAGAGAGAGAGAGGACAGGCCAGTAATCAAATGAGAGGCAATTTGTTATTTTTAAGCAAGCATTTCTCCTTCCCTCCCTCCCTCCCTCCCTTTCCTTACCTCTTCCCCCTGCTTTGTCTGCAGTGCAGCTCAGACATGTTTCAATATGATAATAAGAGGTTTCCAAAGATGCCCATACACACGCACACATGCACACGCACACATTGTTGAGTTATACCAGTACAGGCCCCCAAACAGCCTTTTTGAAATGCAATTTGAATATTTACATATTTGTTGTGGAATTTATTTAAATGATTGATACAAACACATTATTTTATTTAATCAGACTCCATATTAAACCGTTAGTTATTTCAATCGATAGACATCCTGAATTATTTTTGTATTTGTCTTTACATGTTGTGGCACACATGCTGCTTCATGAGGATGGTTGGTGTTAAGGATGATTGTCTTCTCTTATAAATTAGTTTGAAGTCTTAACAGGTAATGATAGCAACTAAAACTATAGAGACATCTGGTAATAGGATAATGACAACAGCCAAACACAGAGACTCACAAGCCAAAACAAAACCAGCGGCTGGTGAATATCTTTATAGGCTTTTAAAAGCCCACCAAACCCAATAAGCAGTCCATAGAAAAACTCAAATCAAAGAATCTGTCAATGCCTTTGCTGTTTCTAGTGGGACACACATGCATGCACACACACAGAGAAAGCCATAACTCTGTATGTGTGTGACGGGAAGTCAATGAGCGGCCATAAGAGTGTGAATACCGCCGAGTCAATAGTGTTCAGCTCACTGTTCTGCCATTCAGCAATCTGCAGACAGAAACTAGAGCAGCCTGCAGCTCCGTATTGTTACAGTCGGACATTAAGTCGTGCCGATCAACCGGTCAGATAATGACAGTGAAATCACAAACTTTGGCAGAGTTTAAAGTGTCAAGTTTAAACATCCAATGACAAGCCAATATCCCTCACTCTTCTCTCCTCTGCAGGGCTCCGTTTGGAGTTGGCGCTTCTCGCGGATCGTCATCGTCCAGTCCAGGTGGAGGAGGAGGAAGTGGGTGTGGTAAAATCTCCGACCCTTCGTCCCCGGGGCCCCCAGGGCCCTCTTCGTCTCGTCCCTCCACCCCACTAATAAACTCTGTGAACACCACCGGTCCCGCCTCCTCGCCGCAAACTGCCGCCGCCCAGCTGAGGAACTGCCTGCGCTCCAGTCAGCATATGGTTAACCAGGCACGCACCTCAATGCAGCTGGGTGAGCAGAACAGGACCCTCACACAATGTGACCAACACACATCATGGGTTTCATCATTCAGCACCGGATTCATGAAACATTCAGAACAGTTGTGTTCCTCCTTCACCAGCCTATTGATCAATCCGGATCACATGTTCACTGATTTACACAACGGCACACTCCCTACATACCATAGTAAAGAAACAATTCATAATGTTCTTCCCAACATTAAAGCCTCCCATAAGGGACCATGTGAAAGGAGAAGCGAATCTTGTTGCATCCCTCCAGAGAAATGTTAAGCGAGTGAAAAGGCAGTATTTACTTACATGTTAATGTGACTGTGTCTGATGTTTTTCATGCCCTGTTCTGCAATATTACTCCTCACCAGCCAACATGCTTAAAGGAGCAGAGAGCAGATTGTGCATCGTGCAGCATTTTATCACCCTAGTCCGTTATTACTGAGTAATATAATATTGATTAGTAAATATACAAATGAATAACATCAACATCATCAACATTTGAATATACAAATTATATTATGATAAGACTTTTAAGCATCTCATTACAACACCAAAATTAGACCAATATATGCATCATAGCTCTTTAGATTTACAATTAAAATCCAACTTTTTTCCTTTCAGCAATTTTCTACATTTAAAGACTTAAATCGGGATTTAAATCGCTTAAAAGGACAGGCAAACACACTCACGCTCACATCTACAGGACATTTTGAGTCTACAATAAACCTCACCTCGTGATGCATTTTTGTCAGGCACTTTAGCCTTTCGAAGATAGGAGAGAGAGGACAGAGGTCATAGGAAGCGAGGGAAGAGAGATGAGGGGTGACATGCAACCTGAACCGGCGGCATTGCAATTATACTGTCACCTCGAAAGGCCCCAAGGATGACCGGAACCCGCATGTCTTTTGACTGTTGGAAGAAAAGCACACAGAGCGCCCGGAGGCAAGTCGCTCTCCGCGAGGTGACAGCTGGAACCCGGACCCATCATGCTCACAACAATTTTGCAATGAAAACATGTATGTGGTTCTGTTTTTAGGAGCAAATATAATGCACCTATCCTCACGCCCTCTTTCCGTGCTCTCTTCGAGCCCACTGACTCACCACTATGAGCTGTTATTTCAGAATAGTGACAAGAACATACTGCGACTCACAATTTCGCGCAATTACGACATTCATATCAACCTTGTTCTCCACTCAGAGTCTATTCATCTCTCCCGAACCCTTTTTTCTTTCTCATCGCATGCTTTCTTTCTCCCTCTGAGATTATAATGGCGAGCCTTTCTTTTGGAAGGCTGAAGTTTACACACTGTGAGAACACGGCCGAAAATAACGCACACAAAGGCATGTGCACTCCCACGCACATACACACACAGACTACCAAACACAGCTGAATGACATCACTTGCTTTTTGTTTTATGGAGGCGTAATGACAGAGCTTCATCTCCGTCCACCTCTTTTCTCCCTCTGTTTTTCTCTCCCTCTTTCACTCTCACATACACACAAACAGACACACACACACACAAACACACGCACTCACACACACATCTGGTCTCCATTACAAAATAAAGTATGTGCATAGTTCTGGCGTTTAGTGGTTTTATCACATGACCAGTGCGCCTCTCTACGGATTTCTGCCTGAGGACTGCAGTGTAGAAGAGCAGGTGGCTAGCAACCCTGTGTGTGTGTATGTGTGTGTGTGTGTGTGTGTCTGTATGTGTGAGTGTGTTATTGTGAGTGCATGTACATGTATCTATGTTTATGTGGGTGTGTATTTCTGTGTACTTTTATCCTTATGAGCACCAAATGATCTCCTACAAATTAAAGGCTCAGAAAAGTCCGGACATCTCAGCCAGTCGTTTTTAAAGTTTGTGGTTTTTAGTCAGACCACAAATGTACTGTGTCTTTAAGTGCATCTGTTTTTATAATATTGCTAGGCCCACATACTGTACCAAAGACATAGATTATTTCAATACCATATCGCTGCTTAGATATTGAGTGCTCCAAAGACATTGGCATGTTCCCTCTCAGGACTCGTGATGACTGCACTTATTATAAGTGTTCTTTCAATTCTAATAACTAACATGTGTTTCTGTCTGTTTTAGTCCACAGTCCTCCTGCTGGAAGCCCCGAGCGCCCCTCAGTGGCCCTCTCCCCGCTGCGTCCTCAGAGCTCCTCCCCCTCACGCTGCAACGGCCAATCTGGTCGCCCTCTCTCCATGGTGTCTCCAGGACCCAGTCTAGGGCCCTCGCCCCTCTCCTCTCCCGCCTCCAGGCCCCTCCTCCCCCTCTCATCCCCTCTCTCTTGCCTCACACCTCCCAACGTGTCAGCGGCGCACCTCAACAGGGACCCAGCCAGTCCACTGCCGCCGCCAGTGCCGGGCCCCTCCCACGCCTCAACCCAGGGCGTCCTTGCTCCTAAACCAGAGAAGGTGAGCCTCATCCTCACAAACAACGAAAGCACTTTTTTTTGCTGAGTGTTAACTATTATTGTCTTATTTTAAAGATGGAGTGTGTATCTTTTGTCTCCCCGCCTCAGTCAGTGAGAATAATTACACAAACACTGTTGAAGTGTGCCAGCAGGTGAGCTCGCCACATATACCCCACCCCCATGAGCGCTCTCTTCAAGTGTTCCCCTGCAAGTCAGGGGGGGTATTTTACAAATCCCGACATACGCAAGAGCAGCCGTGTGACATCCTAGTCTGCCCTTTGTCCGTTCTCCTAATGTTTCCCTTCGTTTATCCTCGCCTGGAGCATTCACTCCTGAAACGTCTTGTTGGAAGCTTATGCCATATTCTCACTGAGCATTCGAAAACCCATCCTACCAGACTATTTAGTATGCCAGAAAAAAGATGTTGTCCCTGTATGTCGTAAAGCACAGTATGTAAATGCATTATGCCTCCAGGATGTCCCACTGCATCCAGTCTCCTTTTGCAGAATGCAAGTCAGCATGCTTTACTGGCTGTTCTGACCCACAATCCTCTGTGGATGCATGAGCAAGAGGGTCCAATAGATACTGATATCTACACCAGCAGTTGCCTCAATTAACCCTCAATCAGCACTTTTGTTCTAATAGAATAATTAGATGTCTTACAGAATGCAACTTCTATTGTTTTCACCACCTGAATAATCAAGAGCTGAATGCAGTAAATTCACACTTCTTTTCCAGAGAGAATTAAAAGGCAGTGGCTATTTATCATATTTTATTGAATATTTAATTTCAATTAAATAAGAATACAGCCTTCTGTGGAGGGGTGCAACTAACAATTATTTTCATTGTTTAATTATGCTTTTTGGGATTAATTGATTTGTCATTTAAAATCTGTTTTGTTTCTTCGATTGGCTTATTATGTCTGATCGACAAAAATATGTATTACTCCTCACAAACAGAGAAGTTAGAACTATGGAATAATTGATATTGCTGCTTAAAAATGACAAAGGTGATTGATTGAGTATTACAATTCTTGCAATTAATTGGTTTTCAAGTAATTGTTTCAGCTCTAAATCTGACAATATCCAGCCAGGCAACTGCCGTTTTCAGAGCACGGAATTCAATATAACAAAACAAATATTGAGTCTGTGAAAGTCAACACCTTCGTTAAAAGAACACAATCCCTCATGTTTCAGACTACCCAATATTGTGCACACATAATAAGTGTGAAAGTAAAAGTGACATGGTGCCACCACTTCCTTTGAATCCAGACAGATATTATTTTTTTATACTCGATATTTTATTTCGGTATTTTTACAGAAATACAACCTTCAAAAGTAAGAGTGCATAATAATAAAAATAAAGTACAAATTAACCTTGCACCATGCATCATGCAGGGCCATAAAGAAACACCAAAATAGAAATGTTAAAGCAGGAAAATAATTAGAAATAAGGAAACAAAAAATCAAAACAACCATGCAACACTTCACCAACGTTCTCAGTCAATCAGAATTTCAGTCCAACAAACAGATCTCTAGTAGAAAATATATTCAAAGAGTTCGATTCACAGGGTATCTTTAACTTAGTTTTAAACTTATATATATGGGTTGCATCTTTGTGAAACATAGTGCTTTTCTTTTTAAGAGATACTGAGCCTCTGGTGCTAACACAGTCCCAAATCCTGTGAGACTTGCCAACTTCCTTATTTTGACATATATGTTGTCCATCTAGCTGTGTATATGTCCATTCTCAGTCTCAGAAGGAAGCTCATTCTTTCCATCTCGTCGATTTCTTTAGATTCCAGACGTTTAAGTCATCTTGTAAATACAATTCACCACACTTGTTTTGATTAACTTGATTAACTTTTAACAACAAATCAGCTTTAAAACAAAAAGATGTTTTGTCTCGACATGTGCTAGTAGTCCCCTCCTACCTCATCAAGTGTCATTCAGCCAGGCATCTGGCACACAAGCTGAATGCCATCCTCTGTTGTGAGCCCTGCCTTGGTAAAGCTGTGGATGTTAAATCGGCTGCACTGACAGTGAAGGATGGCACCGAAAGCTTGCATCTGTCTCAGCTCCATTTGTTTCACTGTTGGCTCCACTGTCTGGGACAGCTAATCTATTGCTAGCTGACAAACAGCTCATTGACTATGGAACAGCAGGCGGCGGCCTTGTTTACATCGTCACACTCAAGGATGGCTTGAACCGGATTCACGTGTATTACTCATATCCTGAATATATCTCATACAAGTTGGAACAAGGGAGTTAAAGTGCTCCAAGTGTCTGATATTAAAGAATATTCTCATCGTATCAGAAGTGACACAAAATGTGTTGTTCTTTTTTTGTTATCCCAAATTCATTGTAGCTTGTTTTGAAATGCTTGGAAGTGACGACCTGCCTCACTCAGATTAAATGAGCTGCTACTAATACAACAAGCTCTCATTATGGATTTGGCTGTAGTTGTAGCTTCCAATTATGATCTAAATGCTGTTTCGGAAGCTTTTACGGACTGACAAGATGACGATTCTTGACGGGAAACATTTTTTTAGTCAGGATAACTCAGGAGATCACATTTCAAGATTCTGAGTATCGGCAGAAATAATCAACTGTTGTCAGTCTCAGCCCAAAAATATTACATTGTAAAACCCCTTTGTACAAATTCTGCCTGTCCCTCGTTCACAGCA
This sequence comes from Pseudoliparis swirei, assembly GCF_029220125.1. Classification (NCBI taxonomy): domain Eukaryota; kingdom Metazoa; phylum Chordata; class Actinopteri; order Perciformes; family Liparidae; genus Pseudoliparis; species Pseudoliparis swirei. The sequence goes on along the minus strand of NC_079389.1, from coordinate 13,708,855 downwards.
CTTACCTTTGTGGCTTCGGGCGATGAGGGTGGCCATGAAGCTGCACAGAGTCAGTCTTTGTTACGGAGGAAACGATGAAGCAGCTACGATAACTGTCTGGCACACACAGTGAGGGTAATCTCTGCTCGACACACTGTCACACAGTCTGGAGCGCATGCAGCCAGCATCACAGACACAAATCATGTTGGACATTCAGATGTGTTTGTCGAGCGTTTCCAAGAAGACTCCATGCAGGGCAGCTGCCAACGTACATGCTGTCAGAAGAGCCTGTAGACTTTCAGCAGGTCCAGAAAAGGGTTTTAGAATATCTTGAGAAACTGTGAGCAATTTAGATGATAACAATAAGTTTTTTAAAAATATGGCGTTACCAGAAGCATTTTTTTTCGTTCAAAGTATTTACCTCAAAGAATCTAAAGATTGTTGAAAGCGCGGGAGTAAATGAGAGAGTAATTAGCTTGAGGGGGTGGACGGTCACTGTCGTCCTCTCAACCCTAAATAGCTGAACGCCCCTACTCTAAAAGGTTGAGGTAAAAACGCCCTCAACATCAGCACCTGGGTTCTACCGAGATGGGATTGCTTTTAAATGAACGTACGTGGGTGTGCGCAATTTGTCCTTGGAATGAAAGAAAAACGTCACACATTACAGCATAAATACTGTTTATATGTGTGACCAACAAAGAGGAGGGAGGACACCACTGCAGGTCCAGTTCAGTTCCAGTATCCTGCCCGTGTGCTGCAGAGCAAGGCACTCCTCCAGTGCTAAAATAGATTTAAATTGTGTCACGAATTAAAATGTGAGTGCATGCTGCCATCTGGTGGTTGAGCAGCAGAGTGACTCGTGTGTACACACGCATACACACACAGGCGAGCTCCACACACGGGAGGCAGATTCAGCCTTTAAGCCTCCAGATGAAAGAGGAGAGGGAGTCATTATTAATTGTTTGTCGGCTGCTTTCAGTCCCACCTCCTTCCTTCCTTCTCTCTGCCCTCCCCGCTTTCTTCCTGTCCCTCCACCTTTTCTCTTTCCTCCTTTCCTCTCTTTTCTGTCCTCTCCTCCACCTTTGTCCATTCCCTTTTCCCTATCTATCTCACCCTTTTCTCCCCTTTTTGTTGCTTTAAACCTGAAACACAAATCATTTAATCATGTTAACTTTAGAATTTTTTCATAGCCGCTTTTTAAACCATTTTTTAAACAATGAATGAACAGATTAAAATGGTATTAATGGATCGGTCCAATGTTAGTTGCTGCCCAAAGCATTTCTGCAGTGTTTTCCTGAGGTCTGGCGTTTTCTCTGACAGATAATCACTTTGATCGCCTCCATGTTTTCTGACAACCTTTTACAGTCGTCATGAAGCACGAGCAGGTTGGCTTTAAACCTCTTTGGTCGTTGACTGTATTACGGAGACACCTGGAAAGGCTTGCAAATATTGTGTGACAGCTGGCGGGGAAATGAGTTCTAAATTAATAAATATATAGATATATCTAAAAACTTGAATTGTTCCATAGTATTGATTGAAGTTTACGATAAAAGATTACAATAAAATATGATCTCAAGATGAGCTCTTACTGTTGGTTTAGAAAGTGGAGCAAAGGAGATAAAAAGAGATGTGAAAACAGCCAAGCGAACTCATTAACCATTAATAAACATTACAAATCAAAGGTGTGTTTAACACAAAGAAAACACGTCTTTACGCATTCAGGCGGCGGAAGCTGAGAGCTCACACACACACAAATACCACCTGAACCTCTGATATCTCCCAGAACTCTTCCATAGCGATCTTCTCATTGGATGCCAAATGTCCTCTTTCACCGGCGTGGCAGTTGACAGCCTGTTATTGACAGTAGGTGTTTTTTCCTCACCGGTATTCTGTGAAAACCCGCCCTATTCTGCCTGTGATTGGCTTGTACTCGTTGCCTTCTTGGCAGAATGTGTTAAGTTTATTGCTGATGAACCAGATTGGTGGAAGGTTGATCGGGTTAATGATTTCAAGTCAGATGTGGTTGTTTTCACAAGGATGGCAGCCCGCTTATAAAGTGCTCATTAAAATGTCCTGATTACTGGAGAAAACGTTTTTTTAACCTTTTAAATGTTGTATGTAGTTGTTACAGATGGAATACAATTAAACATCCATCGGAGATTAATGTGTCATAAATAACTTAATGTCAGCGTCAATGTTGATATGGCTCACTAATTAACCAGCAAATAAAAAAATGGCACCTGGTATCAAAAAGGTTGCTGTGACTCGACTGCTGAAGAGTCTCTCCAGACAAATACCAATTGCACATTCAGTGTGAGTTTTTCATTTACATTCTTTTGCAACTCTATGCCGTTGCCGTGACAACTGTCCATCACAACATCACAAAGACAGCACTTGATGGAAAAAACTCATTTGAAAAAAGATGCTTGATCCAGCCGTATGAAAGGAGCAGATGGCTCAGGGAGAGTCAGGGATGATATGGAGGCTACGAAAAATAAGAAAATATAATTATGCTCAGGCATGCTTGGTATTGATCCACGTTGTCGTGACTGAGACTGTAAAATCAGGCCGCGTGGCAGAAGAGACATAACTGCTTTGTGCTCCTGGTATCACAAAGAGTCAGACTGATTGGGCAGTGTTGTGCCGCCTTCCCATCATCAAGCAAGAATGAAGCATGAATGGAAAAATGTGACTGCCTGGACTTTCTCTATAATCAATAGATTACTCTGAAGCACATGTAATCAGCTTGAAGGATCGTTAACCGACCAGTTTGCCCACCTGTCTGTTCAAAATACTCACGGCGGCTGAGCCAGCACTCACGCTGTGAACATTATGTCAATGACTTTTCTGCGTATCCGAGTAGAAAGCACGTCCATTACCATTGTGTTCTTCTCTCTAAAAGCTCAGAAGGCAGAAGCAGAGAGGAATCAAGCTGCCTCTTTTATTTTGATGTAATAGTTGAGCTAAATCTACTGTTTCTGCTCTTATAAAACTGCCTGGGTAGTGTGTGGTACCCATGAATAAACTATAGATACAGCACGTAACTTACCTAGCTAATTATCAGCAGTTACCGTTCAGACATTAGAGTGGTATTGATCATCTAAGCTCCTGAAAAAAGAAACAAATATGTCTCCATCACAAATTGTTGAACTATTTCTTTAAGGGGAGGCCTAACGGATCATTTGTAAAGCGGAACAACCCTCACTGGCACCAACGCAGCAGCATGAAAAAGATTATTTTACATTAAATGTCTCACTCCGAATTCCAAAGGCAGTCGATATGAATATTGAAGGGACTCAGCTCACCTTGCTTTACTGCCGTCCCTCTGATGAAACGAATGTGCGTTTATTATCTGTGTGATTCCTTGTGTCAGATGGAGTCAACAGGAAAATATGTGTCCATTTGTTTCATAAATGTATTTTTGTGATTAATGTGAAAAGGCAAATATTCTGTAGAAGTATTGTTGACACTACCACCATGTTCATAACAATCGTGTCTCTTTTCAAGACGGGCCTTATGAAACCTTCATTCCTGTATATCTCACCGGCATCTGTGTTAATGTGCTCCTCCATCTCTCTCCATCTCTCTCCATCTCACACTCATCCTCTTCATTCACTCCATCCATCATCAGAAGGAGAGGAAAGCAAGTGGTTTATTAAAGCTCCTGGCGGGGGCGGCAGCCAAGAAGAAACCTCGCTCACCTCCCTCTTCCCCGCCCACCCGCGACCCATCATTGACCGACCCCGCCCACCATCCTCACCCCCATCACCACCACGCCCGCTCAGGTTCCTGTCCGATGGCGTCTCAGGGGCGAGCCGGCTCCTGTCCAATCGAGAGTGAGATGGCGGGGGCCATTGGGTTGGAGCCCCTGCACCGGAAGTCCGGTTCCCTGGACACAAACTTCCCCATGTCACCCCCGGCAACGCGCACAGTCAGCGCTCTGATGGTCCTCCGGCCTGAACCCAAACCCCTGTCACGAGAGAGGTGCGAACACACAACGACACACAGGAGGAAAAGATGATCATCTTTCACAATGATAATAACCTTCACCTTTCTGCTTCATCTGGGATTTAATATCTGCTCATATGTAATATGTAAGCTGAGGTCCCTCAGGAGCAACACTTCTCACAAACAATACACACACACACACCTCAGGGGGGGGGGTCGATGGTTCCTTTTACCCATAATTCACACTGCTCTCTATATTTGGGAACATACTGAGAGTCTCCACTCATCCCTGCAGTGGTGAAATGCGTTCAGCCTGTGATGTTGTCCACGCCAGTGTGTGTGTGTGTTATAGCTGTGTCTGTGTGTGGCAGGTATCGTGTGGTGGTGCCCTACCCTCCCCAGAGCGAGGCGGAGATCGAGCTGCGGGAAGGGGACGTCGTGTTTGTCCACAAGAAGAGGGACGACGGCTGGTTCAAAGGCACCCTGCAGAGGACGGGGCGGACCGGCCTGTTTCCCAGCAGCTTCGTCGAGAGCTTCTGAACGGGAGAAAGTGGACAAGAGAAACAAAAAACTGTTCTTGTTACCAAAACACACACTCACACACGCACAAGCACGCACAAAGGATGGACCGACATTGCTTTCCAGGAATCACACAATTTCAGATTAAAGACAGATACTGCAACAGGAAAGTTGCTTTGATCGTCAGAATGCATTTTTGAGAAGTTTTGGCCGGAGAAATCTGTCAAGAATCTTTTATCAATTTAAAAACTATTATATATACTTGCACAAAACGTCATAAGTCGTCGGAAACCCATATCGGTCCAACCAAATCAACACACACACACACACACGCACACACTGGAAAGCTCGCCCGGGCTTCGACCAGCCACACAGGAAGCAGGGCAGCTTTTCCCGTCACTTGCCCAGCTTTGTATCGGAGGGACTTCAGCAGACTCGTTGGACCTGTGATGTTGACTACTACAGACTGAAGAGCACAGACAGACAAGCCCCGCCTCCCAGTTCTCCTCCTCAGCGTCATCCACCAGCAAACACGAGCACAAAAAGCATTAGCTCTGCTTTCCACTGAGACCTCAGAACTTGAATTTTGGGTGCTGTCTTTGTTTGAAAAGAGCAGATTTACCACCAGGTGATGAGGGAAGTGTGTGAGCCGACAGGCCAGGATCATTGTCAGCACATCGCCAGGTCCAATTTGTGACAGCAAGCACATTTGTTTCTTACCAACTCAATATATGTCAAAGCAATGCATGTGGCATTATGTTTTTTGTTTATATATATGTCGAAAGAGATGTTGTCCCAAACTAGTCATGCTGTGAAGATCGGTCACAAAACAAAAGGTGAAATATGAATGAGGTGAATCATTCTTCTATTTATTTAAATTAAATTTTGTACTTAAAATGTGACCTTTATAGAGCCCCACATGTGGGTTAAACTGAATAAACTGGTTTGCTGAATGTAGTATGAAACACACAAGTTACGCCAATCTCCTAAAACATTTTTTATTTGTATTGACAAAGTTGTCTTTTGATCTTTTATGTGGGATTAGAGAGACAAAGAATGCACTTGGTAATGTATAATACAACTTGCCAATATAACAACAGTTATTTTACAGTAATTATTTATTTGACAAACGGTATTTCCGGTGCGACATGTCACATCCTTCTTTCTTTTTTTAAACATGCACAAACCATTTGGTCCGGACAGAAATCTCAATCCAACTGTTTTTTGTTTGAAATGTAAAGTTCCTAAACAAACCATCGCAAAATAGAAAATTAACCAATCCAGAGATCAGAAATACAACACACTCTTGCTGATAGTGATTCCTTTTCCGTTTCTTACCGTTAAAGAGTTTTTGTTTGACTGCAGCAATATTGTGAGACCAAATGTGCGTGGATTCGATGCTCACAGAAGAATATACCTTCGAGGGGAAGACACCTGAAGTCAGAAGGCAGGGCACAACATTTTCATTACACAACTGCCAACCTTTCCTCTGATCTTGTCAACCTCTGACAAGAATTTTTGTGCGGCTTCAGTGAGTGTACAGTCAGTCTGCGAGAGAGAGAGAGAGAGAGTGAGTGAGAGAGAGACATCGGACATGTATCAGTGACAGAACAGCGATGATTAAAATACCTCATCTGCTGTTTTTAGCCAGAATGAAGCACAGACAACTACTGGCCATGTGGACACAGGTGAGGCTCACTCATTGGCTGAGCACAGACATGTGTAATTAGGTCATAACTTGGTGAGAGTCTGTCATTGGTTGGCCAAGCACACTCTGATATTCTCGGTGAACACCGTTCATGTCACAAAAAAGACAATAAATACAACATTTTAGGGATAAAATACAAACTTTTCTTGAGTGTCATCAATGAAAAGCTCCCCAGCGTCAACACAATGTTGCAGCACCAAAGCAGTTTGGAAACTTGAGTTATCTCCTATTCCCATATGATGTGAGTGCAGACATGATACTTTACTACAAGCTCTCAGCAGTTTTCTCTCCCCAGATTTATGTTCTGAAAATGTAGTTACTTGCTTTTTTCTTTTCATCCATGTCATTCTTTTCTGTGTAATTCGTCTTACTGAGAAAGAGGAGTAGCAAACGAAGGTGGCCTGTCATTTAGATTTAATGTGTTTTTATTTGTGGGAAAAATAACTCAACTCTGATCTCCTAAACTGTGCAGGATAGTGAACAAAAGACATGGAAATGAACAAAGTTACAGCATGATGTGCCATCATCCTCTGGCGGCTGGTGTGCCGGACGAGCAACAGATGAAACCAAAAAAGCTGATTTACTGCAATTCAGAATAAGATGTTTCTTCGTCACATACTTAAACACATGCAGACAGCAACAAACCAGGGCTACACTTGTTCAGTTAGATTCACCTCAATGAAGCAACCTCTACAAATTATATGCTGGATTGGTAAATTTGGTACATTCCATACTATTTGACACAAGTGTACTAGACTATAAAATATCCGCAGGGCTTTCAGTTCAGTTGAATTTAAAAAAAAGTAGTTTATTTGCAATGAAAAGGTTCAGAACTATTAGGATATTAGTTATTGGAAGCTTCAATCCAAAAATGTGTGCATTGGCCTTCAGAACCTGTCAGTCAAATCCCGGTGCCTCCAAATGCCACCACACACAGTCTCAACATGAGGCAGACCGATCCGTCTTTTCCTGACTTTCCCTTCTTTTCGCCTGCTCGTTCTTCTCGCAGCTGTGCATCGTTTTGTCAGAAAAGCCAGCAGATCCCAGAACAGCTCCGCACAAACCCCCTCGCAAGGTTTCCCCTCATCTGTTTGTACGCCGGCTGAAAAGAGGACTCCAACTTCTACCGAGTCAAACTTAAGCACAAGTCCTCCTTTGTGTCGGAGGTCAGAGCATCTCGACCGTCTCATTTTGTTTTCACAAGGTCGATGCTGCGAGGAGGAGAAGAGTTTACAACCGTCAAACCATCAGGAATACAAACCACAGTGGTCACTTTACATGAATATCTTGCGCCGCTGGTTCCACACATGTCGTTTGTGTTGTATTTACGTGATCTCCACTTGTCTTTTTCGCCTCGAGCTTCCTGGTTGTAAATACCTCTTGAAAAATGGTAAACAAGCCATCAGCAACAGTGGTAATTGCCATTGCACATGCAATTTATTTTATTGGACTTCAGACAAATTACCGTCCACTTTGTTTTTTGTCCTTCCAGGAAGCCTGAGCACTCACCCTGCCATCTTGAATTAGATGTCGGCCATATTTGTTCCTATGGATACTTGTGTGTGTGTGTGCGTGTGTGTGTGTGTGTGTGCGTGCGTGCGTGTATGAGGGAAGGGGGCCTCTGTACAGGACTGTCTCAGAAAATTAGAATATTGTGATAAAGTTCTTTATTTTCTGTAATGCAATAAAAAAAATATTAAATATTAAAAGAATAAAAGGCTTGCAATATTTCAGTTGATTTGTAATGAATCCAGAATGCATGACATTTTTGTTTTTTTAGTTGCATTACAGAAAATAAAGAACTTTATCACAATATTCTAATTTTCTGAGACAGTCCTGTATGTAGCTCTTTACATTAAACAGGAACTTTATGAAAAAGTTTGGTGCAGCGTGGAACCTCACACCTCACTGAGTGGGGTTCAAAACAGCGGTACAGCGAGGAAAACAGAAAAAAAAGTATATATATGATTCTATATTGTGCAGAATATTTATAGGCCTTTTGTGCCATCGAAGTCATGCTCTGCGCTGGCCATGCAGCGCTCTCTACCATGTGATCATTTGACATTGTCTTGTACCGATGACCCGTGGTTAATTTGATTGTTTTTTCATGTCAAGTGCATTTTTCGCAATAAATGCCTTTGTTTTAAAACAGATGTTTTTAAATGTCCTTTTTTTTGCCTCTGCCTGCAGCTTTATAATCAAGATAACACAGGCAGTGAGAGCTAGTAATATACACGTGTGTACTCTGGTGCATAACACACATTACCTGTGCAACCCATCAGGATTTTACAATTGCCCTTTGGAGGATTCATCCTGAGAATCATATCCTGCTCTAATTATAATGATCTGCGCTCACTATGTGCTCATTATGGGCTCATGAAGCCTTATGAGCAGCACAGGTACAGCTGTCTGACAGAGTGTGTTTCCGTCATTATCATTACATGCCGGTAAAGGATCTTTAGAAATAAAGTTGACAATCTTTCTGTCTTTTCATCATTCCCTCCATCTTCTCCCCTCCTTCTCTCCCTCTGTCCCTCGTGTGTTCTCAAGCCAACACTGGCATGGACGAGGTGTGGAATTGGTAATTCCAGAGCGTCGCCGGCACTCCCCTTAAATGACAACCTCATCTCTCCAGCAGCCGGGCCTGTCTTCAATGATCACCGACATTTGCATTTAGAGTGACTAGCAAAAGGTGACAAGAGTGCGTGTACTGGAGTCTATGTGTGTGCGAGTGCAGGGACATGACAGCTATGCAGGCTGTAAGTGCACACAGAAACACTTGACACTAACACAGAAACTCTAACTGCTATATTTAAGGTGAGCAGTCGGCAGGCACCACATTTAGATTTTTACTGATTTCTGCAGAACAGAGATCGTTTTACCTCTGGCAGAACAACTGGGAGATAACCACTTCTCACCCAGAGAGCAGCTGACTGACACACACACACACACACACACACACACACACACACACACACAGACGCATTTCCACAGTTTGCCTTGGTGAAATCTCCTCGGTTCTCCCTCTTTCCAACCTGCCAGGTGCTGCAAGCTCCGACATGGAATCGATCAGCATTCCTCTGCTTCATGCCAGACCTGTCTGTCTACCTGTCTGTCTACCTGTCTGTGTGCGTCACATGAAGGACAAAAGAGCCGGAGGGTAAGACACTGCAGGGAACAAGACCTTCACCAGGCGTTCCCTTTGTGTCTAAATGTTGCTAAGTGGTGGGCACTGGGCAGGACACATGTTAAGCTACAGCTGTGTCCAAAATCTTCCTCAAGCAAAAAAAGGAGCTTGTGATCGTCCTCTATCCTCTTATTATCTGATTAAAGGGAAAGAAGTGTTAACGTCTCTACAGTTAACATTTCTTTGAAGATGAATCGCAGCGGTGGGGAGGAAGTCGGGAGGTCTGTGGGTCTCACATCAATCTAGAAATCCCTCACACCTTTTCTCCTGAGGTGCTTTACTGAAAATAAAGGTCCAGTTGTCCGGAGAAGGTGACACAAACATCTTGTGTAAATCTCCCCTGCACTGAAAGAAATGTTGGATTTACTCATTTATATTGAAGTGTATGAAATAAATTCATCTAAATCCTGATATATATATATTTTTAAGTTGATCTTACCTAATTTACTCGTTAATATATATTCATAAGCTTTACTCACTAAAACTATGTTCAGTATACTAAAATGTATTATATAACCATACTTACTAGCTGCAAGACATTGTGTGAATATAATACCAAATACCATAAACCTAATGTCTGAAGCTGCATTTCACATCTTAGTAAATGTTCTCCGTCAACCGGAAACCACAAATAATAATCATGCCTGCAAACTCATGAGGTGAAAAAGGTGACAAGGGGGCCGATTATTTATCACCTTCGTATTACTTTACGCTGCACAGCAAATAGATTCTCGTTTTAATATGTATGACTTATTTGTAATGTTTTTTATTACTTCCTTTAATAGTACGTATGAGTTATATTTAATGGTTTTTATTACTTTACTGATAAGCTGCATTATTATAATGCAGCTTATCAGGGTTTACGGGAACGATCCAGCACAGATGTTGGTCTTTGGTCCAAGCAAGTGCACCTTCTGCATGAGTTCCCTTGTTCAGTGCATTTGACTCATGGGTTGGAAAACGGTCTGCTGCTGACAACCGGAAGAAGTGCATCTGGACTAAGGAGAAAAACTGTACTTCATTTTCTACTAAAGATACTTCTTATAAATAAATAAATATATATATATATATATAAATCCTTTTTTTTTTAAATAAAAAAGCGCTTATAAGACACCATACTTTGGAGATGAAAACAAACAGGCAGTGTATCATGACAAAAATACAAAGATTTATTAAGAAAGGAGAAAAAAAAGCTCCCAAATAACACTGTTAATTCCTTAAATACAAGTGTATTACAAATGTGACTTTGGCAAGCTTTATTCCACGTGTATTTCTAAGTAAGCGTCACACAGGTAAGGCACCGACACACATTAAGCACTCGTGTAAAATATAAAGTGGAAGTAAATGCTAATTTATAAATCACACAACACTTTACTGACTTGTCAGTTAGGAAAATTAGGGATACAGAGAAAAAAAGAAATAAACAATATATATATATATAAATATATGCTGTTACATGTGCTTCATCCAAAACCGAGCGTCAGCCCCAACCTACTAGAAAACTTGACAAGAAAAGTCCCTTTGGAACCGCAACAGGAGACTTAGTGTTCCTCCTGCAGGTTTTTGTAAAGCTGGCGTACTCATAGTTAAAGTTTTTAGCATCAAGTTGGGGTTTAAAAAGAAATCAGAAACAATACAGAAAAGGATAGAGAATTATAATGCTCTGTGAAAATGACTATGACTGTTTAAGCACTAGATTGGCCTCCAGAACAATCAATAAGCCCTTTTCAGACATGAGTTGTTACATTGCTGGATTTATCTGCACATCCGTTAAATAAGGTCTCCATGGAGTATTTATTCTGGAATGACGTTTAAATATGACGGGACTTTTACACAGAGCGGCAGCGCTCACATTATATTCCTCCCCACTACTGGGAAACAGCAGCGTTGAAAAAAGAATAAAACGATTGTTTATCTCTGAGGTTTTATTAATGAGACCAAAATGTGAATTTCCTCATGAAGCGCACATCTGAAAGGGGCTTAATAATTAACTACAAGCATAGCACAGATGTTGTGTTCTTACTATTAAAGTCTTACGGCTGCATTACAGCACATTAAGTGTGCCATTATTATACACTATAGACATATGGCAGAAAGATTAAATGCGAGTGAAGATGTCCCTTCAATATAGTGTTTTACATATTGAAATTATTTGATCCGTGTTCCTCAGTCTGGGCAAATTGAGAACAAAAAAAACAGGGAAGTAGACTGAAAATACAGGTTTGGTATAAAAATGAAAGGATAAATATAAAATATTACAGAGGTATAAAACCACAAAGAAGATTAAAAATATCATGGAGGAAGGTGTGTACACACAGACACAAACGGTACAGACATTAAACTTTGGCACAAACTCACACACCGCTGATTTGTGTGGGTTTTTTATGGTTAGTGTTTGAGACCACAAAGGAATGGAAAGGATAAGGCCACAATGTCACTGGTTAAACTGGTCATACTGGAGTGTTCTTTAGATCCAATCATCTTCACATGTAGCCAGAACTGGAAGAGACCACAAGTGGGAGTTGAGGATCAATTTTACAGAAAATCACACAGATCATCATATCTCACACCATAATACTGGCTCCCTGACATAATGTGTCTGTGAGCAACCTAAATGTCCACTTGCACTAGAAGTGGCAAATTCTAAAGTTTCCGAGATTCAATTTGCTCTTCTGTCTTTATGTCTTTAATGTTCAAATATAGCAAAAAGACTAATCCACCACAATATGCACTGCATATCAGTGCCTCATGTAGACAAATCCTAAATGCACTCGGTAGAAGGTTTGTTGCCCCAGATTCAGTTCATGCCAATTTGTCTTGAGTTATACTGAACATGTTGTCAGCAGCAAGTCACGAATCAGTGAACGGTTTGCATCGAGGTCTTCAGGTGTGTAAATCGATGGATCTTGAACGTTTCCATGAAACAGCAGGTCTTACTTCTTGCGGTCTTTGTCCTTCTTGCCGTTGGCGGTGAGGCTCTGGGCCTGCAGCAGCTGGGCGGCGGCTCTCCTCTTGCCGAAGGAACTCTGGTCCTCGTCCAGGAGTCTCTTCTTTTCCTCCAGAGCTGATTTCTCATCTGCATGGAGGCGCTTCAGCTGCTCAAAGCGACTTTGCAGCTATGACACGGAGAAAACCACAGATTTGAGTAACGGGGACATTATTGATAGTAACAAGTCGACCAAGTAAAAACATTGGACATCAAATTACTTTCCTCAAGTTGAAGTGTGGCTTTATCGCACTTAAACCAAATAAGATGCGAAATTGTAAAAAAGATTGACATTTGCTGTAGGACTTTGATTTGATCCAGTAAAAGAAGAAACATCATGAAACAATAATGATATTTGGTGTGCTGATGATTCATAGAAGCGAAAAACCGAAGGGAAAAAGATGTCGCTGAATTCACAGTTATTCATTCAAAAGAATTGCAACTTCAGCAGAAAATAAGTCAGTAAACAACAATTTAGTATTTCAGCCGAACCCTAACCCTTCAGGCCAAAGTTGTATCTTCCAAATGGGTCTGGCTAACCAGGGTTTCTTTTATGATCATGTCTACATACATCTCTCTCCGCCTCCTTCAGCTCAGACTCCTTCTCCTTGACCCTCTGCACAAACATCTGCCTCATCTCGTCCTCTCTCTTCTGCAGCTCCACCAGGAACTCCTGACGCTTGGCCTCATAAGTCTGCTGCAAGCTGCACACACACACACACACACACACACATACATACAGGTCAGTTGTCAGTCACGTCAATTTTTGTACCAGTCATTATGTCCACGCAGGGGTTCATGAGCTCACCTGACGGGTTTGCACTCGGGGTTGGTGTCCTTGAATCCCAGTTCCTCCAGTTTGCAGCGTCTGTAGAGCTCATAGTGGCGAGTGTGGGTCTGCTCTCTCAGGTCCTCCATGTTTATACAGATCAACATCTCCCTCAGCTTCACAAAGTCACAGTGACTCTCGTTCTCCACTGGAACACACGCACACAAACACATCAATATAAAGGCATATAGAAAGGTTAGGCAACCAGCTGATACTAAATATTGACTTTTTTCTTCTTCTCAAAAAAAGCATTATGGCCGTGATAAGACCCTGAAACTCCCAATGACAGCCACAGCAATTACACTTGTTTACGGTGGGTTGGCTGGCAGCTAATTCCACTGAGCAGGAATCTGCCGATTTAAAAATGAAGTTAAAGTTTACTAAACACGTTTTGAGTCCCAGCACTCATTTCTACATGTGTGACAATTACTTTCAGGGGCAGACATGTAGGTCTGGAAAGATTAACCGATGTCCATTAAATTAATTGTGATGTTTCAGAAAACACACCAAGATCGCTGGCAATACAAGCACAGCTGTGGAGAAGAAAACACAAACAAAGATTGTCTTACCTTGAACGACACCCCAGGGATACTGACGAGCCTTCACCATCTTATTTCCAACAGAGACTTCCTCGGTGCTGCCTACCACAGCAAATGGCAAATGACCCTAGAAAACAGTTTATTTGATCATACCTTCACACATAAACTGTGAGCAAACATGTCAAATGGCTGCATCCACGATCCCGCTACTAAAACTGAGCAACACATCAAGTTTAAAACAGAGCAAGTAGCAGGTTGTGCGTTTCCTTACATTCATCGTGGTGTTGACCTTGGCGACAGTCTCATCATCCAGGGGGAACTGATATATTTGCACGCCGTTGCTGACCAGCTCGCTCATGATTTTAATCTTGAACTTGTGCAGCTCGCTCTTACTGATGGTGTCAGCCTTGGCGATCACTGGGATGATGTTCACCTACGGCATGATGGGAAACATGTTCATGTATAGAATAACAGATGATTATCAAATATGCCTCCTGTTATCGGAGGATTTCAGAGAAACTGTGACCTTTAAAGCGATCTGTAAAGATATAGTTATATTTCTAATAATAAGGAAGAAAAAAAAAGAGGCTAACTTTGGAAACTAAAATGAGCAGCATGAGATAAAAACAGGACAGGATGGTTAATGTTGTCTCATAAGATATTCAGATTCTACTATCTGTTTAAGGATGGTTCCAGAGCAGCAAGAGGGAAGTAAAACAAGACGACCGGGTTTCTCTTTTTAAGTTAAGTTAACCCTCCTGTTACCTTCAAATAAACTAACATCTTTTACCCTGGAGGTCAGTTGGACTGCAGCTATTTAAACCTCCAGAAAATTATTCCAATTCCAATTAGTTCCAGTGTTTAGGTGTCAGGTACATAATGTGTATTTGTTGATACCTAAATAGCCTTTAAATAAAGTGTGTAGAAAGCTGCTGTGTAAACTTGTACATGTTTGCCCCTCCCCCACATCATGTGTGAACTATCTGTGGTTTGCTGGTTATGTTAGGGCCCAAAACCTTTTGGAAGATTTAAAAAAATTGCATGTTATAGTTATAGTGACCTCAATATCATCCAAAACAACCAAAACCTATAAAACAGGTCTGATATTTCAGCCTGGGGTCAAATTGACCCCAAAGAACACCGATGTGCACGAGTGTGTTCAGGACATTGAGAACATGTAATCATGTTCATTTTATATTTACCCAGTTGTCGTCTTTAAATAAGGAAAAGTCGTGAAATATGAAGCAAAAAACATGATGTCAATCATATATTTTGAGACTTCGAACATCGAATGGGGTCAAATTGATCCCAAAGGTAACAGGAGGGTTAAAAGGATAATTTCAGTGTATTACAAGTTAGGCCTTATCATAGTTTACAGAATAATTCACGAGAACTCAGTTACTAATTTCACCTATACCAAGAGCATAAAGGTATAAATCTAATCCACTTTGCCTGTAGCCACGGTGTCGATTTGAAATGTAAAACAATTAGTCTTCCCTGGGCTTTGAGCAGAGCTGCTCCCAATGCCGATCACGTCTAGTAGCAGAGCAAAAACAAGCTTAACTTCCTGATCTCCAACGCATGAAAACACATGTAGATACATTCAAATGGCCTCCATTAGTCTGCAAGTACAACCACAATTATTTTACTAGTATTAGTTTTTGTTACTTTATCTAAAATACTTTCAAAACTGCATTTAGTTAAGTGTTATACAAACCAGGTTTATGTTATTTCTGGCTCAGCAGCCCTCTCTGCTGTCCAAGTCCTTCCACATTCCACTCCTGTCTGCCTGTCTGCCTGTCTGCCTGTCTGCCTGTCTGCCTGTCTGCCTGTCTGCCTGTCTGCCTGCCTGCCTGCCTGCCTGCCTGCCTGTTGTCTCAGTCATACCAAAGAGAAACTTGGAATGAGTTGTTGACAAGCTTCTGGGCCAGACCACACACACACATGCACACATACAGATAAACCAAAATGCTAGGAGAGCTGTTCCAACAGCTGTCTTCGTGACTGTCTGTCTTTCTGGCAGTGCTGCGTGTATCTGTACAGTGACACAAAAGGACAACTCGAGTGTGTATGCGTGAGGTGATTACAACATTCCAGGGCCTTTTCTGCTCCATTCACATGCAAATCCAGGGTTACTGACACTCAAGAGAAGTGAAATCACACAAGAGCACAAAAAACACAAAGTCACTACACACAGAGAGCATGGGAAAGTTTCTGACCACTTCAAGAGGGAAGGGGGGGGGGGGTTTAGTCAGACGGATAGCGACTCTATCCCTACAGTCAGACATTAGAGGAAAGTCTAGAAACAACCACAGCATAGTCACTCATGCAGTACTTCTGACTCCTCAGTTCCCACTGTGTTCCTAATGACAACAACAAAAATGGTCAGGTCCACTCTAAAACATTGATGTTAATAGAAATCAGACCAATAAATTCAGGCACATTGTTAGATTAATTCACAATCATCTCTCCAGAAAATGTCAGAAAAGTATCCCGTCTATCCCCTTCTGGGATATTGACAAATCACCAGTTCGACCCTTCAAAGCACACTGTGAACCTTTTCCTACCTTGCTGTCTAGCTTCTTCATTGTGACCAGGTCCAGGGATTTGAGTGAATGACCCGAGGGGGAGATGAAATAGAGGCAGACGTGCACTCGTGAGTCATGGTAGTTGTGAAGAGAGCGTTTGATTTTGAGCTCTTCCTGTAGAAAACTCTCAAACTGCCTGTCGATGTAGTCCACTACTGGCTGATAGCTACAGAAGACATGTAGGGGAGACCAGAAATGTGGGTTTAATGACTTGTTCATAATGGCAGAACATTTCTTACCATCTTCAATCACATTCACTCTTGTCTAAATTCAAACAAACAGTTTTGAACACTTTTCTGTAACTCGTCTTCACTGTCAGTCTCACTGTCAGTCACACTCGCACACACACTCTCCTCCCACCTTTGTTGTTTGTTCATTTGGTCTCCGAAGCCCACAGTGTTGACCACGGTAAGGCGCAGTCGGACATTACTCTCCTGTAGGTCATAGGTTTGAGCCCGCAGCTTCACTTGAGGCTCAAAGTGTGATGACACGAAGTTCTCAAAGTTAGTGTTGAAAAGAGTGTCCATCAGAGTAGACTTCCCGATACCAGTTTCACCTAAAGGCAGAAAAAAATGGGGAACAATCTTAGTTATTAGTGAACAAACTATATGATTCAGATCTAATTTAGTAGCGCGAGCATCCAAGACAGGGACTCGCAAAAGGTACGCAAAAGAACATGCCTTACATCAAGTATTCCTAAAAATATAATTTGTTTGAGGAAGTATGACTCAACATCAAACTCCAAGTCCACACTCCAGCTGCATTGAAGCGTTTGTCGAATAAGTGCCTTGCTCAAGGACTCAGAGATGGCAGTTGTTAAGGGACAGGAAATATTACACCTAACCAAATATTTAACAGCTCATGTAGAAATATGAACCAGCAGGATCCTACAGATCACAAATGCTTCCTTGACCTACTGTCTAACACAGAGCCTAATACTGAGAGTAATACTCAGTTAAAGGAAGTAACAAGCACGGCCATGGGTATCAAAGGGGGCGCAAGCTAAGGAGTAGGAGAAAACTATTTATAAGAGACAGACTTACGCAACGACAGTAAATTGACTTGGTCACGTGAAACAATCTGTATGAAGAATGTACTCCAGCAGTAGCATTTAGCGTGTATCAGTGGTTGGTAAAGGTGTGTCTATTGTTTGTGTGCGTGTGTGACAACATACCGATGCAGAGAATATTGAAGCAGAAGCCCTGACAGATGGACTTGTTGACAAGCTGATCAGGGAGGCTGTCAAAGCCCACATGGCCTACCAGGGACAGGGGTCGGACACCTTTATACTGTGGAAGAAATTGCACAGACAGACAGATCATTCTCAAGATGTGCTAGACATTTTCTCCTGAAATACGAAATATGATGGTAATGTAAAAGTGTTACATTGAGTTGTATGAATGCACTAATGAAAGTTCTGGCAACCCATACCATATAATAGGTAATACTAATAGAAACATTTCACATATCAAACAGTACAGGCACCTATCTTTTTACAAATGCATTGCAAGATACATTACTCTTGTTTTTCACGTACCCCTTGATGTTTTAGAATTAAAACAGTTGTTCAACTTTTGGATATAACATGTATAAGTGACTCTTGGCATCCAATTTAAAAAACCTCAAACCCTGCTCTAAGAATTATAATCTGCATCTCAGCCACTGAGACTGACAGATGAAAATAATGTGCGTGTGTATGTGTATATACAGGACTGTCTCAGAAAATTAGAATATTGTGATAAAGTTCTTTATTTTCTGTAATGCAATTTAAAAAACAAAAATGTCATGCATTCTGGATTCATTACAAATCAACTGAAATATTGCAAGCCTTTTATTCTTTTAATATTGCTGATTATGGCTTACAGCTTAAGAAAACTCTAAAATCCTATCTCATAAAATTTTAATATTTCCTCAGACCAAGTAAAAAAAAAGATTTATAACAGCTGAGTGTTTGTCAAGGCTCAGGAAACCCTTGCAGGTGTTTCGAGTTAATTAGACAATTCAAGTGATTTGTTTAATACCCTACTAGTATACTTTTTCATGATATTCTAATATTTAGAGATAGGATATTTGAGTTTTCTTAAGCTGTAAGCCATAATCAGCAATAAATCAGAATAAAAGGCTTGCAATATTTCAGTTGATTTGTAATGAATCCAGAATGCATGACATTTTTGTTTTTTTAATTGCATTACAGAAAATAAAGAACTTCATCACAATATTCTAATTTTCTGAGACAGTCCTGTATATGTATTAGTACATTTATTTCAATGTGCAAGCTACAAAAAGAAATCTCACTTAAAATACAGACGATGGAGGCTTTCCTGTCGTCCTCCTCTGACCTCCAGAGAGCTAGTATTGAGCTAGTTTGGATGTAGTACGATTTTGAAATGTCGCCTGATAGATCTTCATCCTTTTCTTTTCGTTGACCATATTGTATATGTGGGAGACACTAATTTAGAGAACAAGTGTAACGTTATCTTACGTTGACAAACTGGCTGAGCCAAACTTCATCCAAAAATTCCGGATTTGGCGGCGCTTATCCAGCTCTATAGTCAGCAGAACATAGCTACCTGACTTACCAGTAAAACAGGCCCTATGTGGATACTGGTGTGCTAGTGGTTCTAGAGTAGGAATGTTTAACCAAATAGCACCACAACTATGTTCATAAACGTTTGACTGATGTGGCTAGCTTCCTGTTAGCCACATAGCCCCCTCCGCGTTGATTTTGGTATAACACTGAATACAAATAAGCATCAGTTAAAAGGCCCCGTTGATGTTAGCGATGCATGTCGCCATGAATGGCAGATGTGTTTGTTGTTGTGTGTTTAAGTTACTTTAAACTGCCGTGATTTCGCGGTAGCTATAATTTAACGATAAACAAGGACACTCCCTACTCAACTGTCAAAAACAGTGTCAGTTATCAACCAGAAAAGAATAAATAATACTCACCGGCTGCCGAGCAACATCAGAGGAAGCCATAGTTATGGCCAGCAGTTAACAACCCAGATAGTTTAAGAAGTAATACAACAAAACTAACTAAAGACCACTTCTTTTTTCAGAAACTTCTTTCAAAACGCCTTACTGCGTCTACCGTCGACAACTGGGCAGGCGAGACCACTCAAAAATTAAATAGTACGGAGGTCTATGGTTTGTAAACTATTTTTAAAGCTATAATTCTGTAAATTTCGCCAAATTGTGACGGAAATTCAATTATTCAAATTTAATGAAGATTAAAATAGGCAACAACTGGGAGAGAATGAAGACAAACGATGTTAATGTCCTGAAGTAATATACCTATCCCCTCCCCCCCCGTTGTATAATGGTACAGCGCAACTTCATTTCCCCTGTCGCTTCCAAGTCTCATTGTGGACTGTAAAAAAAATTGTAAAGCCAACTCAACGCAACATCTACTCTATTCTGATGTTGATGCCTGGTTTCAGATTTGATTACACGAATGTTGAATCTTTGTTTGAAGAGTACATTAGTTAGCTTGATTAGTTAATATTAATAACCACGCTATCATTCACTCGGGGGTTTAGAGTAAAAGTGATTGATCATGAGACTGCTTGCGTATTTTGCATTTGCTGTTCGATAAATAATTTTAAACCAAAGTTTATATTTTCAATTTGTCGAGCCTACATTTTTGTTGTCATGGACTTTGGTTAATTGGTCTTGTCCCGTATGTGTTTAGTATATAGCGTTAGACCTACAGTCAATATTGTTGATCCACGGCATGTCAATTTTAAAAAACTCAGACTGACGCCTTTTCATCTACTACAGGTTTCATATATTTTTCCACTTAACTCTCAAGCCATCACTGCTTATTCGACACTGAAAAACAAAACCGCATTGTCAAAAATGACTGTTTTTTCCTTCGCTAGTAGTTTGAAACCTGCGTTTACGAGGATCACTTGAACGCAGCACGCAATTTGCAGTGGTGAGCGGTTTGCATGGTTGCTTCAGTTACGGACGTGCGACCCCTATCTGCCAAAGCTCGACACTCCCCGTGGAGGAGAGGAAAAGAGGAGGAAGATGCTGTCCCCCCGTCGTCACCGACCTAAATGAATGACAGTGGCTTAAACATGGAGTCATTTTGAAACGCCCTTGCGTAACTTATTCAGCAATCTTAGCGCCCTGTTTGGGCCGTCCAGTCGGACGATGGCGTCTCCGTGCACGGAAAAAGCAGTGCAGGAGTTCCTGATGGAGAGGGGAGGGAGGGTCCAACAGATGGAGCTGACCGATCATTTCCTATCGGTTTCGGGGGAAATTGACCAGTCGAAGGAAGGGGTGGACCGTGAGGCGCTGAAACGCATCGTGGACAACGTGGGCTTTGTGAAGGTGGAAAACGGCGTGACATTTGTTTGTTTAAACACTGAAGGCAGCGCGGAGTCGGTGATGCGGACAGACACAGGCGGCCACGATCACGCGGAGTGCAATGGCAATATCCAGGAGACACTGGACAACAACCATGTCAACGGCAACCCTGACACCAGAGACCAAACGGGTGAGTCACGCACACATTTTGTTGTTGTTTGTCAATATTTGTGTGCATGATTTATTTGTTTAAAATATCCTCCGTTTATTCCAAATCATATCCTATGTTAGTAATTGAGCTAACACGCTATAGTAATGTAAAATGATAACGCAATGTACACATATTTAAATATGTGCTGAGATTTCATTGGCTTTATGATCAGCCACATTATTGTCATTGTTTTTTAAGGCCAATACTACTATAGCCTACTACTGCTACTACTACTACTACTACTACTACTACTACACTGACTGACTGACTGAAGTTGTCAAAATCAAATGATCTGGACCTTTTGATTTGGACCTTTCCCCCTGCCAAAAAAATCACAATAACTCAAGATAATGATAACACAAAGACATACACAGCCTAGCTGTGTGCATACCACGTGAGACTATTAATTTGGAAGGTTGGATTGGAGTCCATTCACGTGAAGATTGTGCCATAGACAACTACTTCATACAGTGTCAAAGCTGGATGACTATGATAAAACACATGTCCTATTGTTCCACAGGAGCAACCAGCTCCTCGGCTGCCAGCCTGGACAATGACAAGCAGTCAAATGGCAATGGGCAACCTGCAGCCCCCTCCCAGAATAGTGAAACCCACACAGCTACTCCTACATCTGGTGGAGGTGGGGAGGTTAAGCTAAGTGAGAGTAGAAGACGGGAGTCCGCTGGTGTGATTGGAATTGCGGATCTGGACCTAGCTCACCCTGCAGCGTCCCACAGCCAGCAGGTGAGAGGGGCGCGCAGGGTGTCCAAGGGTTCCCAGCGGGCCTTGCTGACCAGCTGCCTATCCGAAGACAGCGCCTGGGAAGGGCTGGACTTTGTTGGAGATATCAACACACCCAAGGGAAGTCGCAGGAACTTCATTGAGCTGATGATGAGTAGTTCCCCTCAGGTAGTGCATTGTGTTTCTCTAGCATGAAAAAAAAGCTTCCATTCAGATTGTTATAATAACCTGTGAAACACATGTATATAATAGAACAATTATTCCATTCCATTATTGGACCATGTTATACATTTGGCCACAGCTAAAGCAGTAATGACACATCAGGTGTTTTGTGTTTGTTTGTGCACAAAAATTTCCACCTGCCTTTGCTGCTGTATAACTTGCAGCATGGCCGAGAGCGCAGCGTGATAAAAAACACCATTTGGGATGTAACCAGAAATGCAATATTCATGAAGTGTGACTCCACAGCAGTAGCATTCTGTCTTATATAACTAAGAGGCACCGTGATGTAATATTGCTAGAACTCTAAAGCAGTTTGACCTATTGCCTCCGTTTATTCATCATCGTAAGGCTATCACCAACACAAATTGATTATTTCCGAACATATTTGTTTACTGTGGAAGGTGTCTTCATACAATTAACATCCGTTTGATAGTGTAGTGATAAACAGTGGTGCTTTTGTATTTAGGTGGCCTTCCGCAAATATTAGTTTTTTTAAATATGGAATTGTTGACAGTGCCTGTAAAGAATGCACCTCAATCATTTCAATGTTTGTCTCTCTACAGATTCGGAGGTCTCTGATTAGCCGTGGTTCACGCCTCCGGGACTCAGTTAGGAGCGATGGGGATTCGGCATCGCTCCTCTCCTCAGCGACTGATGAGGACTGTGCGTCGGTGACCTTGGACCCACTGGAACATGAATGGATGCTGTGCGCCTCAGATGGCCTGTGGGAAAGCCTGCAGCCCCTGCTCGCTGTGGAACCAAGCCTGGTGGCCAAGAGAGACTTTGTCACCGGCTTCACCTGCCTCCACTGGGCGGCCAAGCAGGGCAAAGCAGAGCTGCTCACCCAGCTGCTGGTCTTCTCCAAGGACAACGCTATACCTGTGAACGTGAACGTGAGATCTAGTGCTGGCTACACGCCGCTACACCTGGCAGCTATGCATGGACACACACAGGTGAGTTGCGTGGATGGTGGTGTCATGTGTTGTCTGCTTAGTAAAGCAGCAGATGGTTGTATTTGTTCTGCCCCAGCTCGAATCATTTAAATTCTTCTTCAAAACTACAAACGTTTCTATTTTGTATCGACTGTTTTATTTTTTTATTTGACACAAACAAATTTGAGAATATGTTGGTGTTTTTATTCATCATTATAGAAAAGCGTTTATTGCCAAATGGACTTTCTCTTGCTAGTAATTGAATCCAACAACCTGAATATTTTCTCTCATTTTCTAATGATGATTTGGATGCATTTAGCGTCTACTGTGTGCTTTTTGTTCCAAAAAAGGAGGAGGGCATCTCCACAGAAACATTGTCCAATAATAGACCGTGCTGTGCTCAGTCATAGGAAAACAACAGAAATGGCCAAAGAGGAAACCTTTTCCTGACATTTACTTAAAAGTAAACATACGAAATGTTCCAGCAAAGTAAATAAATTGGATTTTAATACAAATACCTAAGAACACAACGAATCCTTCCTCATGTAAATTTTTTCGTTTTATTGATTGAACAGGGCTCATTGATCAACCGAGAAAAAATTGGAAAAGGGTCAGAATTAGCCCAGACAGCTGATCTGTATCTGTTGCTATCGGCCCGATAATTTAACGGCTCCCTAAGCACGTTATACAATTAATATAAATAGCATGATCAATATCATCCAACAAATAATGCTAAAGTATCACACGTTGTAGATGGCTACCATCCATACCAAATAAGGAAAAACAAACATGCAAGGACATACACATAATGGTGGACTGATCCACTCATTAACTGGTGTCCTACCATTGACATGCTTGATTATTGCTGAAAATAAGGTGCCAGTAAATTCTGCGGAGGTAACAAGACGATTCAGTGTCTAAACTGTGTCTACTGAGTGTATTTAATGAGCTGTGATTGGCAGGTGGTGCGTGTGTTGCTCTCCGACTGGGAGGCAGACCCTGAGGCTCGAGACTACAGCGGGAGGCGAGCCATCCAGTACCTGTCCCCGCTGCTGGCTGCCGACCTGCAGGAGGAGGGAGTGATCACATCACCGGGGGCCGAGTCGGACAGCGAAAACACCAACAGCGGCAGAGTGCGCAGGTGGCGATTTCCTAGAGTTCTCCAGGGCAATCTGAACCCACTGCGGCTCCTGAACCCACCCGCCGGGGCAGCGGAGGAAAGAGTCGTGACTGAGAGGACCAAAGGGGGAATGCAGAGGAAGTCATCTCTGAGCCGACTGAACGCCCGGCTGCACCGAGGACGACACCGAGCCCAGATCATCCACAGCGTCTCCTTCAGGGATACGGGGGAGGTGGGAAGAGGAGAGGAGCTCCCCAGCAGCCCTCTCCGAACGCGACCACTATCCAACCTGTTTGGATGACGTTATACGACTCTGCGATATTAACCAGTTTGACACCTTTATAAGCTGACATGTCAGGCGGTTTTATGACCAGAGTAACTACACACATCCTCATTGACACTATGATGTCAAGCTGCTTTTAAGGTTTATAATCATTGGACCACAAGTGTATATTCTTTCTGAAAAATAACTTATTTTTGTTCCTATTGCAGTTAATATCCTTTTGTTGATCACTGAGGGCAGGTCACAGTTTACGTCGCATTTTATTTACATATAATTTTGTTATGCTCACTTAGAGTTGGTTGCAATCAAAACACTATTTTTGTTGATTTAATACTTTACACTAGAACTAAGACTGTATCAGGTTTTCACTTTAGAGGATTTGAAAAGAACACTTAGGGTTTGACATTGTAATCTAAAAATCTTGTTTTTGTTTGCAGAGTAAAGTAATATATTCATAGAACTAATTTTATATTTTTCAACCTCCTTTGATTGGGTGGTGCTGTTTTTTAATTCAATTCTGTAATTTTAATTACCAGATTTCAGTATTCAAACTGTCATGAACACAGAATGATTGTATGTCCAAACAACCATGTGGGTTTGTCATGTTTGCACTTGTCACTTTGAAGATGGTCTGATTATGGGAGAAAACTGCGAAACTAAAACCATGTCATACTTGTACAGGGTGATCAGAGTGTTATACCCTGAGATGTATGTATTTTATCTAAAAGTACAATGTAATCTTCCCTTTTTCTAGTTGATACCAAAACCGTGGCTTTAGTTTTGTCCAAGTATTTTAACGACCCTCATCAGTTACAAAGTAGGACTGTTTTACAAGGTGTGAGCATATGTGGAACTGGTGTGGATCATAGTTTACCTTCAAAACCTTTGGGTCTGGAATGATTGTTATAGTGCTTCTTTATGTTGGCGTTTAAGCAGTATGGGCCTATAATAGTAGATTGCAGTGTTTTGTGCAAATCTGACTATTTTTACTTTTTTTATCTGAAAGAATCATTCGCTATAATCACACAGATTCCGTATTTCACGCTGAATTGGCTCATGTCAAGATCTAATCTCGTGAAAAGGTATTCAGGTAAAGGTCTTATTGACAAACAGCATAGCACTGCTTACATTTCTACAATTAATATGCAATCAATTAATATGGACCTTTTCACTCTGGACCAGATTTGACATTTAATGAATTTCCTGTTTCAGCCTCCTGTATTTCTCCAACCATGCATGAACACAATCATTTGTGCATTAATCATGCGTGTCATCTGTGGATAGTCAAGAGTTAAGAGCAGAATGTGCTGTATGTTCAGCTGCTGAGCACATTGACTTTTTGACTGTTTTCCAAAATATATGAACCGTGCTTATACCTAAATATCGGATCAACAACTATCCTAGATTTCATAAATGTTCCCTTCGGATTTTGTATCCTTTGTACTCAAATCCTATAGGGCTTCATGTTGCTTTATGGTTGACGAGACATGTATAGTAAAAACCTACATTCATGTCACTTTTTCAGATGCACGAATAGGGGAAATGTAAATTATACCCACTGCATTTCTATGTCGAAAATTAATTGTTTCTGTCTTCTTTGTAACATTCTGTGATGTTATGTTGTGATGTGAATACACTGTTACTAAGCCAGTCATCTTTGTCCTCATGTCTTATCATTGAATATGAAATAAAGCTAAAATGATTTGCATAAAAGTGAAGTCAGTGGTCTGTTACAGTATGCTGTTTCAAGCAAACACATCTGCAGAATATGTAGGAACACAGAATCAGTAACGAGGATTAAACGTGATGGTCAGAGTTGTCATAAATACAATCACGAATGCTTGAGTCATATTCAACTAGAATGGACAAAAGCTCCAAATTAGGCAGTCTATTGTGTGTGCCAGTCATGCTGACACCGAGTGATTGTCCCTTTCTGGTGGTGCTGAATAATTGATGATCTGATCTCTCCTTAACCCACCATATACAGTACATCCACGGCTTCCTGTCCACAAGCTGCCCATGTAATGCTGCTCCCAATATATTTACAGACAGTCCTCATTCTGCACCTGTTGGTGTACTTCTATTGTTACAGCGCAAACTTCCCCGCAACATTAAGGACATGTTTAGTTATCTGATCCGAACTCTAAGTTCAAACTGGTGTAGTTTTAGTATTTTTATCAAATGCAAATTAACATTTAAACAAACAATTTAAACTACTAATGTAATTGTTTTTTTGTTTTACCATGTTTCAGAAATAAAGATTTAAACAAGGTTTACTGAAGTCATGGAAGGGATAAGCTTTTTCCTCGGCTGGTAGAGTCCTGCCTAGACGGCCTCTCTGTTAGATGGCTGCCGATTGGGACAGAGCAGAGAGGCTATCGGACTGCAGCTACTGACCTACATACAAAGTGATGGGAGTAATGCCTATTATGTAAATTCCTCTGCCATATTTTCAGAGAAACTGACGACTTATTCTGCCTGGGGCCTCTGCTGTCGGACTAATCCATGTCCAATATATCCCCATCTCTCACTCTCTCCACAAACAGTTGCCACAGTGATGATGACATTCATAAGCCCAACGTGTGAATAGCAGTGCAATATGGCCATCAGTTTAGTAACAAAATGTGCACTGTCTGCCGGGATGTGTTGCTGTCTTGTGAGATAACCACAACTACAGTGCCAATACAAAATTCTCATCCTATTTAGTGTATAACTGTACAACAGATTTATTTAGGATTTTAAACGATGAATTTCTGGGGGGGGGGGGGGAATGTAATGTCAAAGGGAAAACAGATTTCGATAAAGTAATCTAAATGAATTATAACTGTACCATAATAAATTACTTTGCATATTATGTGAATTTCCAGTCAAGAAACTTTTACTTATTTGTTAGTCTAAAAAACACTCCAAAACTAATTTGTCTCAAGGGGCTTTACAACTTGCATAACAATCCTGAGACACATGGTGTCGTATTATTTCAACCAATTGTTACCCATTGAATACACCAGATGATCTCCACATAACTTATTCACGTCGTATTCAGTCTAAACCCAAGTGGAAGCAGCAGAAAGACGCGGTTCTGTTCTCTTGCTGCACACATCGTCCACACGGGGGCGCTGTTCTGAAACCGCGCCGCCGTGGCGCTGCGACACGTTGTTTCTTTCTCAGGTCAAAGTTTACTGCATGCGGAAGACGCTCTCTGTCTTTCTCTATGGTTTGGTTTAGCTCTATAAATCAGTTGCGTTGCATTAAGTTTGTTGATTTTCTTACCTGGAGGTTAAACTGATGCCAGGTAGGTGGCGGTGAAATCTTCTGTGATATCCGATGGATTTGTATATAGGCTTAACGTCACGTGAAACGCACTCGGACGTTGTGTAAGAGTGAACGAGAGAAAGAGAGGTCTTTACGGAGCACTTCAAGCTAACGTTAACTAGCCTGCAGCTAACTTCATCTATCTTAGTGATACATTGTAATGATAACGACACACATGTTGGTTGTTTATGAACTAGCTAGAACAGTTTTCTCGTAGCGTTAGCTGTCTCGCTACTACAGCCGAGCTGATCAACGTGGTCTTTGGACTGTTACGTCAGCTAACGTCAGCCATTTGTTACGCGAGATATCATAACTAACGAGTTAACGTTAGCTAACATATTTTACAAGTGAGCATGCAACCAACAGTGTGTTGCCGCCCCGTTTTTATTCACTTGTAGCGTTAAATCGCGAATATCGCGTTGTTAGTAAAAGCTAACGTTACCTCAAGTAACGTAGCAACGGTAACGCTAATCCTGTTTAGCTAAACTGGCTAACCAACTAGTTTCTTAAAGCGTGGCAGTTTGATGAGACAGAGCGCCACAGATATGTGGCATTAACAAACCAATATTTGTGGTTGTTGTCGAAAGGCGAAAAAAAACAAATAGTTAACTCATTCCGTGTCATCGCAAGAGCGGCGAACATGTGCTAACCGTCTTCGTTGTCTCTTGGACCCTCCTGCAGCTTCCCCTCATGTCTGCCACAATGACCACCATTGTCCATGATACGACAGAGGCAGTGTGCTTCTCCTCCGAGCACAACCTGTACCTCAAGCCCATCGCCAAAATGACCATCAGTGTGGCTCTGCCGCAGCTCAAACTGCCCGGCAAGAGCATCTCAAACTGGGAAGTGATGGAGAGGATAAAGGCCATGGTCGCTCCAGAGCAGTTCTCAGCCCTGCGAATCTCAAAGAGCACGATGGACTTCATCCGGTTTGAGGGCGAGGTGGAAAACAAGACGGTGGTCAAGAGCCTGCTGTCACGTCTGGATGGGAAGAGCATCAAGCTGAGTGGATTTACTGATGTCCTGAAGGTAGGGCAGACGTTGGCTGTAGAACCCCCATGGTGAAACTTAGCTCAGCTCGTTTATAACAATTTCCTACCAGTCAAGAGTAAATATGGGAAACACCTCTTTGTATAGTGCTCTGCAATTACACTGTACCACAAACTACAACCTCCAAAATGACCATTATTTTTGAATCAACACCTCTCTGAAACTGTCGTCAGAAATGTTATTTAAAATGTATATAATATGTACATTATACATGTATATATTGCAGAGCTGTGGTATAGGAATGCTGCAGTTTCATCAACATGTACATAACATACTGGCAACTGAATATGCATATCACCCCTTCTCTCCCCCTCTTTCTTTAGGTTCGTGCGATAGAGAACAAAGTAGACTTCCCTACGCGTCACGACTGGGATTCCTTCTTCCGCGACGCCAAGGATATGAATGAGACTCTGCCAGGAGAGAGGCCCGACACCATCCACCTCGAGGGACTTCCTTGCCGCTGGTTCAGCCAGAAGGACAGCCCGTTTCCAGACCGGCCCTCTGAAGATGTCCTAATTGCGGTCTTTCAGACATTTGGCAAGGTGGGTCACGTTTTGGAAATTAAGACAGAATTCACATTACGTTACATGTTAGTTTGAAAAAGGTAGTGCCTCGCTGGCCTTTAAGACATAACTATTGCAATTTAATTGATTTTGTACAGCCCAAGATCACAAATAACACATTTGTCTCAGAGGGCTTTACAATCTGTACACAAACGACACAAGCAATGTGGCTTTTGCTGCAAATATAACATACTATGCAGGACATTTCTTTTAATTTATTACAGATACAGCTTTTATTACCGTATCCATCTACAATCTTTATAATTTGTTTTTTTAGAGCACCAATGCTTACTTATAGTGTGACATACTGAGTGGGGCTGGAAAGGATTTGCTGTGTGGATCTGCAGTCCCCCATGAAACTGGTCGATTCTGCATATATTGGATTTTGTAATATTTAACTTTCTTTCACTTAAACAATATAATTAAAAGAAGACACCAAAAGTCATGAATATCATATTGCCACATCATTGATCTTGGATATTAAGAGATTGAGCCATAACCACCGATGTATTTGATTTTTGTACTTATGCCACCTTTTTTATTATAGGTGCGAAATGTTGACATCCCCATGCTGGACCCATACCGGGAGGAGATGCTGGACAAGAACTTCAACACATTCAGTTTTGGGGGCCATCTGAACTTTGAGGCTTATGTCCAGTTCCAGGAGTACGGCGGCTTCACGAAGGCAATGGACACTCTGCGCAGCATGAAGCTGATGCTGAAGGGAGACGATGGAAAGGCAGTGGCCTGCAACATCAAGGTACTGCAGCTTCTCGTGGTCGTGCACTAGTCTTGTTAATGGTTATGGCAAGAACACAATAAGGAATGATTATTTCCTTTCTCACTTATAGGACTGAAACATTTAAAAATGTCTTTCTGGAATATGTGCATTTTGGCTTTAGTTGATATCCAATTTCTGAACTTCACCACCTGGTGTAAATAAGTATGCCGGATTTTAAATTATTTTATTTCCTAAATTAATTCAAACCTAGAGAAATCAATCAGTCCGAATTAACAGGAAACGTTTTTGGAAAACTCATTACGACGGGCATGTAAGAGATTTGCATACCTTTTTTTTAATTTACATTTGAGGCAACAAGTAAATTTGCAACTGCAGATTAGCAGATTTTTATAATTAGATTATGTTGTTCAGAGATGCAGCTTTAAGACCTTTTAGTGGAATGAGATTTAAAGCTGCTTCATCTCTATTTCCAAGGTGATCAGGGTAGGGGAGAGCCACAGGTCTCGTAATTGACCGAATAAAGCTTCAGTTTTAAATCTAAATTAGGTTAGCGGTACCAAAGAAGAAGAAACTTAAAGTTGATTGTCTCCTGAGATTACATAAGTAAACAAAGAGAAAGCATTTCACAATCTCACCAGCTCTTGCCTGAATTTAAAGGGCATCATCTACATAAAGTATTTTAAATGCAATGACCTTCAAAACCCCACCTGAATTTCAGTTTTAAACAAGATTCCTCAATGGAAGGAATGACCTGCCATGCGAGAAAAGCCTAAACCAATGAAGATGGTTTAGTCTTGTTTTACTGGACAAGCGGAAATTACCACCACAGCAGACAAGATAGTACAGATCCAGTAAAACATCATGAATGCTCAAACATTAATGATTTTTGAAAGAAATATTCTTCCATGAAATATTTTTTTGTGACCTGTATTTTGGTATATATGTGTTTCCTCAGGTGACCTTTGACACCAGCAAGCACTTGAGTGAGTTGGCTCTCAAGAGGAGAGGCCAGGAGCGGCTGAAGTTACAGGAGCTGGAGAGGCAGAGAGAGGAGCATAAACGACGGGAGAAGGAGGAGGAGGAGCGACGTAAGGAGGATGAGAGGTATGATGAAATGGAAAGCTGGCATCAAGAACATTAACAGCTTTATTTTTCTAAGTAGAGCAGTCACCCCAAATGCATGGTGCCGTAATACTGCATCATATTTTATGGTAAAGAGTTTTTTCAGTATAATATGAATGACAACAAAAGTACAGATTTTTGGTTAATTTAATTGAGCTCTTATGAGAAAAGCTACAATGCATTGCTACACAGCACCGTTTGAAAAGCAGTCCGAGCAGAAAGTTACCAGCAATAACGGATGATCACAAAGGAGAATGTACCTTTTGTTCAGGAGACAGAAGGAGCAGGTAGAAGAGGATAAGGAGAGGAGGAAGGAAGAGAGGATACGAAAGCGAGAGCAGAAGCTGCGGGAGAGGGAGGAGAGGAGAAACCTGAAGAAGGTGCGGCGACAGCAGGAAGAGGAGCAGAAGAAGCTGCAGATGAAGATCGCCATGGAGGAGAGGAGGCTGCTGTTGGCTCAGCGCAACTTGGAGTCGATTCGTCTCATTGCTGAGCTCCTGGCCAGGGCCAAGGTACACAGAGACACACGATACACCTCCCAATGGGGAGACATGCACATCCACGGGGGCGACTGGCTCAGGGTCGTCCTTCAATCAGAGGATCGGCAGTTCAACCCTCGGCTCCGCCCATGTCGACGTGTCCTTGGGCAAGACACTCAACCCCTAAATTGCTCCTGTAGCTGTGCCTACGGTGTGTGAGTGTGTGTGAGTGGGAGTTGCTGCTGATGTGCAGGTGGACCTTGAGTTCCTCCCATCAGTGTGTGAATGATGTCGTGTTAAAGCGCTTTTGAGTGGTTGGAAGACTAGAAAAGCGCCATGGGTCCATCTATCTGGGATGTAATTATACTTTTGATTCCAATACTGAGATTAACGTGTACAAATATGATACATTGAGCAGTAATAAGGCTCTGACCTGTTTTATAAATAAGCAAGTTGCAGCCTATTTCACTCAAGACACGTCAGACTGACTTGAGGCACATTGTTGTGGCCTCAAGAAATGTGTCATGCTTTAATTAGGTATAGTCTACGTTTGAGTAGTCGCATTATGCAACGTACAAACGTTTAAGAACAAATGCATCCTTTTTCTCGCATATACTACTTTTATAATTTTTCGTTAAATGTCAACACAGGTCTTTATGAAGTTACTGCTCTCAGCCAAGAATACACCTCTGTTTTTGTACAGTTCAAATGAGATCAAACGTAAGATTTGGTGGGCTTTCCTGGTACTGGGAGGTGGTTTTGCTATTTTGTGGACAGTTCAAAGCGAGCTGTTTCATAGAACCTTTTCGTTGTGTCCTCCGTTTAAAGTTTGATGACTCTGTCGTGTGGTTTCATATTGGTCTCGCTGAAGATTTTAATTTAGATTTCGCTGGCAATGGTGATTTTCTTTTCTCCAATTTAATTGTTTAACTTATCTGTACCTACATTTTCCCCTCCTGCTCTCCAGGACCTGAAGCAGCAGGAGCAAGAGAAACAGAGGGCTGAGCAGGAGGCGCAGGAGGAGCAGGAGCAGGCTCGACAAAAGGAGGAACTGGCTCATCTTCAGCAGCTTGAGGCCTGCCGACGCAAGCAGGAGGATGAGCTCCGGAGGGTGGAGGTGGAGAAGGAGCGAGCCCTGGAACTCCAGCGACGTGAGAAGGAGCTTCGCGAGAAACTGCTTTGCAACTTAATAAAGAAGAGCAGCGGCAAAGCCACACGACCTCCAGGCACACAGGACCAGGCTGTAGCGAGCGAGGAGCCGTCTGATCCGGGCGTCAATGACGTCATGCTGGGGGTCCTGGGCCGGATGTACGGAGTGAAGGCCATTGAGAGCGAGGAGAAGCCCGTGTCCAAATCCAGTGTGCATTCACAAGTTCTGGGGAAAAAACGAACACCAGAGGAGAGGCGAGTAAGGGAGGACGCCAAGAAAGACCGCGAGGGAAGGAGGAAAGAAGGGGTGAGGAGGGGCCACAGTCGGGAGAAAGCGAAGGACCGTACCCGCTCCCACAGAAAGAGGAGCTCCCACAGCCACGGGAGAAGGAGGCGCTCTCACAGCAACAGTCGGAGGAGCTCCAGCCAACGGAGGAGGAGCTCCAGTCATCATAGGAGGAGCCTCAGTCGCCGTGGCAGCAGGAGGCGCAGCCACAGCAATTCCAGCCGGAGCACAAGCTCCAGCCGGGACAGGAGCCGGAGCAGCAGCGGGAGGAGCTACAGCGGCGAGAGGAGCCGCAGGAGAAGCCACCGGAGGAATGACCGCGGCAGCTCGAGGGCCAGCCACAAGAGTCGAGAGAGGAGCAGTCACAGCCACTTCAGGTACAGGAGACGCAGTCGAGACAGGAGCCACTTCAGACGGTGATCACGATCAGCGCGTCGATTCATGGATTCCCCTTTTTCACCGAAAGTTCGATACGTTTCAGAAGAAGAATAGACACGTTGGCCCTTGTCAGTAATGTAACCGTGAAATTCAGGACGTTCCCCAGAATACGGCAGCATAAAACAAGAAATCGTGGATATGAATAAAAAAATCGCATATAAAAATAGAATCAACTCCACTGGAACAATCTGCGTCACTGTACTCTGTGTGTTGTGTACGGCGTGTGTCACTGCAGATGATTCTAGGGAGTTGCTTTTACCTCTTTTTTTTTCTTTCACAGTTCATACTCTGGTATTGAAGCTGCTGACACATTTTTCACATTTTCAATGTGTTTTATATTTATCAACTTAATGGCATAAAACAATGTGCTATTTGGTTTTTTTTATATTATACTTTGCGATGTGTTCAAAACATTGCATCAACATTTGCACTGACAACTAACTTGAATCACCTTTATTTGGGTATGTTGAGAACATTACCTGGCATAATTGTTTGAATTAAAGGCTAATATCATAAGCTCATTATATTTGTCGATTGACCCCCCAGTCTGACCCGACTGAGAGCCCAAAAGCCTGTTGATGGGCTTGATTGTCTGCAAGCAAGTTGTTTTTGCGCATGAATAACATCCTGACTCCAGAACAGCCGACAGTGTTGTGGACTGACATGTCGTCAGCAGGAAGTGTCACACACTATCAGACCTGAATTTTGAAGTGGAACAACGGCTGCTGTTCCACTTCAAATGAGACATTTCCACAGAAGCATTCTTCTGTATTTTGGCCGAATTCTGTGTCGACCGTCTGAAACGTTTCTTGGAATACTGCAGAACGGGGCGGCGCTGTGTTGCTGATGAACGGCTGAGAGAAACACTCCTCGGCCTGCACAACCAAGCAGCACCATTTTTAATGATCTTACCAAGACTGATTTTACTTAAGTTTAATTTGCAAATGACGTGAAGAAGTTTGTTCAAAAAGGAAATGTGATTCGTTGAGAGTCTTGTAAGTAACAAAAGACATCAAGCCGTGTTCTCCCTCTTCGCTTTTGAGTTCAACGTCAACTTTGAGACGTGTCCAAGTCTGGGTTAAAGTGTTATTATTGTTTTAGAAAAAAGCTTCTGCGATTCAAGTCAAACCAGCGCCGTGACAAGGAGGGACATGAGCATCGGCTGATCGCTGTGTTGTATTTCAGATCTGGGAAAGTCAATCGAGTACAATGGTTTTGTTGACACTGCTAATTTGATATTGTTACTTGTCATGGTAACGCCCACTTGTTCTCTGTATCGTATGCTCATGACCTCTGAGAACATGTCTTGCGTACACATTCAAATAAAAAGTCATTCTGAAAACTATTTTGAAACTCCAGCTGTTGTATCTGTGTGCGGTCCAGACACCGCTGGTTTAATAAACTACAGTGCATCCGGAAAGTATTCACAGCGCTTCACTTTTTCCACATTTTGTTATGTTACAGCCTTATTCCAAAATGGATTAAATTCATTTTTTTCCTCAACATTCTACACACAAAAACCCATAATGACAAAGTGAAAACTGATTTTTGCAAATCTGTTAAAAATAAAGAATGAAAACATAACGTACATAAGTATTCACAGCCTTTGCCATGCCACTCAAAATGTAGCTCAGGTGCATCCTGTTTCCACTGATCATCCTTGAGATGTTTGATTGGAGTCCACCTGTGCTAAATTCAGTTGATTGCACATGATTCAGAAAGGCACACACCTGTCTATATAAGGTATCACAGTTGACAGTGCATATCAGAGCATAAACCAAGCCATGAAGTTCAAGGAATTATCTATAGACCTCCGAGACACAATTGTATCGAGGCACAGATCTGGCGAAGGGTACAGAAAGATTTCTGCAGCATTGAAAGTCCCAATGAGCACAGTGGCCTCCATCATCCGGACATGGAAGAAGTTTGGAACCACCAGGACTCTTCCTAGAGTTGGCCGCCCAGCCAGACTGTGCGATCGGGGGAGGAGGGCCTTAGTCAGGGAGGTGACCAGGAACCCGATGGTCACTCTGACAGAGCTCCAGCGTTGTTCTATGAAGAGAGGAGAACCTTCCAGAAGGACAACCATCTCTGCAGCACTCCACAAATCAGGCCTGTTTGGTAGAGTGGCCAGACGGAAGCCACTCCTCAGTAAAAAGCACATGACAGCCCGCCTAGAGTTTGCAAAAAAGCACCTGAAGGACTCTCAGACCATGAGAAACTAAATTCTCTGGTCTGATGAAACAAAGATTGAACTCTTTGGCCTGAATGCCAAGCGTCATGTCTGGAGGAAACCAGGCACTGCTCATCACCTGGCCAATACCATCCCTACAGTGAAGCATGGTGGTGGCAGTGGTTAGCATCATGCTGTGGGGATGTTTTTCAGCGGGAGGAACTGGGAGACGAGTCAGGATTGAGGGAAAGATGAATGCAGCAATGTACAGAGACATCCTCGATGAAAACATGCTCCAAAGCGCTCTGGACCTCAGACTGGGGCGACGGTTCATCTTCCAACAGGACAACGACCCGAAGCACACAGCCGAGATAACAAAGGAGTGGCTTCGGGACGACTCTGTGAAGGTCCTGGAGTGGCCCAGCCAGAGCCCTGACTTGAACCCGATTGAACATCTCTGGAGAGATCTGAAAATGGCTGTGCACCGACGCTCCCCATCCAACCTGATGGAACTTGAGAGGTTCTGCAAAGAAGAATGGGAGAAACTGCCGAGAAATAGGTGTGCCACGCTTGTGGAATCATACCCAAGAAGACTTGAGGCTGTAATTGCTGCCAAAGGTGCTTCAACAAAGTATTGAGCAAAGGCTGTGAATACTTATGTACATGTGATGTTTTCATTCTTTATTTTTAATAAATGCAAGAATTTGCAAAAAACAGTTTTCACTTTGTCATTATGGGTTTTTGTGTGTAGAATGTTGAGCAAAATAATGACTTTAATCCATTTTGGAATAAGGCTGTAACAACAAAATGTGGAAAAAATTAAATGCTGTGAATACTTTCTGGATGCACTGTATGTAGACAAATAATTATTAGTCTGATTGGTGTGTGTAGTCTCCTAAAAGGCATGTGACATGGTCGTCTCTGTCATGAGGGCTGATGCTGCCACTAGTTCAACGTAAGTGCCATCAGGCCGCATGGAGATGAGAAGCGGAGCGCATCTTTCAGAATATACAGTTTTCCCATTAATTTGTGTAATCCAAAAGCATCAATCACATGTTTGGGGTCATGAAAACAGTCCTGATATGAGAATGCACTGAGTGGAAGTCTCCATCCAAGTGTGTATGATTATGAACAAGGCAGCAGTGTATTGCCAGAGAGTTGTTTCTTTGTCCCATGCAGACTGAGCCCCTGCTCTAATCTGGGTTATCTGGCCGTAATCACCTTAGCCCACTGCTCGCACCGCTGCTGCTGGGGGTGCGTTCTCTGTAGCTCTAGTAGACGTAGTCTAGAGACGCATGAAGAGCCTTCGCGAGCAGAACAAACTGTCGGGGAAGCTTGGAGGAGCTCTACGTCCGAACTGTGGCCATGGCTGAGCGCCAAGAGATGGGTTCATCGGAAGGGACACCTGCTGCTGACACTTACCCCAGGAAAATACTGGAGTATATGGAAGGATTCCTCATCTCCAAGGTAACGTACTCATGAAGTACAGACAAACTCACCTTCATGGGTCCCGTACATCCTTTACTCAGTTTAAAATTCTAGTTTGGAGTCTCCTTCCTTAACTTGGGGGTTGATAGCAGTCCAATATATTTATGCTATAATAATATAGTTTCTTTAAAGCTAAAAAGGCGACGGGGTGAGTGGTTAGCAGGTCCGTCTTTGAACCAGTAGATTGGCAGTTCAATGCCTGACCTAGTCGATGTGTCCTTGAGCAAGACACTTCACCCTAAATTGATCCCTGTAGCCGTGTCTACGGTGTATACATGTAACATGTAAGTAGCTTTGGGAAAAAAACGTCAGCTTAATGTAAATTAATTAGATGATGAAACAATTAGTCAATAAACAGAAAATATATTGTTAAAGTGTTAAAAACTTTATTCATTCTTAGGTTTTTCATGCAGAAATACCAAGCTCCACCTTTTGGATTGTGAGATTTGCTGCGTAATTTCTTTGGGATTTAGACTGCTGGTTAGAAGATGCATCCTTGGGCTCTCGTCTAGAATGCTGCCATTGGCATCTTGTAGGATCAGGCAATTAATTGAGAAATAACAAATTGTATACAAATTAAATTAGTCATTAAATAGTGCCATAAATCTCAATTGAAAAATACACACGGTGCTAATTTTCTTTTTCCATTATTTTGGTGGCCATGTCACCAATGCAGGTCACTTTGCTACACTTTTGATAAACTATTATCCACAGTGTAGATAATTGCTGTGCAGAATGATAGTGAAGACATTACTGATAAATACATCAATGAAATATGACAGCCACATTCTATAGGTCCAGCCATCTTGACAGTTTGATCGTGTGCAGCTCTTTCTGTTGGAATAATCATAATATATGATAATAGCGCTGTCTGATGAGTGCAATCAGCCCTTAGCGTGACTCCAATTTTATTGGAGGAGATTATTTCATTCTGTGGATTGAGCACCGGAGTCTATTCTACTTCAGTACATGAATGAACTGCACTCGATCCTACTCTGCCTCCTCTCTCGCTCTGACCCAGACGGTGTTCTCCGCCTGTGAGCTGGGTGTGTTTGATGTGCTGCTGGCTTCAGAGCGTCCACTGTCTGCAGAGGAGGTCAGTCAGGCGGTCGGGGCCAGCCTGGATGGCACTCAGAGGCTGCTGGCTGCCTGCACCGGCCTGCAGCTCCTCAACACACACCAGGATGATGGACATGGTCAGCACACACACCTGCAGTGATTCATTTACAGTCGCCTCCTCCTCTGTCCTTCTGTCTCTCATCCTCTCATCCTCCACCTCTCCCACCACTTGTTTCAGTGTGTTACAGTAACACAGAGCAGGCCAGCGTCTACCTGACCCGCTCCAGTCCTCTGTCCCTTTACCAGTCCATCCAGTACAGCTCCAGAACCATCTACCTCTGCTGGCACTACCTGACTGACGCTGTCAGGTCAGTACACTGAGCAGGTCCTTGAGCTTGGTTTTTTTGCGATTAAAGATAAGCAATAAAATGTCAGAAAATATATTGAAGAAATGTGAGAGGCTGAAACCAGCTATTTTCTTGAAATAATTTTCTTATTTAATTTAATTCATTTAATTAAATGTATCAAACCATATTTAAATGTGTCATCTCTCAGCAGGGCTTGAATCGTTCTTTGAGTGCTGTAACTGGAAAAATATAACTGTTATTGGATCAATATCACTGTAAAGTAATACAAATTAATAAAGTTATGAAAAATAATGAAAGAAAGAAAATTAAAACGTAATTAAAAGTACAAAAGTAATAAAAAAGTAAAAAGTAATGAAAAAGTACAAATGTAATAAAAAGTACAAAAGTAATAAAAAGTACAAAAGTAATGAAAAAGTACAAAAGTAATGAAAAAGTACAAAAGTAATAAAAAGTACAAAAGTAATAAGAAAAGTACAAAAGTAATACAAAGTACAAAAGTAATGAAAAACTACAAAAGTAATAAAAAGTACAAAGTAATGAAAAAGTAATAAAAAGTTTTTAAAAAGTAAAGAAAAGTTTTAACATTTAAAAAGTACTAAAAAGTCATCACAAATGTAAAGTTATAAAAAATTATTTAAAAGTACTAAAAAGTTATTAAAAAGTTTAAAAGTTATGAAAAATTATTAAAAAGTAAAAAAGTACTAAAAAGTTATAATTTCTTAAAAAAGTTATTAAAAAGTTGTAAAAAATTAAAAAGTGTTAAAAAGTTAAAAAGTAATTACAAAGTTGAAAAAAGTTAAAAATTAATTACAAAAGTTAAAACAATTATAAACAATTTAAAAAGTAATAAAGTAATACAAAGAAGGGAACTAAGTTATACAGTAGCGAAGTTCATTCTTAACTAATATGAAAAACAAATACAGCTAATAACCAAGTAATTTAGTTGGTATGAGTCTGCATTAATCTTCAGTCAGGAGCAGCCCCACCCATCTAACCTAAAAACTAACCTCCATATAAAAAAGTTAAAAAGTAGTAAAAAAGTATGAAAAGTTAAAAAAAGTTTTAAAAAGTTAAAAAGTTATAAAAAATGTTAAAAAGTTAAAAAGTAATAACAAATGTAAAACCATTCACACCTATAGGCAATTTAGAGATCAATTAACCCGAGCAAGTCTATGGACTGTGGGAGGGAGGTGGAGAGGGAACCCACGCTGCCAAGGGGAGAACGTGCAAAGTCCTCACAGAAAGGACCACCCCGACTGGGAATTGAACCGTCAGCCCTCTTGCTGTGAGGTGACAGTGCTAGCCACTACACTACCTTGCAGCCCCACCCATGTATCCTAAAAAACTAACCTCCATATAAAAAAGTTAAAAAGTAGTAAAAAAGTATGAAAGGTTATAAAAAAGGAGCGTAAAAACACATAAAACTAAAACGGGGACAGTTAAATAACTATAAGAGCTATCAAAAGAATGTAGCTGAATGTATGCTGATATTATAAGCTTTTAAAGTTGAACAAGTTTAAGCGGATTTGAAGATTTCCACCATTGGATCCCAATCATTTTTTATTACATAAAAATATTTATCATTTAAAAATTTGAAAAGATAAAAAATATTTGAAAATATACAGTAATAGCTGAAGGTTATCTGAACACTAAAAAAATTAAATTGCTGAATTTGCTAAAAATATGAAGATACTCTAAGCTTTTTAAAGTTGAAGATTTTCTCCATAGGAACTGATGAATTAAAAATAACAAAAGTATTTAAATATACAGAAATTTGAAACATTTGAAATATGAAAAGTCATTCCCCTCTATTCCTGAAGAAGCTGAATTTTTAAATATTTGAATAGTTCAAATAGCTGAATATATGAAGGACTAGAAGAGGGACGAAAAAGGTACGGAAGAAATAGAATAATAAGTTGATAGAAAGAAGACAAGAACAAAAGTTGGACTGCTGAAGCATTCCAACTAAATAGTGCACAAAGGATGGTATACATCTAAATGAGCAAGCCGAGAACAGTATATCACACACAGGAGGGCAGTGAGGAGCTGTGGGAACGGCAGGTTGGATTCGTAGCCGAAGGATTTGGATTCCAGTCGTACTTTTTTGTTTGAACAGTGTCTCAAGATGGATTTTAGTCTCATTGTAAAGTCTGAGGAAGGAAAGCCAGCAGCTCTTGAATAGCGTGACTGGATTTACTGTGACTGTAGAGTCCATCTGTGAGGAACACTGAAAACAGATAAAAGTGAAGATTACATAGTAAGGATAAAGGCACCTTCATGAAAAAGTATTATTTTGCGTGCGACTGCAACAGAAACATGAGAATTTACCTAAAATAGACCGAACATGACAGTGAATGCAACACATTTCATCTACGTCAGCTGTGATGATGCTAAAGCAGATTTTAAGCAGTGAGGCGGTCAATACCTAGATCCCACACTGTGTACACTCACGTTGTAATATGTGTGTCAGAAATCCTCAAATGATCATGTCTAATATGAATATTTCTGCCTTTGGATTGTACCAGAGAGGGAAGAAACCAGTATGAAAAGGCTTTTGGAGTCAGCTCCAACGACCTGTTTCAAGCTCTCTACAGGTAATTCTGCTCACTTACATTCCGCCTCTGTCTCTCCATCGTTAGCCTATCTGTCACTCTCTTCTCTCTTCCACCATGAAAAAAATAAGTCTAAGGCCAGAGATCTGTGATGGATAGAGGGCTAGGGGGAGGGGGAAGTGTGTGTGTGTGTGTGTGAGGGCAGTGATGTGAGGAAGCCCGGAGCAGAGAGAATATATCTGCCATTGTCCTAAAGGTCCTGCTTGTTTCTGGCTTGTAGTGCAGTTTTAACGCTTCACTGATCTGCTGGTCAGCAGTTTTCAGGGGTCACATGCTCAAAGTTTCACACTTTGTTCACAAAGAGGTTTCGATAGGCCGGCCTGAGGCTCAGCGCTTCATCACACTGCCGGTCCCAAAGCAACAGAGGACAACACGCTAAAACATCCTCCCTTGTTGTCGTCATCACGGCACGATTTGCACAGCCATTGCACTTTGAAGGTTGATCTGCTGCACGAATGAATGATGAGGCGGATCTTAAAATGCAGATTGCCATTATTATTTTACATATGGACCATAAAATGAAATGTAGCAACAGACACATTTGTAGATGTATGAATGAAGAAGTTACACACACCACTTCAGCAGAAGTAGAAAGTACAAATTTGATATCATTTTGCATGTGAATGCATTTTGCTTTTTTGGGCATTTTTACATCTTGACACAATTCATGTTGTGTATGTTGCTCGTTGCATACATTTAATTACTTCTGTATTTGCCATTTTTGTTCTCGTATCCTTCTAAAAAAGCAGCTGATGATCTCACAAAAACTGCCTCATAAAAAAAAAAGTAAAAGATGCATTAAAAATTAGAATATTCAACGAACGAACCGCTCATACATAATGCAATACAACCTCGTGCAGATGAATTTTCAATTCAGCTTTAATTGATTGAAAATGAAAATATCCCGCTAGAAAAATGTCAACACCTGCGCACAATTGATTTAATGGGGAGTAGCAGTTGTTTTGTCCCGGCTGATTTCCCCTGTGAATACTGTGGAGACATCAGCGAGGGGAAACAACTGAAGTCATTTGCTGCGTTCTCGCAGCCTGCAGCAGAAGCAAGAAGATTCAAAGCTGGCAGGATGACTCAGACTCCTTTTACTCATTTCACCAGCAGTGAACTGCACCCGAATCATTTACAACCAAGTCCCGTCCTCACCTTGAATTCCTAATTCCAAGAGTGCAGAAAGGATTTAGAGGAAAGAGAATGTAGATTTTGAGATTTAAAAAAATATATATGCAAGCTATTGCATTGGAAGAAGTTTTACAGATGAGTTTTTTTTATCCAACGTAGGTAGACTAATGCAGGGGTATCATTTCAACCTTCACAGATGAACATAATCCTTATGCTTTTCATTTTTCATGTCATTACCTTCGCATTGAAAATGCCGGAAGGTTATGTTTTGATCGCCGTGTATTTATTTATTTATTTATTTGTATGCGTGTTATTCGCAAAACTCAAAAAGTATTGAACCGAATCGCATGAAATTTGGTGGGATGATTGTTTATTATCCGGGGACCAGTTGATTCGATTTTGGGATCGATCGGGTCAAAGGTCAAGGTCAAAGGTCATGAACAGGTCAAAATCTTTCGCAGAACTCAAAAAGTATTGAACCGAATCGCATGAAATTTGGTGGGATGATTGTTTATTATCCGGGGACCAGTTGATTAGATTTTGGGATCGATCGGGTCAAAGGTCAAGGTCAAAGGTCATGAACAGGTCAAAATCTTTCGCAGAACTCAAAAAGTATTGAACCGAATCGCATGAAATTTTGTGGGATGATTGTTTATTATCCGGGGACCAGTTGATTAGATTTTGGGATCGATCGGGTCAAAGGTCAAGGTCAAAGGTCATGAACAGGTCAAATCTTCTTGAATCGCATGGAATTTGGTGGGATGATTGGTTATTATCCGGGGACCATTTGATTAGATTTTGGGATCAATCGGGTCAAAGGTCAAGATCAAGGTCATGGAAAGATCAAAATCTTTTTTTTACCTTAGCACAATACATTTTTGTCCAATTGGCATGCAACTAATGCCAAAATGTTCATAATTCAATGCCCAATCTTGTGATATGCGAAGGTATGCGCTCTACCGAGTGCCCGTTCTAGTTTGTAACATGTTTCTGTAACTGGACAGAAAGGACACATGGAGAGCACCAGTTTTCAAAAACATTGTCACATTTATTTTCGGCAAATAAAGAAAAAACAAGATCTATTTTTCTGGAAGTGTCTCACAGCACAATGGGACAATATCGTCCTGCAACGACAAATTAAAATAATTAAACTTGAAATGATATACATTTTCGGTAGAGGTGAAAGCAA
This sequence comes from Pseudoliparis swirei, assembly GCF_029220125.1. Classification (NCBI taxonomy): domain Eukaryota; kingdom Metazoa; phylum Chordata; class Actinopteri; order Perciformes; family Liparidae; genus Pseudoliparis; species Pseudoliparis swirei. Next base: position 13,665,585 of record NC_079389.1, on the reverse strand, counting down.
AGTCAAAGTGGCCCATACTTTAAAGAATCCCCGTCAGTCTTTTCTTGTATTACTGTTGATGATAATGAGGAAGCTAAAGCATGGAGACAGCTGGAGAACACACAGCAGAGGCAGCCATGAGCCATCAGACTTGACAGAGACCTGCAGTGGAGGAGTATGTCGATGCAGAGAGCAGACAGATCACAAACTACGCCGATGTTATAACGATGATAAGGACAGAGATAACCAGGCCGAGCATATTTTACTCAATATTATTGGAGATAGCATGTGATCGCGTGATTGTAAATGCACTCGATCAGGGACTAAAAGAGCTGAAGATGTTTTCGTTGGGAGGCGTTCAATAACTTGTCCTCAAATGAAAGCTGACAGTCTGCTGTTTGGCCTCACAGTCATTTCATCTTTTCACATCCGATGTAGTCAGAGTCTGAGGCCGCAACAATGAGTCACTTTCAAAGTTCTTCTTGAGGTCACTGTGTCATCTGAAGTTGCCTCATGTGTTAGATGGTGTTACAGAACAGAGGATTATCAGTCTGTATATGTGTTCGGTGTGTGTGTGTGTATATGTATGTGTGTGTGTGTGTGTTTACTGGGTGATGGGGTGGAGACTCCTCAGAGCAGCAGCAGTCACCACAGGCTCTTCTATTCTGCCGCACCCCGTCTCTCACTCACACACACACACGCACACACACTGTCGCCATGGGGAGAAACATTATAGATGAGGAGAGGCAATGTGTGTGTGCTTAACTGTTTATTGTGGACTTAGACTAGAGTAAGTATAACCTTAGGTGACAGCTTACAGAAAATGATAAAGGAAGTTTGGCCTCGAAACACCAAGACTTAAATGAAAAAGATCTTGTACTGACAGACTGTTTTGTCTCTTTCTCTCACTCTTTATGTGTGTGTGTGTGTGTGTGTGTAGGTCTGATGAGGAGATGGTGAAGTTCATGCAGTTAATGAACTCTATTTGGAACATCTGTGGTAAAGACGTAGTTACGGCCTTTGACCTTTCGCCTTTCAACAGCATCTGCGACCTTGGAGGTAAATCTGTATCTGTGTGTGTGTGTATTTATTCATTCCCCATATCTAATTTACATAAGGTTGAGGGTTCATAGTCATTAACATTTAAAATAGTTGCCGTCATGTGTTACTAAAAGGCAGCTGGCTAAGCCGCACACATATTAATACAGTACGTTATGTGTACACACAATCAACGGTGACCTTTATTCATCCCCCCTCGAGCCTCTTTGAGTTAATGACTCTTTGTAAACCAGTCAACTTTCGCCACATACACACAACTCAGAGTCACCTCTATCTGGAGTTTCCCTTCTCCTGTCAGAGTGGCATTGTTTTAACAACAAATACAGTGTAACAACGTTGGGTTTTCTATGGTTTTCTTTTACATGTAAAGTGTTCCAAAAGGCACAGTGAGTGGATAAACTTCACAACACCACGGTGCAAACACAAAACCAGTGTTCACCGGGTACTTTAATCTGGTGAGATCAAGTAAAGAAGGATCCAAAATAAAAGAACAAAAGTAAAAATTAACGTTCTGTTCTGTCACAGGACTGTTCATCTATTGCCAAAAACGTCATGATTTGAATAATAGAGGAACAGCTTTTGTCTGAGAGATATTTCATTGTGAACAGAGAGCTAAACGATGCCTCCACTCCTCCACTCCTCCACTCCTCCACTCCTCCATCGGCCCAAAACAGTAATGATGGATAACAATGGATCAGATAGCAATAATGAGGTTTTTAAGACCAAATGTTCAGTCTGTGGCTCTGTTGTCCACGAGACTACAGGCTATACGGTGATCATCACATTTAAATGATCCAGCACATTACCCATGAAAGCCCAGAATCCCCCCCCCCCCCATGGTAAATTCGATTAAAGGTTGAGAATGCAAGTCGACAACCAGACAGAATCTATTTGAGTTCAACAAAATTGGAAGAAAGGCCACAAAAAACACTTATAAAAGCCAAGTTGTACAAGCAATTTTTTACATGCACAAGTGAGTCTCCGATTTTTCTGTTTGAATTATTACAAAACTGCAACATTTGGACAAAGAAATGTTAAGCAAGCGATGAGTTACCAACACCATCTGACAGCCACGACTGGCCGCCCTGTGTGTGACACCTCAGCTGACCACACAGGGGAGCTGTGTAGCCACTATATGAGCAGACACACACACACACACACACGCACACACACAGGGCAGTCCTCCTGTCTTTCCTCTCCTTTGAGAGGTGTGTGTGTTCATGTTTATGCATTAAGGTGCAGCACCAACAGGAGTGTGTGCATGTGGACAGCAGCAGTGTAAAGGAGTGGCTGCGGTGTCCCATTAGGACTTTGAGTCTCACGCAGCATCTCAGGAACGCCTTGAGAAAGTACCTCAAGGCGTTCCTAAGATACCACGTTCCCGAGAATGGGATGGAAAGACGATAACATAATAGCCACGGGCGTGTGGAGGCATAGCAACAAGGAATTTCAAATGCATTCAAATGTAAAGTTTTATAAACGAAAGCATGTGAAATCAGGTTAAGCTAGAGCAGAACGAATAATTCTGCTTCATTGGCATGAATGTTAGATGAACCATGTTCCCTCAACCTCCGCATACTCTGAATACAAATCATGCAAATAGATATTCGGTACATTCCTGAAAGCATGGAGAGTGACTGTGTGCTGTGTGTGTACTTGTGTGCACGGTGTGTGTGAGTGATTGATGCACTACCTTGTTAATGAAGGTTGTGTGTATTCGTTCAACTAAATTGAACTCTCTCTTTCTCTCTCTAGGCTGCAGTGGAGCATTAGCCAAGCAGTGTACATCAGCCTACCCACAATGCACTGTGACGATCTTCGACCTCCCCAATGTGGTGCATATGTCGAAGAAACATTTTGTCACTGGGGCCGACGAGAGGATAAGCTTCCGGGAAGGTAACGCTGATGCAAATGGTCGGACTCCCTTGACATTCATAATCATACACAGACAGTTCAAGTGCGATGCTTTGAACACACACACACACACACACACACACACACACACACACACACACACACACACACACACAGAGGTCATCCCATTGAAGATTCTGGCATCCCTCTTTTCGATGCCCCTGGCCTTCAGGATCACAGATACGAACAAAGACAATGTGCTACTTGGCATAACGTCACGTAAAAATTGCAGATTTCTTATTTACACAAAGTGTACGAATGTGTTAAACGACAATAGCAATTCCAACACAATAACAGTAATTTAGCGATGGGTAAAGGACCTCTTTTATAAAGGTGCTATTGGATATTTCTTAAGACTTAAGAAGGAATAAGAGCTGAAGAAGAAGTGCAGATCCAAGGAGTGACATTTGAATCCCAGCTGACTCCAGTGAATACTTTGAGATATGGTTTTGGCGTGGTGACAGTCTGCCTGCCACCATCAGTCTTGTTTTCTTCTAAAAGCAAAGAGAAAAGACGGAAGACATCTTTTGAAGATATATTTTCTTTCAAGTGAAGTCAAGTTGGTGTTTCTTCATATTTCACATTGCGGCAGTGTGAGAAAATACTTGTTAGCGTTTCAGTGTTGTGTGTGTGCAGCATCCAGTTGATATACAATCAAGTGCTCGGAAAATAAAAGCAGGAAAAGACGTTGATGTTGAAACCGTCACCCGTGTGCTTCCATGCTCCCGCTGAACGCTATTGGACTGAAAGTATTGTGTCAATTTATATCTGACGCTGTATTGTGTTGGCTCTCTAACAAAGCAGCTGATTTCAAATAGAAAGTTCAGAAAAGCCTGCGATCTTGAAATCCCAGAGCCACAATGGTGTCGAACACAACAGGAGCTGCAACATGGACGACACCAAAACTGAAATGTACTGATTTTGTGTCACAATGTTGTATTTTAGGAGCGTAGACTTCTGCCCTTCATATTAGCTTAAAACATTGCATTTACACAATTATAATGGGCAGCGAGTCATGTAATTGAATGAGAGACAAGCATACACTTTCATGTTATTACGGTGTGTCCGTTGCAAGGTTATAAGCTTTTAAATAATATGATTACAACAGACATTACCCATTCATTATATGTAAGTATGTAACCATTAACGGAATCAGTCTTGTCACGTGAAGGCTTGTCAACAGAATTAATAATTATGGGAAATAATTCGCGTGAATTCAGGAATTCGGTGCATTTGTAAAAAGTGCACATGAATGAATGTATGTGTGTGTGTGTGTGTGTGTTTAGGGGACTTCTTTAAAGACCCCCTGCCAGAGGCTGACCTCTACATCCTCGCCAGAATCCTCCACGACTGGACAGACCAGCGCTGCATAGAGCTCCTCAGCAGCGTCTACAAAGCCTGCAAACCAGGTCTGTGTGTATGTGTGTGTGTGTGTGTTTGTTTGTTTGTGTGTGTGTTTTTGTGTGTGTGTATTTGAGAGTGAGAGGGATGAGCACTTTTTTCCCTCTTGAAATGAGATGGCAGATTGTATCCCACAATGCAGCTGATCCCAGAGAAATCTGTCCTTGTGACTTTGATCAAAGACAGACGCACACACGCACACACACACACACACACACACACACACACACACACACACACACACACACACACACACACACACACAAGCAGCTGGCGTTATCAGGAGGCAGACAACCCTTTCATGTCTTTTCATAATAATGTCCATCTGTGTGTGCGTACACAAGAGGAGGGAAGCATACACTGGACAGACAACCTGGCGTATGAGGGAGTTTCTCACATAGTAGATATTTTCAACTGCAGAGTCAAGTTTTTAGTCGTAGTAGAATCGCATGTGTGCTAATAACATCGATGATGTCTCTGTTCCAGACATTATGGCAATGCAATGCAGCAATTAGCTGTTATTAGTTCGAACTGTGCTCATCAAGTCAAGATGTCAGCTTGGTCAATTCGGCCGAACAGTAATGCCGTCGCTTAGCTTTGTCAGATCGGTCAGTGAGAAGAGAAAAACGAAGAGGAACGATCAGACTTACACACAACGCTGCTCCTTTGGTCTGTTCTGCAGGAGGCGCTGTGTTGCTCGTGGAGGCGTTGCTCCACGAGGACGGCTCTGGCCCGGTGACAGTGCAGCTCTACTCCCTGAACATGCTGGTGCAGACGGAGGGCAGAGAGAGGACAGCTGCTCAGTACGCTGCCCTGCTGGATGCCGCCGGCTTCACCGGCACCCAGCACCGCCTTACTGGGAAGATCTACGACGCTGTGCTGGGACGCAAAGAGACATGAGGCCGTCAGATAAGGCCGCTCGTGTGCCAGGACTGAAAATTACAACTGTACTATTTTTGGTCATTCTTTTTGAATGTCACCTTAAGTTTCTTCAAATAAAAAAAAAGTTTCTCACGCTGTATGACAAATACCATATTCTGTCTCAGCTTTTTCACGGAACCTGTTAAATCTTCTGAAATATTCAAATCAAGGCCCATTTTTATGGCTGCTAAAAATAAAGCTAACTAAGTAAAGTTTTACCACTGTAAATATGCGAGGAAAAGATAACTGGACCGAGAAATTCAGTCAAATGTAGGTGAATGTTTGCTCACAAAATACTCAATTTGCAGCAAAATACAAAATATATAAGTTTCTGCTACTGCGTCAAATAGTCGTAAAAAAAGTTAGTTCCATGACTCATGAGCACCAAGCAGGATTCATTCGGTTAACACTATTCCTGTAGCACTGGAGCAGTGAACTACATTATATCAAATAACAATCAAAACATTGAACTTGAACTTTCCACTAATTCCTCGTGTTTGAGCCGATCCCAGCTGACATTGGGCAAATGGCAGCTACACCTTGGAAAGGTCGCCAGGCGATCACAGAGCTGACACATAGAGACAGACAACCATGCACGCTCACATTTACAACAATGGGCAATTTAGAGTCATCATTGGACTAAAGATGCATAACTTTGAACTGAGGGAAGCAGCCGGAGAACCCGGGAGACACCTAGGCAAACATCGTGAGGACATGCACCATACAGGAGATCTGGCCAGCGGGACGCAGTGTTCAGTTGCTCTTTAAATGAACATACTGACATGTTGCTCACAGGAAAACACCAAACATGCATATTTTAGCCATCAATCTGGACCCAAGTGTCTTCCAAATCTCGTAAGATACAAATCCCAGTGCAGCCCGATTCTCCTGTATATGATTGGCTGCATATTGCAAAGGTCGACCTCTATCCGATGGTGTGCAGCGTGAGCTTCCAGTCTCATCGCTACAAAGACAAACCTCTTTAAATATCTCTTCTCATCGCTCAATGCTAAGCCCTGTGTCTGAACCGCTCGGCTCTTGCTGTTCTTAACAGCCCAGTAAAGCTGCCTGTGTGAACCAGTAAATCTTCTTCACAATGACCCAGCCCATCTTTTACGTTAGTCGTCTCCTCTTCTGCAGATATCAGCCTTTTATTAAATCCAGCTTGTCATTGTGCTCCACCAACACTGGCCGTCAGTGAGAGACTTCAGTAGTACTGAATATAATACCTATTCAGTTGCATTATTACGAACTCAGTCATTTATCAGGCATAACATAGGCATGCTAAAATATAATTGCATGAAATATCAGTTGTCTGACTCCCCAGCTGAAATCATAATCAGCCTTCAAACTCCAATATGTACTGCTCTACATTCACAGGACTGAATCGACACTGTTTATTTCGCCGTCTCTTTTCTACACTCACACACACTCATTCTCACTGCCCTCTCCATCCTCCTCTCTCTTTTTTATCCCCAGTAATTGTGAATTAATCAGACTTCAAAGTGCAACAAATTAGAATGAATGTCAAATCCTTGTGGACAGTTTTACAGAGAGCCGGCCCAATGAAGGGAAATGAAGTGCTGAGGCTGAAGACAGCGTGACCTGTGCGGAGTGATCGTGCCCGGAGACATGGTGCAGTATTACCAAGGTCAGGGTGGTGAACTAGTGTGTGTACCACTTGGTGCTGGGCAATGAGGTGTTTGAGAATGAAACACTAATTCAGCAAAGGTAGGTTGGATTTAAATTAATCCCGCTCTGCAATAATCCTTATAACCCGATTAAACTTTCCTCTAGTTACTAATCTTCTGCTCAAACTAAAACCAGATTAGATAATCTTCTTTTTTTTAAAGTTGTTCTATATCTTTGATGAAAAAGTGAAAGTGTCCGACTTCTTTGCATTTATAAGTAAAAGGAACCACTGGAAATCAGCTCAGAACATTAAAGTCAAAAGAATTTATTTAAAAATGTATGCAAAGGATTGCAGCAGAGAGTGTTATTTCAAACTATTCAGCGAGCATGCGAAACAACACTGTGGTTGCATTTAATCAAACTTCACTCAGCTTCTCGAGAAAATGTGCTGTAATTCTGTCAGAGTATTTCTTCAAGTGCTTTTCCCCTCGCTTTTCTTCAATGATTTAGAGTCGGGTCAATGTTTTCCACTTTACCAGAGAAAGGTGCATACATTTCTCCTCTCTGCTTTTCAGTTCCACTTACTGGACCCAACTCGTGAGGATAAATGTGCCAGCCTCAGGTTCAACTGGGTTTGATGAGTGGTTCCAGAAAGTTAGAGCTATAAATATAAAAAATAGGGGACTGAGATGGAGGTAAGGGGAGGTTGGTGAGCTGATGACATCCAGGCACTTCAAGCTGTTGCCCAGTGGTTTACGGTTCATGTCATGAGTTCACAGTGCCGCTGATTGGATTCCAGTCAGCAACCATGCTTCTTATCAAATAAAGGCAAAATAGATCATTATAATAATGTAAAATGATGTGTGTGTGTGTGTGTAATGTGAAGTGATGTGATTCCTCACACATTTAGTATTTCTAATGGAAGAATATTCCCTTCCAGGAAGAATATAAAAAAAGAACTCTCCTGAGTATATCTCAATTATGTCACAGTAAGCAGAATATGATGACCTACGGCCGTTTGTGTGTGTCAGTGCTTTAAAGTTAAGATTCCTTCAAATTGGGAAATAAGTCAAAGATTATAATGGCACAAAGACACCCCAGGGACACGTGGTTCATGTCGCGAGGGTCTCACGGTGTGTATTTGGCAGTACATTTGACAATGAAGTACCCAGAAACCTTACTTGAGGAGAAGTAAAGATACCTTACTGGAAAATGACTCCAGTAAAAGTAAAAGTCACCTATGAGAATACTTGAGTAAAAGTCTTAAAGTATCTGATCATTACTGTACTTAAAAATCAAAAAATAATTGTGCTATTTGATTAAATACACTCCAATCATACTGTTTATGATATTTAAATAATGCATAATGATGTTTATGAAGCTGTTGACCTTGGGCCAAAAAGCTTCAAGACAATATATCACAACCTTTATCTGAACATTGTTCCGGGTGAACATGCCGACTCACTGGTAAAGTATACAGGAAACTGAAATGCACAAAAGGGACACAGAGACAAGCATCAAAGCATGCGGAAGAATCAAGTGTCAGAAATTATTTTTGTATCTTTGTATCCTCTTTATTTTTGTTTCATTGTTCTACCACCTTTACCACTCCATCTCTCCCCCTTTTCACCTTCACCTTTCCGGTTTCTCTTTCACTTTAGTTTCTATCTTCAGCCTCATGCTTCCTATTACTCTCCTTCCTTCCTCACTGTGCCACAGTCTTTCATGCATCCTTTCCACCTATCTCGGTCTCTCTGTTTCTGCCTGCAGCCTAGTTGTGTATGTTAATCCGTGGGAGAAGGTGTGTTGGGTTTCATCCCCCTGAGGGCTAGGTGGCTTCTGGAAGCGTGTCTGCTTGGACTAATTGGAACAAAACGCTCCCTTGTCAGAGGGATAAAGTCAGAATCATGTCTGCTGCTTCAGGTAATAGGACGAGAGAGTTGTGTGATGTGATTTGCATACATGCATGAACTCTTGGCTGAGAATGGATATATGTGAGTGTGTCTGAGTGTGATTAACGAAAAGGAGTGTGTGTGTGTGTCCGTGTGTGTGTGTCGAGCTTGCATACCTGTGTGTGTCGAGCATTGCTTATCCTGCGGTGACACATGAGCAGGCCCCCGGCTGGTGAAAGTGATTACAGGAGAGATGTGACTGTCCTTTCTCGAACTCTATCAGTGCCATTGTTAGCGCTGCAGCTTGTAACGCCACTCTGGTGCCACTTTCCCCTTCAAGATGCCGCTAAGTGGATTTTGATGCAGTGAAACACTCGGAGGCCAGTTCTCACCTTGCTAATGGAATCAGTGTGTTGTGGAACAAAGTGAAGGGCAAATTATCCCAAACCCAAAGCATGTGGCGCTCTTACAGTCTTTTCAAACCCATAATTGGTTTGATTTGGTTCATGTCCAAAGGCTGTCTCGGGCTGGTGAGTAGTGTGCTGGGAAAAGGCCCTTGACAGCGTATGTGTTTGTTTTATTGGCTGTATAAGCGGAGAATTGCAGTAATGGATTTTGACTTGGAAGGGTTTGTTGAGGATCCAACTAGGGAGAAGTTGGATGCGTGTACCAAACAGGAGCTTGGTCAAATCGCAGGCAAATTCGAGGTTGTAGTCAAGAAACAGAGCAAGAAACAAGTTATTAAAGGACAGCTGTTGGCTGCACTTATAGACCAGGAGGTATTATCGGAGGAGGAGATTCACGGTGATACAAACGTTGAGACAGAGGACTCTCAGACGTTGAGCGACCGTAAACTAGAGCTACTTAAGCTGAGGCTGAGAGAGAAGGAGAACGAGCGTAATTTTAATTTGGAGATGAGGAAAATTGACGCGGAGGTACGTTTGAGGGAGCTGGAGGTGTCGTCTCGCCAGCCTCAGCAGATGGGGTCTGCGGAGACTGGCGATTTCGTAAGCAAATACATTCGGTTTGTCCCGGTATTTGACGAGATAGACGTTGATAGTTATTTTGTCCTGTTTGAGCGTGTTGCAACCACGTTTAAATGGCCTGTGAGCATGTGGCCGGTTATGCTGCAGTGCGTTCTGTCGGGTAAAGCGCGGGCGGTTTACGCTGCGTTATCTGAGGAGGTCAGTCGGAGTTATGAGCAGATGAAAGCTGCTATTCTGCGCGCGTATGAGCTGGTGCCTGAGGCTTACCGTCAAAAGTTTCGTGATTTAAAAAAACAAGATTGCCAAGCGTATGTGGAATTCGCACGGGAAAAAGAGGTTCTGTTTGAACGGTGGTGCTCATCGGTGGGGATAAAAACTCTAGAGGATCTGAAAACCGTAGTGCTCATGGAGGAGTTCAAGAACTGTTTGCCTTACACAGTGGCCACATACCTCAATGAGCAAAAACCGCTTAAATTGTTTGATGCTGCGGTTTTGGCGGATAACTATGTGCTTACTCATAAGGCTGTCGGCAATGACAGGACTCGGGCACAAACCGGGTTTGTGGACAATACAATCAGAGAAACCCCAGTCTTTGCTAAGGTGCCATGGCAGTCCAGCAGGCCAAGAGTTACTGAGGACAGATCAGGAGAGGTGAAGTAGGGATCTACGGATAGGCCGGTGTGTCATCACTGCAAGAAAAGAGGTCATGTTATGGCGAATTGCTATGTTTTGCAGGATAAAAAAAACAATGTGAAGACAGTAGCCTTTGTCAATACTTCTCGACCGGGACCACTCAATTCAGGATTGGAAGTGTTTGCTCCGTTTCTTATGCAGGGAGTGGTGTCGTCGCTTGGGAAGAACAACGGGGTTCCAGTGACAATTCTGAGGGATACAGCAGCATCACAATCTTTTATTGTGACTGGGGTGTTGCCCCTGTCGGAGGAGTCGGCTGTGAATTCCGGGGTTCTTGTGAGGGGCTTTGGAATGCAATATGTAGATTCACCGTTGCATCATATTTACCTCAAGTCAGATCTAGTTACAGGGCCGGTGATTGTCGGGGTTAGATCTTGTTTTCCTATTGAGGGGGTAGATTTGATCTTGGGGAATGACTTAGCCGGGGGCAGAGTACTCGTTAAGCCGGAGGTGACTGCAGTTCCTATGGGGAATTGTTCGGATAAAGTGGTCCGAGAGTTCCCTGATGTACATTTCGCCTGTGCCGTTACCCGCGCCAAGTCCAAGTGTGAGGTTGAGGTTAGTAATGAGGTGGATCTGGCTGATAGTTTTATGGCTATAGAACTGGATGTACCGTTTAATGACTCTCCCCTGCAGTGTGACGGTGTGAAGACGGATACGATAAGTCTCGGTACTGTGCCTGTGGCACGTCAGCAACTGGTGTGTGATCAAAAAGCGGATGCGGAGATATCATTGTTGTTGGACGATGCGGTATCAGAAGGTGTCGTTGGCTCTCGGGGGTACTTTGTCGAAAACGGGGTGCTTATGCGTAAATGGACACCGCTGGCTGCGTCACCAGATGATGATTGGAGGGTGAAAATACAAGTGGTGGTCCCGGCTAAGTACCGCCGTGACATCTTAAGTTTGGCTCATGATCATCAGCTTGCTGGCCACCTTGGTGTTAATAAAACGTATGACCGAGTGCTGCGCCACTTCTTCTGGCCTGGTCTAAAGAGGGATGTAGTGCAATACTGTAAAACCTGCCATGTGTGCCAGGTTGTAGGGAAGCCCAATCAGACGATTCCGCCTGCACCACTGTATCCCATCCCGGCTATAGGTGAACCTTTTGAGCGGGTGATCGTGGACTGTGTGGGCCTTCATTACTGGGGAGGGCTCCGCTGTGCCGGAGCGCTTTTGCCTTTTGTTGTGTTTCCTGGAGGACGTGTTATATAGGTTGTTTTCGTGTCTTTGTTGGGCCCGTTAGGTTCTGTGGTGTGTTGGGCAGCGGAGGAAGACTCTGGGTTCGACGGCCGCTGGAGTGGCTGGTCCAAGTCCCCTCCGTCTTTTTGTTTCCTCTACCCGTTCTCCAGTGACATTGTTTGATTACGCGAATAAAGCTTTTTGTTCGCTGTAAAGGGCTTCGCGTTTTCTTATTTTATTTCATGTTGCGTCTCCCTCAAGAGCCACTACCGCAGAGTATGTCACTTTAAGATAACAACTTCAGGGCATTTCAGGCAACACACTCAGTTTATGCCCAGAGACTGTGTGTGTAAGTGTGTGTATGTGTGTGTGTATGTGTGTGTGTGTTAGAGAGAGAGAGAGAGGATTTGTGTGTATTGTGAGTTCTGTTTTCCTTACAAAGTTTTTACAGGAAACTGAAAAAGTTAAGTTAATTTTTGGAGGCGCAGTGGAGCTTCACACTTTATCGTGTTCAGACAGGAACATCTCAACATGATCAGAAGAGGGAAGAGTTTTCTTCCTTTGGTTTCTGTGCTTTTTAAATGTATATCTAAACTGTTTTTCCTTATCATTGCATATCTTAAATCATATTTGAAAAATAATACTTACTTACAGATCTGGTTTGGCTTTGGAAACATGAATTACAAAAAATATGATTTTAAGTTAATTACTTACCCAAATAATACATGTTTTAGTTTGTGAAACTATGCATAGTAACTTCACCTATCATGTTCCCGACTAAAGGTAACATTGGCTAAAACCTTTAAATTGACCTTCAGATGAACACGTCAATTTGTATTTGGCACATTTGTCAATACATCATTTAATGAGGGAGAAATATAATCTTCACATAATGTGTTTTTCATCAGGTTTTCTTTCAGATTTTCATCCACATGTGTTGCTATAGTAACCTGATGTGGCTAAGGTGAGCTGTACAAAAAAAACATCCCCTTAAAAACTGACAGTTTACCTTTTATGATATGACCTATTTATTTTGTATGGTCTTGAACAAGCAACAGGACCCAGATATGCACTGAACAACAATGTTTGAAACAGGAGAACAATACACGGAGTACAAAAGCAGTTTGCTAGCAGTCTAGAGGAGAATAAAGTGGTCTGTGATGTGTCTGGGATGGAGACAATGTCACAGAACAACAGCGAGGAGACCTCATTCAAACCGCCGCTGGCTTTGTCGCTCTGTGCTGAAGTAGAAACAGGAGAGGTTGTGATGGCAGTGTGAGAGGCAGCAGGAAAAGTGGGGATGAGAAGAAAGAGAAGTGATCTGTCTTTTCACACACACATGCACATACATGTGCACACACACATCTCACAACTTCATACAAATGTCTCTTGACTGTCGCGTAAGCCGTGCTTTATAACTTCCAAACACCTCCATAATTCATGGGCTGCTGACAGCACAGAACTGATGACAAATATGTCTTCCCTGTAGGCCACACACTTACACAACCACACACACACACTAACGCACACGCACGAACTCACAAACGCAGAGGTGGTCGTAGATTGTCTGAGCTACTACAACAGGATCACATAATGCATGTTAGTGGAAACCTTTGCAGAAGTGAGTGTTTATGTTTTCACTTCTCCACTTGTATTATGACGAGTCGCTCCCTCCATGTTTGTCCTTCTTCCTCTCCGTCACTTACAGTTGCTTCTGTTTTTTGCATCATTGCCCTGCCCCTTAGCATGACTAAATACAGTCGAACTCTATCAAACACACACTAACATACACACACATCGACATATTTCAGCCACAAGGTTGTCACTTCTGCTCCTGGCAACATGTCACCCACCGACATGCCCCCTCCCAAGAAGAAGGACCAGGGACAGAAATACATGCGCTTCCCGTTTCTGACCTCATTTCATCCTCCGAGCCAAACTGAAGAACACACACGCAGAGTCCAGCGCTCGTCCCAATCAAGGGATTTTCACCACACTGACGGTTATCTTGTCATCACCGCATTTGAACCAGTGACCGTGAAGGTGTCATTTCAATTTGTTTATAAAGAGCCCTGAAAAGATTTATCAACAGGAAAACATATTTAATTATCCCGCACTCACAGATTAAACTGGCAGAAAGTGAAGAAAGTTGATAAGGACCGTCTTTAGAAGGTGACCGTTGAAAAGTCATACGCTGGAATTGATATGTCTATTTTCAAACTGTAGTGGGTGCAAGTGTCAGTGTATGTGGTTAAAATTGGGTTCGAAGGAGTCTTTGAAGTGGAAGCAGGTGATTTCCATCAAAGTAAAGAAAACAACGAGAAACAAACTCAGACAGTTCAAGTTCATCACAGGTTTGAAAATTATTATCTTCCACAGCACAGACACATATTCCACAGCAAATAAAATGTTACTTCTCACAACAAAGACCTGGTCTGTTTTTGACTGAAGCCACTCCCTCAAATTATTAGGTTGACATCTCCCTAAATTATAATAGAAAGCAGATTTAACCGACTGGGCTCAGTGGACGCCAGGAAGATCCCCGCGGAAATGATCCATTACAGACTAAAGATCATCATCCCTCCATGCACGGAGAAGGAATGTGAAGTTTGTGGAGAATTAGTTTCTTCTTTAATTTGTTGGTATTTTATTTAGATTATTTGAAAAAGTTGAATTAATTTGTTGAGAAACTGCATTTTATTTATTGCTTTTTTCATGAGCTGCTTTGTAATCACTGTGACAGCACCGAGAGTGGGTCACGTTAGTGTTTTACCTAATTTAATTCTTCTTTTATGGGGAGATTAGTTATCATCGTTTAAATAGTGCATGTACCTGCCTGTGTATTCGTGATTAGTCTTACTAGGTCTGTATATACCAGCCATTTCCCTCGCAGCCATTTTCAGCCGAGTTCCAGCCGCCATACTGGGTACACGGCTCCGTGGATGAGTTCACATGTATAACTGATGATATTCAGCATTTGTAACCGGTAAACAGAGTCATTCCCACTTGGTAATGATGTCCTCACACGCTCACATGTAAGTGATTAGTAACACTGTTTTGGAGACTGAATAATCTCAACTCTGTGACCCAAGAGCAAAAAAAAGCCAAGTATTATTCTCTGTACTGCTAGACAGTGTATGGAATACATCACATGCACAGGTCAAAAACTGAGCTAACGGATTCAGTTGCCATAGGTGATGACTCACAGGAGCATCTGGCCTTTTTGAAAGAGCACAGTTTGTTTCAGCCAACCATAGCCGGTTAACATATTTCCCATAATTGTTTTCATTAGTGGGTGAATGCCAGTCGCCCTAGTACTCGTCCCTGAGGGAATCAGAACGGGCAAAGCACACAGCCTGTTTGAAGGTGGGGGCCTCTGGAGAAACCAAGTCATATTCATAAGCCATACATACATCTTAAGCCTAACACTGCATGCACAAACACGCACCTATACTCTTCCACATGATAACTCACTAGTGCCACTAATCTGTATTATGCTGTCAAATTAGAACAGCCACAAGCGGAAATGATTCCCATTCATTTAATGCCATGTATTATTAACCGCCTCCACTCGGCAGCAGGGATCGGGGTTAGGCTCGGCTTTGTTGCAAAACTATTTCAACTTTTCATAGACTTTCCACGAAGGCAAGGAGCGGTTCAGGTGGTTGCAAGATACCGAGCCAGTTTAAACCCAGTAACAATCGAGCTTTCCCCGGCTGTGGGCGTAGGGAGAGATGGCAGCAAGCGGTACGTCTGACAATGTCACAGCAGGGGGACTGACACTGTGGGCTTTTTAATGTTCATCTGAAAGAGTAAAAAAAATGTTTGCGATCCCACAAGCGCCTGTCAAACATGCTTTACTGAAAATGTATTCATAGAGCTGGCTCTGATGTAAGCCTAAACAAAGCTCTGAATGTTGCTTCCTACAGCAGCCTGTTGGTCTCCCTCGACATGATAGCTATAGCAGATATTTATTTCTTCCATCTGGATTTGTATTTCTTTTCTACATATTTGACCCCAACAGCAGCATCATATTTTAAAGATAACATGGGTCAGAGAGAAGAAGAGATAAATCTAGGGTTGTATGGATTTTTCAGTATGCCAGAGTTGATCGTGAATGGAAAAAGATCAATCTAAAAGTGCATAATGGTCACATTGCTCACCTGTCATTGAAGCAATAACCAATCCAACACCACCAAGAAGAAGAAAAACAACCTTTACTAAAGTCCTCCATCCTTAGTTATTCTATTCCATTCTAGCATTGTCCATGTGCAGCTTATAGTGATAACACAGGAATTACCATCCACATTTACAGGCTAGTTTTTAATATAGTGATTACACCATCTAGCTAGTTAGTCTAAACTGTGTTCTTTTGAGTATGCTAACAATGGTTAATTTGTTTTAAAAGCAGAACTCTGTAAACACACACATATGTGAACATCCCCACAAGTTGTGATCCATGTAGAATACACTTCTTAGAGCTAGTAAGCCATCAATACAACACAGCAGGTCATTTCTTGTTTTACCTTAATCTCTGTTTGGATACTTACTCAAGAAAACATAGTTTACTTCGACAAGCAGCAAAGGTTAGAATCATGCAATATTATTATGTATTTAAAAACAAATTTTTACTGGAAACCATGATCTCTGTTGGGCAGAGGCGAACAATCAGCTTAGGGTTACAAGGACACCGTTTTTTACGCTTACTTCAAAATGCAAATAACGACACTGTCATTGACACTGAGCTAATTTAAAGGGGTGACCATCGTGATGGACCAGTAATGAAAATCGATGAAGGCAGCACGCTGTGGTGCAAATAAAGGCATACATTTACGTGGGTGGCAGGCGTGCACGCACGTTGTGTCCTCATCGGGATGCAGACAAAGGTCGCAGGAAATGCTGTCTCCCTCACCCTCTGTCTTACTCTGCTTTCACGCTGCCGCTCATATCATCCATCTATCTGTTATCCAGAGCAGCAGTTGCATATAGCTGCATCATCCCCTCCCCCCCGTCTGTCATACTAAAATGACCTTCACTAGCAAAACACATGGCGGAGGATGGAAAAGACAGAAGAGTGGCACGGAGAGAAAAAGGAGAAGAAGAGGAGGGAGGAGATGTGGTCAATTAAGATCGCGGTCGAAAATAGGCAAAGATGATGGAGGTCTATGGGGAGGAGGAGATGCAGTGTAAATGGCAGAAGGATGGACAAGAAACAATAATGTTTCCATGAAGAATGGAACAAAAGGTAAGTGGAATGATAGCACACTCACACAAATAAATCCTTGTTCTGCACATCTGCTTTCTGCCTTTGCATTATCCCCCATAAAGCATTTTCAGGTAACACCTCTGTCCACATCCAGTGGAAATTAACCAGTGATACAGAAGATACAGTATATTCTACGAACAAAGATAGTCAAGTCTCTCTTGGAAGAGCACTGTCTCATGTGGATGTAATGACAGGGGGATGATTCACTGTGTCCATGTGTGTTTGACCTTCTCTTTAACCTTGTTTATCCCTGTTTCACTGCACTGATGATGAACACACGAAGGGGAGGGAGACTGATGGAGAAAAAAGTAAGAAGAGTGATCCCACAGTGCTGCAGGCTTTACCGCCGAAACTCTGACTTTTCTTTCTCTCTTCATCTCTCTGACTCATCCCAAAGGCATGTAATACTAAAGCTGTTAAAGAGAGATTATTTAAAAACTATCTTTTACGTTCAGAGGGAAACTGTGACCGTCAACTCCGGCAAAAGACACTAAGAGAATCTCTTCCTTTTGTCTTTCTCCATGTTGCTCTTCCGCTCCGTGTATAATCGTCATTAGCATTTTAAAAATCATATCTTTATGAGTCCTGCATCGCAGGCACTCTGGTGAGCTTTTAATTACTTGGTTATGAAACCGGGGCAAATCTGCCTCCCCATGCAAGACCCAGTTCAGGGTTACCGGAAGATATTTTGCATTCCTCCAAACTCACAGAACACTCACAGACGTGCAGAGGACTGAATGTAGTCGGATATAATCAAGGACACCAAAGATTCGATAAAAATTTACTGAACTCGGTGGAAAAATTTAGTCATTGCAGCTGGAGACAGGATTTAACACAAAGTAAAAAGATTGATAGAATAAAAAATATGGAGGTGATGACAATATGTCAAGAAGCAACAGAGAGGAATCAAGATGAGTATGTAGAATAACTAGTTGAGGCTGAAATAAACAAGTGTGTTGTATATCATATATTATATATTCATGATGAGGAGTTTTTATATAGTTTGCTTTCAAATTTAAAAGATAAAAAATCCCCAAAAACATGCACTTGAATTTACCTTTCTTTCAAAATTATTAGAATTTCTGGTCGGCTTTGCATAACTGCATGAAATAACTTTCACACGTAACACATACAATTTCCTGTGGTCATATTAACCAGCACCATTCTTCACAGTTCGGTCTTTTCTTCAAGGCATCCTACATGTTCTTTTTCAGGCCAACCTACATTCAAGGATGAAATGCTAGAATTTGGCGGTCAAGGGTCAAAGGCCACTGTGACCTCTAAAAACAAGTTTTTTACTCAACAAGTCATACTCTCATTATGACAAAACTCCTAACCCATGCATTCCCTATGAGGTTTCAAGTTAAATGCAGTTTAACTTACTTTAAAACTGTTTGGAAATTTATAGATGAAAAAAACTCAAACTAAACTACTCTACTGTTAGAATTAGGCAACACAAGTACTTGGTTCACAGGAAACAGACCGTGTTCTCTCTCGCCCCCGACAAACTTAGTTGTGAAACATCAAAAGCAAAAGTAAGCCACCACAAAATACATTTCCTTTGATAACAATGTAATTCCGTTGTACAGGAACGTAATCTTTGGGAAACAGGCCCGAAAATTATTTAACATCCAAAAGGTCAAAGGTCAACTCCTCTGTGACACTTCTCTGGCTGAACATGTTTTACATATATATATCGATCTGTTGTGCTGCAGAGTGGATCAAGTGTGTTTTTTATTCTCCCAATTAATTAGACTAACAAATATCAAATCTGAAGAGACTCCCCAGCTTTACAGGATAGATGTTATATTGCATACCCAAACCAAACACACACACACACACACACACACACAAAGAAACACACACAGACACAGCATCATGGTGCCATGAGGTTTAAACTGCTCTACAAACACTTGCATTAATGATCTGATTAACTGCCGACATTCAGGTGATTAAATTCCCGGTATGCAGCCACTTGAAAACACACCACTTAACACTTCTCAATCACAGCTAAACCAACATTGTGGAGAGCAGGTCATACACACATCCATACTCGTTGACAATGTGTGATTGAATACAAAAGGGTGAAGGTGAAAAAAGTTAATTTTTATTAAAAAAGTGACATTTATTTTTCTCCCACGTCTGTCTCTTCTGAAAACATTTTCATCCCTGACATTTGATAACGTCCAAAAAAAAGAACATGGAGGGAGGCAGTGCGGTTCATCACTTCAGCATCAAGAAAACCCAGAGAGGGGATCTGTTGCTGCTGTTAACCGTGAGAGGAGGAGAGGAAACAATAAGACAGATAGCAGACTGCATCCGCGGAGTGAAAGGGAACAGATTTCTTCATAATAATTATAATAATGCATAATGTCCTTTGTGCATAATTTCCTTTGTGAAAAGGACATGTCCTTTTCGAACACGCTTCAGTTTTTCAGGAATTATAATGAATCAGGTCAGAGGAATGTGAGACACAATTTGACACACTTTAGGGGCAAACAAACCTGTATTTTGAACACTGCTTCTTTGCATTTCTTCCGTGTCTTTTTATTTGTCTGCCGGTGTATTCCTCCTACTCAATCACGGTTTGAGGATGTGAGGTGACTTTACATTTCCAGTGCAGTTTATGTGTTGATTGATTGCAGCTATAGTGAAAAACATGTTGACTAAGTGTTTGATAATTACAACTTGCATTAATACCATGTTTGTGGTAAGACGATGGGATTGAAATGTCAAAGCAAAGCTACATTTTCATATGCAGAGGTTAGTATTTGAAGAACGTTAATTACAGTGGAAAAGATCCATTCACTCTGACAGAATTTGTTTTGGCTTTTGAAGCTTGTAAATGTGTCTCTTGTGAGAGGGATAACCAAAGGGTCAAAAAGAGCAGAAAGACAGAAAAGAGGCTTTAATCTAGTGCAGGATGTATAAAGGTGAACCAACATCACAACAATCTCCCATGGGTCAAGCATGTCCCAATAAGCCAGTGATTCACTCCAAGCCTTTGTTCCTGTGCTCATCAGCTGCTTCAGTACATCATCAGAGAGATTAAATAAACTGTGACAAATGTGTCATTAAATTAGTGAAAGCCACCGAAACAGAACATTTCAGAAGCTGCTGTTGAGGACATGGTGCAGTTGGAAATGCAATTTTAAGACTGTTATCCAGCGCGTGACGAAATAGTCCATAAGGGCACGATCACACCAGACGCGCCTCTCAAAAACGCATCGCCCGCAAAACCATTGATTCCCGATGGTACGGCGCGACTTTTAGACGCGCCTTTTAAATGCCACGCGGCGCGTTTTTTTGCCGTTTTTCAGGCGCGGTTAAAAGTTAAAACATTCTCAACTTTAAGCGCGAGGCGCGCCGCTCATCAATGTCACACTCAGCCAATGCAGCTAATCTAATCAAGCAGGAGGCGGGCTTTCCTTCCTGTTTTCCCGACGAGAACCTCATATTAGCGGTATTTAATTACGAAGGGCTTTATAATTCAAATTTAAACACTACTCAAACTGACTCCTGCTCGGTCGGAAGTGCAACTGAAAGCGCTCGCCATCAAGACACAATTTGCGGAATATATGGTGGTATTCGCCGTACCCTTTCCTTTCTATTTTTAAAATATCTTGAACCCAAAATCAATGATTGGTTGCGCACGCAGGTCCGTTCCACAGGCGCACTGTTTTGCCCCACACGTTTTTGACAAGGCGTTTTTGGCGCGGCTGCGTTTTTTAGAGCCGCGTCTGGTGTGATTGTGCCCTTAGTGTGTAAACCGCATGCGAACACAAGATCATTACAACATCATTACAACATCATTGTCTACTAAAGAGAAACAGAAAGCACTCCAAACAGATTGGTTAATTCCCATCACCTGCCCTCAGCCACTCCTCTGTCTCCTTGATTGGTTAATTCCCATCACCTGCCCTCAGCCACTCCTCTGTCTCCTTGATTGGTTAATTCCCATCACCTGCCCTCAGCCACTCCTCTGTCTCCTTGATTGGTTAATTCCCTACACCTGCCCTCAGCCACTCCCGTCTCCCTGATTGTATCTTGCCGTACACCTGTTTTTCCCCCTATGTATTGTGCCAGTCTCCTGTCGGTTTGTTGGCTTTTATCTCAGGCTCGTAGTGTCGCTGTTTCGATGTCTTACTCTCAGTCTTTGTTCCTATGGTGATGCCTAGTGTTTTTTGTTGTCGCTTTTAAGCCAGAGTTTTTATGTTTTACCTTTTTCCAAAGTAAAGTGTTTTTTGTTTCACTCTGCACCTGGAGTCCAGCCTCTCTCTCTGCACCTGAGCATCACCCGTGACATGGTGAATGTTTTCACACCCATAAAGCTCACTAACTAACACATAGTATTTGCCCCTTCCTGTTATCTAAGCTGATATATGGTCTTATTTGTGACTAAGGCACACAAGCATAAGTCACAGTGGTACTAGCCCAGTGGACATTTTCCATCACACCTTTTAATTATTAAATCCTTCAACAGATTTATACAGAACACATTCCTCTTTCAGAAGACCACAATTATGTTTCTTGGTACAAAATTACAAGGTAACCCGATGGAGCAGCATACCCTCCTCTTCCTCCTCCTCCTCATGTACACTTACATCAGCAGTTACAAAGTTTGCCTTGAGGTTTTATCTCAAATGATAAAAAAGAAGCAATCACCTTTGAACTTATATCTTAAATCTGCAGTATATCTCTGGGGAATCGCTAATTGAAAACACAGAATAGACAAGTGAATGCTTGAAGACATAATGTCTCTTTTATGTTTTTCTTCTTGTAATTTACTGTGACGTGTTTTTGATGTTTAGACGCCTTGAGATATTGAGTTCAATTAGAAATACATTTTCTGTACTTAAAGCTCCCTTGCAATATGTTTAGATGTTTGAAGGAGCAGCAGGATGGCAGCTACACATA
Source organism: Pseudoliparis swirei (assembly GCF_029220125.1). Taxonomy (NCBI): domain Eukaryota; kingdom Metazoa; phylum Chordata; class Actinopteri; order Perciformes; family Liparidae; genus Pseudoliparis; species Pseudoliparis swirei. The sequence continues at coordinate 13,643,746 of NC_079389.1, read as the reverse complement.
TATTGTTCTTTCTTTTCAGATGAACATAATGTACAGGAAAATTCATTAGATGACATGGTGTTTTATGAAAAGGAATACAAACTTGAACTTGTTATCAATCTGCATGATTGCACAAAGCTGCTGTCAGCGTCAGCTCTGTCGAGTAAAGCATCAATCCGTCTCTTTTTATGGTTTTTCATTTTTACTGTCGCTTTCATCATATTCCGAGCAAAATGTGACATCATTTTGGGATATTTGGGAATAATCTTCCTTTTTAATGTCTGTTTATGTTGTGTGTGGATGCTTTAATCTCTTTTGTATTAAGTATTCTTTTATCATATTAAAAGACGTGTTGTGCTTTGTTCAGGGAGGTGTTTTTCAATATCTATACTCTGTACTCCATAATCAATTGGAATTTGTGTTATTGGGCTTTTAAAATATTATTTACTTAATTGTCCTCCATAATGTGTTCTCATTGTAAATACAGACAATAAAACATCTCTTTTTTATCTCTGTACTCGGTCCGGAGGATAAAATCCATAGAGGATTCGTTGTCTTTCATGTTCCCTGTGTTATAGTAATGTACTGTATCTTCATAATGTGTGTTAATACATAGGCAATGATGCAACACAAAATAAGTCAAGGACATATTTGGACATCACAGCTGTGATTATCTGAGGGAAGCTGCTTTTTAACCATATCTCCGTCTCTGTTGGATATTAAGAGAAGGAAAACAAATGCTTTGGCGTATTACAACTGACATTCACACATGACTTTATGAGTGTAAAGTGGCCTGTTGAGTGGAGAAAGGAAGCACAATGAACTCATCATGGAAATACTGCTCTTTCGGTGTAAGAGTTGCACCAGCTGTCAGCCTTCATCATATGCTGCTTACATTATTGAATTCACTCAGTAGAATATTATTAGATGGCGTCACTCAGGCGTTATATTATTCTACTAAAAATATATTTTGGCAGCATCCTGCAGAGTTCTCAGCCATGAAGGGTAAACAAAGATAAAGCCTTAAGATTAGTTGAAAATAATCGAAGGGCCTTGAAATCCGTAAACCTCAGCGCTCTCCCTTCATCTGATTTAAAGGATCTTTGTCTGATTTCAACTTGACAAGATGTGTGAAAATGACGGATTAAAGAATGTCATCTTTTTGGTCTTAACGAGACCTTTTGGAGAAAATTAATCAAAATGTCTGTGACTGTGTGTAAACTGTTTTTGTGCAGTGCCTACCTGTCATCCTTATCTTCTGAGGAAACGTCATCTTTCAACACCCACAGTGTGTCTGTCACTGTCACTCACACTGTTTCAATCAGATCCATCTTTCTTGGAGGAAGGAGTTGGTGTATGTACCGTCATATATTTATGATGTGAGAATGAAGTCAAACGGAACAAGAAATGTACCTCCTTTAAAGTGGACAGAGACGAAGGGCCAGTGTTCATTTGGCACAACGAGACACAATTTTTGAAAGACGGACAAATTAAATAAATACTTATTTGCCTGCATCTGTGGAACCACACATTGTAGCTCATAACTAGTCATCTTGCCTGTAATAATTTGGGGCCAGTATAAGGTTGGAGGAATAGAAGAATTATTCCAGGCCCAGGCTTTTGGTTTTTACAATAAAGGAGGTATTAAATTGTTTTACACGTTTTACACCTTAAACTTATTCGTGTACATGTTGAATACGAATGGATTTTTAACTTCATACTCTCTGATCATGCAATCAGTTCTTTGTGGAAAAAAGTAATACATTTAATTTTCTGATGTTTAGCTTTCAAATTACTAGCTGTGTAATAAAAGGTGTGACATGAATACTTTGCTTAATGGTACCTTTTTACAATAGCTTCACGATCAACACAAAATTACACCTGCAACCATGGGAACACAACAAAGACAGCTGTAGCCCCACGTGAAAAAACTTAAATATATTTAACAAAAGATTTGATTAATATTTCACATACGATAACTAGGGTAAAATGTAATGATGGAAACAAATATTTTCATCAAAAGACTTAAACTGAATTAAATAAAGGTTCCAAAATCAACACAACAAAGCACAGAGTGTATTCATTGACATTGAGTGTAACATACTATTCAGTTGTGTGCCTATTTATAGTCGACTGTCTCTTGTCATGTTGACCAGGTCAAACATTTTTTCACACCAATTAGATTTTCAAAGCTTGAAGCCATTGTCGTACTCTCGTTGCTTCCTTCATTGAATCCTTTTTCCTGCCTCCTACTTAAATATAGGACAGGATGTCCACGCCTCAATGTCATCCCTCACCATTTCCAACACATTTGATGAAACACATTTTAGGAATGCGTGAGGGTCAGAGGTAACACATGAATCCATCCGAGAGGCTGAGGAGATGACACAGGACGAAGATGGAGCAATGACCTTGGAGACAGGACTGTCATCACATGTCTCTTGTGTCCAATTCCTATCACCGACACCGGATTTTTTCATAATCCTGATTTAAGTCAAAAGTTTGTTGTTGAGCAAAGCCGAGCAATTTGCACTGGATTTCTCCCCATAAAGGTTTAGTTCAGCTGCTGAAGGTGAGAAAACTCAATTCTGCACATGGTGAAACTCTCCCTTTTGATTCCAGCTGCCATCGCTCTCTTTTTCCCCACAAACACACACTTGTGGAAATTAACACACACACACACTGAAATCCGAAAAGCTTATTCCAGGGAAACCCATCTGATATCTGTTTCAGTCATTACCATAATAATTGGCACTCCACTGCACAGAGTAAGAGCCTGGCGGATTTGGATTGAATAATAACTAGAGAAGAGAAGGAGGGGGCACACTGCAAAAAATATCCATCATTACAAGACTTGTATTCAGTCTGACGGGCTTATTTCTCCTTAAAGCTAGAGAACGTTTATGTGCAGTGTGCTGCAGCATTTCCTCTTGATTTCAATACACTTTGTTGCATCCCAGGATTTGTCAACAACCCGTTTCATTATTTCAAAATGAGCATCGAATATACTTGGTATCTTGAATCAATCAAATGAGACAATTCATTTGTGAATGTAGGGAATAATAGGGTAACATTATGTTAACTTCAAAATAAAACATAGGCCATGGTCTTTTTCACTAAATGCTAAAAAAGAAAACATAACGCTGAACTCAACTGGCCATTGCAAATGATCGCACATATTTACTTTTTACCTAGTTACTTTTACCATTACTTTTGACTTTACATAGTTCAACTAAATAATAAGATATAATGTATAACATTAACCTCATGTCCAGTGAAAGTGGCAAACTCCTGCGATGAGAAATGAAGTGCCAAAAACTGGCCTCTTGAATCTGGCTGTAAATGGGAGCCACTTTACAGAAATAAACATTCTTACAGCCTGCTACAAAAGTGCTTCTGGTTTCTATTGGAGCCGCACAATTTGAGCTTCAAAACAGCTCTTCAGAAACCTCTGAGTGAGATCACACAGATGTTTGTCCATATTTTACAGTCTGTGGAATGTGGCTTTTCTCCTGTAAATCAAAAAGGTTTCCACAGGGGTAAGCATACATCCTTTTCTTGTGAGGAAAGCTTTGGAGTTTTTTTAAGCCCATGCTGGCATTATGTTGTTTAATCTTTGTGGTAATCCTCAACATCGATAAATGTATCCATTATAATGTCATTTCTTTCTTGTGACATCTCATCTTTTTTGGATTCTTGTCACTATAATTGCTCATTATATAATTACTCATCCTGAGCAGTTGACATCCCCTTCCTGATTCATGCAGTTGTGCATGATGTTTTAGTTGTGGTCAGTAAGAGCTGGACGTGCAACACCACAGTACTTTAAGGATGCCCCTCCACAAGAGAAATTAAATCGGACAAATACAAACAGATGGGGTGGCGGCTGGCTTCGCTCATAACAGCCTGTTTTCGACAGGTTCATGGTTGAGGAGGTGTATGAGTCATATCATTCGTTACCAAATCATTCATTGGGTGAAGAAATAAAAAGCCAACACCTCGAAACAGGTTTGTGACGGTCCAAAACGCTGCGGGAGTAATAACCCTCTCAACAAATACATCTGCACACAACAAATGTGCTTTGAGAAGAGATGTAAATGCTGACTAACAAAAAAATATATAAGAACAAAAATTGAACTGTACATAAGTGGAGTGAGCATAGTCTTCCTGATTGACCTTCTGCCAAATGTCATCTGGTTGAAGTTCGGGAAAGATTGTGGTTTTGGTGAAATATTGTTCACGCTAATATATCCCATTTCACCACAATCATGAAGCATCCACTTTCACTCCCAACTCGTCATGGAGGGCACTTTGAAGAAGGAAGATGACCATAAAGAGCAGAACAAAGTAAGTGCAGAGAGGAGGCTGAGATGGATGGATGTGTAAAACAAGCAGAGGCTTGTTTCCCGTGTGAAACTTAAACTCAATGTTGACGTGTTTTACCCAAACCTAGTTTACATAACTTACGTCACACTAACGTCACGTTAACCAGCTGTTGAATTCTACCGGACCACCTTGCATGTTGAAAAAGAGACCACACTCTCTCCCTAACACGACAGGAACACATGTGCTGTATAACATTATATTTAAGACACCGTGATATATGTTCAATATCAGGTGGCATCTCATTTCTTACAAAATGTCAATTTAGCTGAAGCTGAATATTTGTGAGCATCATTTTAGGAAACAGGGAAGGCCAGAAGGGCTGGAAAACAGCCAGCGCACCGTTGATTAATGCTTTCAAATGAGTCTGACATCTGTGTCTTTGTGGCTTTGAGTCTTCAGATTCACATAACAGCGCCTCTCCTCCTCGCCGCTCCTTCCATGTGCCTTCTCCACCTCTGTCTCTTTTCTCCTCCTCTACAGGAGGATATTTGCCTGATAATCTGAAGCAGTTTTATTCTGATCGCCATTAGAGGCCCACGTTCGCACAAGTCACACCTCACCTTCTTCCTCAATGCCTCAATTTGCCGTGACCTTCCCAGAGCTGTGTCGAGCCAATATGTCTCATTATTGCGCCATAGGGGCTCACTCACACACACATACACCCATGAACACTCACACATACATACTCACTGTGTAGACCCTCATGCAGATCATTAAAGAAAGCACCAGAATACTGACAGGCACACACAAACAAAACCTTATACACATACCTCTGCCACTTCCTCGTTCAAGTGCACACACACACACACACTCACACACGCACACACACACACACACACACACACAGTGACTGACAGAAGAGACACATAAATAGGTCGAAGAAGACAACACTAAGGCTGTACAGATGTATGCAAATACACACACACACATACAGGACAGGAAGCTAGCGGCAAAACCAAAGTAAAATACATTTTCTGAAATAGGTATGATTATTTTAGGAGGTGTTTGTGTTTGCCGTGAAACATCTTTAACGTCTTTACCATCTATTTTTGCAATAGTCCTGAGGTGGCATCACTCCCGAAGCTCTTTTCAGCTCCGGCTCACAGCTGCATGAGTGTTATCGTTCGAGCAGAATAACCAATTTCATACAAACAAGAGCACTCAAATCCCAGATTTTATTTGACCTTTGCTAAATTGCTTTCTAACCCTATTTTGCCATGCGTAACTATTATTCAACCAATTGAAACAGTTGTTTTGCACATACTAACAATATGAATGCTGAATAATACGCCAAAGAGAGATGTACTGTTATCCAAATGCATTTTTTAAATTCAGAATACTTTTAAATGTGATGTGCATAATTAAGAGAAGATACCTTCTCCTTTTCAGAGCTCTTGTGTTGTCTTTTATCAGAGCTGTATTTGACGTTTTAAGTCATTGCTAACGCAATCTGGGCATTTCCTGCTACTGCTGCAGGTTTGAAAAACTCGACACGGAGACCTGATCTTTTACAGCATCCCTGTCAAACAATCTAAAGATTAAACTAGTATCTATTATTACAGTTTATTCCTAACTGACATATTTTAGAAAGTTACACCCAACTGGGCCCTTCTCTCACCATTGTTTAGGGTGACATTAGTAGGCTTGAGGGTCTCCACTCATTCAGAGACATTTTAATTTACATGCCATCATTTTCTTTTTTCTCTCTGTGATGATCTTCTTCCTTTCTGTCTTTTTCAGACGTTACATGGATTCATGTATAAGGATTCGCATATTTGTTCCCTCGCTCAATAACTCAAGTTAATCCCTTAACCCATGGAGCCAATGCAAAAAATAGGCAATTGCTATTAAAAAAAAAAGCAGTCAAAACTGGTCTAGCAGCTAATACAGACGTGGTTGGTGTTGTTGTGGTCAGAAGAGCAGTTTTAAAGATGGATTTAAAGAATACAGCAATGGAGTTGGTTTGATTAAGAGCTTCAGGTGACACCTTCAGACAAACAACTCCTCTTACTGTGCCGTGCTGCATACAAGCAGTCCCACGGCGTGTGCACCACGAGATCTCATCTGGGTTTCCCATTGTGTCCCAGCCATTATTCTGCTCTCTGCTAGATATACTCAGATATTCGGCTTAAAAAGCTATAAAATATTTAGGTTCCATTCTAGTCCAACTTCTAACATCAAAAGACTGTAGTTCATCTGTTTATCATGTCATAGTCGAGAACACATTGTGTATGGACAGCTCGGGTGTCTTGGACACAGGGAAGATATAAAAGCGCCGAGACAGCTAATCGAATGTTATCCATATCAAAGACGTACAGAGCAGAAGAGGAGACATGGCAGAATGTAGAAAAAAAGCATACATGCTTTGATGTGAGCGTATTGGGAACTAAAGCGCTGAGGGTTAGTGTGTGTGTGTTTAGGTGTGTGTGTGTGTGTGTGTGTGTGTGTGTATGTGCGTGCGTCAGGGGGAGATCCTGCGTTCACATGATAACAAATGTCTCTCGAGCAGACTGTTCACGCAATGTCAGTCAATTGTCTCCCGTGCACTTCTCTCTCTCACACACACACACACACACACTGTAATGGACAGTCTCAAGTTTCAAGTTTCAAGTTTCAAGTTTTTATTGTCACATCCCCTTTTATACAAGTATAATCGGTTCGTGAAATTCTTATGTGCAAAACACCCGACAGCAGTAGCAGACTAAAAAAAGAATAAGAATGAGAATAAACTATACAATATCCACACACAAAAAAGAAGAAAGTATTAACAATATATATATAAAACAATGTAATAGAATATACATCATGACAATATATATATATAAAACAATGTAATAAAATATACACTTTTTTGAGGCTATATATATATATATACAATATATATATACAATATATATATATATAAACAATGTAATAAAATATACACCATGGCCATAGATATTCACAGAATATGTTCTGGTGTATAGTGTTAATGAGGGTCTCAGTCCTTGTTCAGCAGCCTGATGGCCTGACTGAAGAAGCTGTCCCTCAGTCTGTTTGTGCGGCACTTGATACTGCGGTATCGCCTGCCTGACGGTAGAAGGGTGAACAGTGTGTGGCCGGGGTGGTTATTGTCTTTCATCATCCGTTTGGCCCTGGCCACGCACCGCTTGGTGTATATGTCCAGGATGGAGGGAAGCTCACCTCCAACGATGTACTGTGCCGACCGCACCACCCTCTGTAGTGCCCTACGCTCCAGGGCGGTGCAGTTCGCGTACCAGACGGTGATGCAACCTGCCAGAACACTCTCGATGGTACTGGAGTAGAATGTTCTGAGGATGCGGGGCCATGTTGAATTTCCTCAGTCGCCTAAGGAAATACAGGCGTTGTTGGGCCCTTTTCACCACGTGAGTGGTGTGCGTGGTCCATGTGAGGTCCTCGGAGATGTGCACGCCGAGGAACTTGAAGCTGCTGACCCTCTACTGCAACTCCGTCTATGGAGATGGGGTGTGCTCTCCTCTCCGCTTCCTGTAGTCCACGATCAGCTCCTTGGTCTTCTTGACGTTGAGGACGAGGCTGTTCTCCTGGCACCACTGTACCAGTGATCCAACCTCCTCCCTGTAGGCTGTCTCGCAGCCGGTGATCAGCCCCAACACTGTTGTGTCGTCAGCAAACTTGATGATGACGTTGGAGCTGTGCATGGCCGTGCAGTCGTGGGTGTACAGGAGTAGAGGAGGGCTCAACACGCATCCCTGAGGGGCTCCCGTGTTGAGGGTCAGCGGCTCTGAGGTGGTACTGCCCATCCTCACCACCTGGCGGCCCGACAGGAAGTCCAGTATCCAGCTGCACATGGTAGAGTGCAGGCCTAGACCTCTGAGCTTGGTGTCGAGCTTGGCGGGAACAATAGTGTTGAACGCTGAGCTGTAGTCCACAACCAGCATTCGCACACAACAGTTCCTCCTCCAGGTGGGAAAGGGCGGTGTGAAGTGCCATGGCAATGTCGGTGGATCTGTTTTGACGATATGCAAATTGCCATGGGTCCAGCGTGGCAGGCAATATGGAACAAATGAAGTCCTTGACCAACCTCTCGAAGCATTTACTGACAATCGAGGTGAGGGCTACGGGTCTCCAGTCATTCAGGCAGGTTACCTTGGGGTGTTTGGGGACAGGCACAATGGTGGACATCTTGAAGCTCTCAGGAACAACAGCCTGGGACAGGGAGAGGTTGAAGATGTCTGCGACTGTGTGTGTGTGTGTGTGTGTGCTTCACTATAATGTAATGGCTTTATTGACCTGAGGCCCAAGGATACCACAGCACTCCCCATCTATGGTTGCTTAATGGGCGACTCTTGTCCTCCTCCTCCTCCTCGTTTCATCCAGTTTTCATCTCTCCCCTCCGTCCCCCATTATCTCCTCCCATCCCATAGACTTCTCCTCCTGATCTTCACTGCTACTCCTAATCTAGTCAATCTCTCTATAATCTCCCACTCTTACCAGAGTCCTACATAAATGAACTGGGAAGAGGAGAGGAATGCAAGTCGAGGAATAGTGAGGCGTTTTTTAAACTCCCCAAAGCACACACTCCTACACACACACACACACACACACTTCACACACTTCATTTAAATTGAAATTGAGTGTCTGGTGGAAGCCGCCCTTTATTTATCTGTCAGATGAAATAAGGAGAAGCTTGGATTTGCATGTGTGAATCCCACCGTGTATGAGAGCTGGTTATGGGCAATTAAATGCAAATGCATTAACATATTTCTGCATATATCTTTTCCTCCATTTAATACACCCCAACATTTATTTGTTATGTATTCACAGCTTTAAAAAGGTACGATAGATAGATCTCTGGTAACTTTCAGGAAATCTCTGAGGTCCTCAGTTCACAGCACCATGATACTGTACCACCAGAGGGAAATAGTCATCTGCTGACTTCAAAAACGTGTTAATTAATTTCAGGATGGGGTCTAATCATTTGAGTCTCCTGTGTAAATTCAGTCACACAATACAAAGTTTAAAAAGTAACACTTTGTGGGAGTGACAAGCACACGAAGGTGTGACATCTCTGCAGTGTTAGAGTCTCAGAGACCACAACACATGTATTCTCTAATTCACTGTACACTGCTCAATAAGCATCAGGACACACAGATCAATGAGCCATGAATTCTCAATCATGTTTGTTGTGACATGTTGAAATCTGGGCCGTATGGTGATTTACGAGGCAACGGTTTAAAGCAATACCTCTACGATTCAAAATGTCAAAAATCCATCGCGGAGAAGCAGGAGCAGAATTGTTTTTAATGGATTTCATTTAGCAGGCGCCTTCATGAGCTGACTTTATATCAAGTAAGAACCACAACTTGAATGGCTGAGTTTCTTAAACATTGATCTGTGTCCAGCAGCGTGCGGTTGTCAAACCCGGCAGCAGAGCAGCAAGTCGGCCTCTACTCTTAATTAACATGGACTGGACTCAAATAAGCACGGCTGCGTGGGCAGCCCAGATGGACTGTGATAGAAACGGTTTTAAAGTGGATCTGATACAGAGCAGAGTCTATAACTGCTATCAGACCAACTCCAATTCTGTTTAAATCTCATAACTGATGGAATAAAATATGTTATCTACCTGTTAGTGACACTTGATAGAGGATTTTCAAAGTGCATACAGGCTTAGTACTGTATCTGTGTCTATTCTTTTCATACCCTGCTGCTTTTTGTCTTCAATTCTGAATCAAAATGACATTTTAATTAAACGTTTGAGAGCACACTATCAAGCGAGATCATCTGTTGTATAATATTCTGATTTAGGGCCTTATTATGGCACCTGAATGTGCCTGTTTTATACGCACACAATCGCGATCACTGGAAATTGATGAATGAACATTTGAAGACTATACAACTTTATTTTAGTTAGATCTGAAGATGATAAAAGACATATTCTGGTGGATTTGACCAATTACCAAACAGCTTGAGGTGCATGACCACCACTCTTTGTACCGGAGGGCTGGGACCGTTATTTGCTTGTCGACCAGGAAAACAACATCATTGCTATCAGATTTGTGATCCGGCCAACAAACGCTGCTTGTAAATTAAAGTCATTATTGGAACTCAAGACTTTTGAAATGGTACACGTGGAGTAATCTTTTGGGCTTTGATTCGGTAATCTGTGCCAACACCATGCTGTTCCATCCTTTTTCAAGGCTTAAACACATACTGGTCCTAATAGAGCCTCAATTGAAATTGATATTGTCATCAGACTGTGGGATTAATGTGAAACAAGCGTATTTTTCCTCAATGTTAGACTTTGACAAGACCTCTCACATTAAGATTACTCTCAATGTTACAGTAATGCTCATTAACTCATCACACACAGTGTAGAGGCTCAGTCATCATCGTTGTCCATAAACAAGGCCGTAACATCAGACCTAGTCTTTCTTTTGGCTTCACTGTGGCTGCGGATTACTGTAAATGTGGCGGAGTTTGAATGTATTCAATTCATGTTTCACACCGAGCATCGATCCACTGTAATAGTTTATCGACCGCGATGACGTGGTATCGGCTCGGCATGCAGGCTGCAGGAACTCATATTGTCTGAGAGGAGATGGATTGCCAGGTGTGAAATCACCCTGCGCGGTAAACCCGGCGCATCACGAATTTCAAGGACGTTGTAGGTCAAGGAAGTGTTTTCTTTTCCAGAAAAGAAATAAAGAGAAGGTGGGATGAGCCAGCCCCCTGAGAATGGAGAGTGAATTGTTATTCAGCGGGCGTTTGATGACTGTCAGGCAGTTCTCCTCCACTGCAGATGTGACGCCAACATACACTCCGCTTGCTTTCCCCTGCGCTGTGTCATCCTCCTTCCCCCTCCTCCTCCACTTTCCTTCATCTTCCCCATTCCTCTCTTTATAAGGCTTGCTGTTTCTCTCTCCCCGTTCTCCTTCTTTTTTGTTTCTTCTTTTTTTATAGAAGTTATCTGCCTTCTCACTTCTTTATTCCCCCCCCCCCCCCTTCTCTCATCTTCTCTCAATCCTCTCAGCATAGATAAGTGGGTGGAGGGAAGCACTGCGCCCTGGAGATTGTTGTGCAACCCGCTTTACAGACTGGCTGCGCTGTGCCCATGTGTGTGTGTGTGTGTGTGTGTGTGTGTGTGTGTTCGTGTTTGTGTGTGTGTGTAGGTTTGTGTGTGCGTGTGTGTGCGTGTACTTGCAGAAATAATAACACAACAAGATGAATGGATATTCCGTTTTTACTCTGACTTGAATGAATGAGTTATTGGTTCATAGTTGTTGTCTTAAATATATATATACAGTATATATATATATATATATATATATATATTTCTTACTTAGAAATTGACAGCTTATTTTCTTTTTGTCAGGCTCTTTTTGCTTTTCCTGATTTTGCGTTCAGACATTTCATTTTTTATTTGTTATTATTCTTTCTGGTTTTTTTGCTTTTTCCTTTCTTATTTCTCCCTCTCTCATAACTTGTCCTCTTCTCCTCTTATTTCTTACACCTCCCTCCTCTCTCACTACATGTCCAAATATCTTCTCACTTACCCCACCTTAGTCCCCTTCTCTCCTCCTTTTCCTCCTCCTCTTCTCTGGCCATTTTAGACTCCTTCCTCTCCCACAGTATGTGTGTGTAGGGAAGTCTGTGTGTGTGTTTAAAAGATAGTGGGATGCACACACACACACATACACACGAAAGCTGAACAATATGCCACCACTCACCGTCTCAACCCTCATAAATTCCTAAACACACTTTGTCCCCAAACACCCCAAGGTAACCTGCCTGAATGACTGGAGACCCGTAGCCCTCACCTCGATTGTCAGTAAATGCTTCGAGAGGTTGGTCAAGGACTTCATTTGTTCCATGTTGCCTGCCACGCTGGACCCATGGCAATTTGCATATCGTCAAAACAGATCCACCGACGACGCAATTGCCATGGCACTTCACACCGCCCTTTCCCACCTGGAGGGGAGGAACTGTTGTGTGCGAATGCTGGTTGTGGACTACAGCTCAGCGTTCAACACTATTGTTCCCGCCAAGCTCGACACCAAGCTCAGAGGTCTAGGCCTGCACTCTACCATGTGCAGCTGGATACTGGACTTCCTGTCGGGCGGCCGCCAGGTGGTGAGGATGGGCGGTACCACCTCAGAGCCGCTGACCCTCAACACGGGAGCCCCTCAGGGATGCGTGTTGAGCCCTCTCCTCTACTCCTGTACACCCACGACTGCACGGCCATGCACAGCTCCAACGTCATCATCAAGTTTGCTGACGACACAACAGTGTTGGGGCTGATCACCGACGACGACGAGACAGCCTATAGGGAGGAGGTTGGATCACTGGTACAGTGGGGCCAGGAGAACAGCCTCGTCCTCAACGTCAAGAAGACCAAGGAGCTGATCGTGGACTACAGGAAGCGGAGAGGAGAGCACACCCCCATCTCCATAGACGGAGTTGCAGTAGAGACGGTCAGCAGCTTCAAGTTCCTCGGCGTGCACATCTCCGAGGACCTCACATGGACCACGCACACCACTCACGTGGTGAAAAGGGCCCAACAACGCCTGTATTTCCTTAGGCGACTGAGGAAATTCAACATGGCCCCCCGCATCCTCAGAACATTCTACACCAGTACCATCGAGAGTGTTCTGACAGGTTGCATCACCGTCTGGTACGGGAACTGCACCGCCCTGGAGCGTAGGGCACTACAGAGGGTGGTGCGGTCGGCACAGTACATCGTTGGAGGTGAGCTTGCCTCCATCCTGGACATATACACCAAGCGGTGCGTGGCCAGGGCCAAACGGATGATGAAAGACAATAACCACCCCGGCCACAAACTGTTCACCCTTCTACCGTCAGGCAGGCGATACCGCAGTATCAAGTGCCGACAAACAGACTGAGGGACAGCTTCTTCAGTCAGGCCATCAGGCTGCTGAACAAGGACTGAGACCCTCATTAACACTACACACCAGAACATATTCTGTGAATATCTATGGCCATGGTGTATATTTTATTACATTGTTTATATATATATATATTGTATATATATATTGTATGTATATATATATATATATATATAGTCTCAAAAAAAGTGTATATTTTATTACATTGTTTTATATATATATATTGCCATGATGTATATTCTATTACATTGTTTTATATATATATTGTTAATACTTTCTTCTTTTTTTGTGTGGATATTGTATAGTTTATTCTCATTCTTATTCTTTTTTTAGTCTGCTACTGCTGTCGGGTGTTTTGCACATAAGAATTTCACGAACCGATTATACTTGTATAAAAGGGGATGTGACAATAAAAACTTGAAACTTGAAACTTGAAACTTGAAACTTGAATGGATTACACCACACTGTAAAGCACTGAATGCTATTTTCCAACATATAATTCCATTTGCATGTGTGAGAAGGGAGAGGGGAGGCAGGGATACCAATTCCAGAATTATTGCTTGTCCACAGAGTTCGGCTGGAAGGAAAAAAGCGATGCATCATTGGACAGATGAAGGCAGGAATAATACTGAACATCATTACTGGTTTGTGATGCTTGTTTTACCTCAATGTGTTCTGTTATTAAGGGAATGCAGGGTGTGTCTGCCTTTGAGACAGCAGCTGGTTGTGTTTTCTTTGATGTGTTCGTTCCTCTGCAAGGTGAGCTGCTGTGTCTGGGTTAAATGGTGTGGGTCATGGAAGGCCAACACCATTAGTTCTTCACTGCCAATTTTTCCAGGTCTTTTAAGTTCATGTTCCTGCCTTCAAGCTAAAACAAAATATTGTGAAGGTGAATGACTTTTCTTCAGTATTTGATCATTACTGAGAGAAAATCAAAAAGTGAATATTATGACTGAAATATAAAAGGATCTATATAAAATATTTTTAAAAATCTAACTCATAAACACTGTCCACATATTACCCACATGTATACACAGAACAGAGTCACCTGGATGAACTAGCACAGAGAAGAGCCCAGCAGGCATCAGTCATGTCATATATGAGTAATTACATTCCTAAAATACTGCATGATTGTCAGCTCAAAGTACTGCTAATGTCATAGTACACCATATATATGACAGAATGTTCTAATTTGAGCTCATGAGATGTAATCCATGGCCTCAATTCTTTTATTGAAATGTTTCCAAGTTTTGTTAAATACGGGTGAAGCCGTATATAAGCTTGGGAATGAGTTATCAAGACGTGTTGTTGACATGGATTATTTTTGTAAAAGGCAATAACAAGGATATTGAGGGCTCTTGAATTATATTGTCAGCGATATGCTGACTCAGAAAATGACATGTTAGTTAGTCAATTGGAGGGCCGTGGAAAACGTGACGGTTACAAGTGAATGAGTGTCGCAGCAGTTGCACTGCACTTCCTGCTTGGGAGAGAAAGGCCGGTCTCTCATGTCGCCTCCATAGAGCAGAGAGCTTCTCCTGGCCTCACATCCATTTAAACCAGAGCCCACACCCAATCAATCTGCACACCTTTAGAGAGTGGTCGAGAATTATACAGGGATTAACAGAGATGCATAACGAGCAAACACGGACCTCACAGAATGCAAAACTGTGCAATGATAATTATGTTTTATTATTGGCACAGGATATGGAACAGAGTTTGACCTCTGTGTCGGGAATGAGCAGCAGGTGTCTAAAGTGTTTTTAATTGCAGTTTCGGCAGACATAAGAAAACATTCATGATGTAAGAACTTCTTTTTTTTTAAACATAAATCCCAGTTGTAACAAGACAGAGATGAAGTAACATCAAAAGCCTAAATGTGTCAGCAGGAATCTTCGTGCTGACATGCACTGACTTTCACCTCTCCTTCCTTATTTGTCAGGTGAGGTGGGCGTGTGTGTGTGTGTGTGTGTGTGTGTGTCTACCCAGCCATCCCTCCATCAGAAGTCTTGACAAGGTACACGTACCAGTTAGCCATGGGCCGTCCAGCCTTTCCCATAAACCACTGCTGCCTGGAAGATTAATGACCGTCTTAATCTCACACTTAAAGACTGTTAATGGGTTGACCTGCAGACAGACAGACCTCTCACACTGTGAAAAGAAAGAGAACCCTATTTTGTTTTGTATTTTTTCCCATTTATTCAGCTACCTGTGTAGGTTTTACCATCACACAGGTTTAGTGTGTTTATAAGATAAAAGATGATCATTATATGAGATTAAAGATACATTTTGCTGCTGAAGTTGTGTCTGCATTTTAGTTTTGGCGTATCCAGCTTTGGGTGTGTTTCACACCTTCATTGGTTTCGAGTTCAGATAATTTAAGATTCTTGTTACATGGCGGTCAAAGAAAAGGTCATTCTGTTTTTCTTTTCCGGCCACTGAGAAAACTCATCAGTGCATCTCGTAGACATCTGTTGGACACATCTGTTCAGCAGATTGACCTCAGATGATGATGAGAAGAACACATCAAACTATGTTTCATAAATTATGAGCCAAACTGGGGAACATGTTTGAGCTTGTAATTGGAGGGTCACTGGTGAGATTCCTTGGTAATTTATGAAATGAGTGAAGGAGCTATAAGTGACGCAGCCACATTGAGAAATAATGTCAGAAACAAATCAACATTTTCAGCTGAAAAATTGCATTTGCCAATAAAGCATTTCATTTTTTCTTGCTATTGCCTTTTCGATAATGGTTCATCACCCTCACCCTGCCAGATTTTAATTTGAAACATGCAGTTTGCCTTTCTAATCATTTACAGAGGCTCATAAGTAATTTGATGGGTATTTAAGTATTGCTCTGGCCTATTCACCAAGCCAAATTTCTTGTATGTGTAACATACTAGTTAATAAACGGTTCTGATTCTAATTAAACATTAATAATCCACTGATACAACAGCAGATCACATATTACTATTACTTGGGAGCTGCTCAGGAACCAGACTGTCTCGATGTATATGAGACTGTGTCGCAGGTAACACAAGGTGAGGGACTGTGTACAACCAGGTCTGGAATATAGCTATGAATAAGAATGTTCTCTCAGTCATTGGCAGTAATTAGATAAATGAATGCTCATTAGCCACTTCCTAGTTTATGAGTGTGCATGCAATGACTTCATTAAATCTCCCATGAGGAGTTTATGGAGAGAAGAATGCCACTTAACGGTTGAATAAGGACCTGAGCGTGTTTATAATGCTCTGCACATTATACTCATTGTCATAAACCACAGCCGGTCCCAATATGAGCATTAATTACCAAGACATGAATGAGGGTGATCATTTTGTCATTTCAGGTTGCTCTTTCTTTCCCTTTCTCTGCCCGAGTGAGCGGAGGCGGCAGTCAATTAAGTGCAGGCATGCTGTATTGTGCGTGTGTCCTTGTGTTACAAAGAGACAGCACCTCGTTCTCCTCATTGTGTCAGATATTCATTCTCACAAGTTGGCATGTACATGCTGTAGCTCGGCTCGCCTGCCATTCAAATACGCGTTATGGATTTTCTGCTCCGATTATCGAGGCTTTGCAGTCGTATTGTGTCAGCTGCCTCATCAGACGTGTCTCAATGGCACTTTTCTTAAAGAGGAGATGAAATGCTGCCTCATAGAGAAACTCTATTTCTCACATGCAGCAGAGCAGAGGGGTGTTGAATTAATTAGCTGCACTTTGTCTGGGTCCAGGTTTATGGATATATTTAGTGAGGCGCAAAAGCAAGGGATTCTTCGGTTTGTCTGTTTTTCTTTCTGAAATAAAATTACGGTGGGATGGAAACATAAAATAAATATTATTATTATTAGAGAGTTTTATGTCATAATGAATTGTGATATCTAAACCGTGAGTGTAAACCTTTTTAAACGCACAATTAAAACAGACATTTTAAGTATTTATTATTATCTGGTCATGTCACATTTTATTTATTTATAAAATACTTTCCATGCTAACATTCCTCTGAGGCTCGATTTGTCTCCAAAGAAAGTAATTTAGGACTAAATGACTAAAGGTTAACTTTACATGTACATAACATACATTGTATAGTTGTTAGTTAGAACAATTGACTTTTAAACAAGAGTTTGTTAGAATAAGGGTAAATAATCTGAAATGCAGCATTTGACACAGATCCATAAAATGCTTGAATGGATTAAAAAGATCACCCGATAGAGCTTCACACAGAAAATCAAGGAAGTGCTGAGAAATTGCAGGAATATCACATTTTCTAAAATTGTATGCAGTGTAATAGCTTGAAATACCAACTGGACCACATCTGATATGAGGACAAACTGCAGTGTGACCTGATAGTAAATGTTTCTGTATATTTCTAAAGTTCAGACTATGCTCCAGGCTCGCTGTCTCATGCTGTGTGTCATCAGTTTCTCACTCACGCACTGTAAAGGACAGAGGGCAAGACAGGCACAATGATATGTTTATTGAGAGGCTTTGGATAATATAAAAGGTGGCTGCTGCTGGAATATCACAACCATTGACAAAAAAACATGAACTAACTCCCTTATCTGTAGATCACACACACACACATACACACACGCACACACACCTCCACAGAGAGAAAAACATACGGCAATGCACAGGACAAGACACAGTAATCACAGTTTCTACAAGCTCTACATGAAAAATTCAGTTACACACATATGAGGGAGCTTTACTTCTTAGGCACGGCAAAAGCAATACAATGCATATCTGAACAACCACAGCAACAACAAGATAATGATAGAAAATAAAACAGTTTGCACATTTCATAAATCCTCAGGGGCCCAGAAGGACTGACTATTTCACCGGCTTTAAGGTGGGATCACGCTCCTTATGCAGCCCGCAAAGACTCGAGTGAAAAGGTCACACTTGCGCCAAAGGGAGAAAATGATATATATGGTTATGGAGCAATAAAGGTGGCAGGACAGATGCATGTCTGCATGGGTTTGCTGGACTGGTACCAGAGTAAGGAGTCAGTTCATCTGGTTGCCCCCCCCGTATACATCTTTATATTATCTCTCTTCATATACTTATACACATTAAGAATTCACAGAGCTTGGGACTGAATCATTTAATATAAATGTAATCCCAGGTCAGACAGAGGAAGCATGGCTCTTAGAACATTGTCAGTCTACATACAGCTCCACTGTCCAGCCGCGACAGCACTTTGAAATGATCATATACGAGTAATTCACATACGGACAATATCACAGACACGTATGTTATTTGCAGGGGTGCAAATAACTGGACAAAAAAGTCACTTGCACCCCCCCCTGTTGCTAACTCTTCATACACTGTCATATTCACATGTGTTATAACTCTGTAATGATTCCTTCTGTACACATGACATCTCTTGCTTCTCTCCATCCGGGGAGAGGGATCCTCCTCTGTGGCTCTCCTGGAGGTTTATTCTCGTTTTTCCCTGTGAAAGGGTTTTTTCTATTTCTTGGGAGTTTTTCCTGATCCGATGGGAGGTCCTGGGTCAGGGATGTCGTATGTGTACAGACTGTAAAGCCCTCTGAGGCAAATTTGTCATTTGTGATATTGGGCTAAATACAATATACTGAATTGAATTGAAAAACACGGTGTCTCTTTGACAGGTTGGAGCACACACACTTTTTAAATGAGAGCCGTTGACTAAGCTGGTGTTTTCATTTGTGTGAAGGGAGGCGAGCGCATTTGTTTAAACAGGCCTAGGTTTGGTTGTTTGTTATCCGGTTATGGAGTCTGTACCGCCGTCTCAGAGAATCGCAGTCAAACAAGGAAGCACCGAGGCAATGAACAGTTCGTTTACAAGCAGTTTGACAACACCGAGGAGAAGAAAAGAAACTCAAAATCTGAGGAGTATTGCTGGCATGAAGTCAATTTCCACACAAGTACAACATCAAATATATTGTAGCGACCCTGTGAAGTGGCTGTCAATCAAAGTGTGGCACCGTGCATGCTGGTCGAGGGGGCGTGCCTGTGATTGGCGGAGTAGAGGGGAGGCGGGGTTAACCTGTCGGAAAACGGGAGTTAAGGGTGGTTGACGGGAACCGTTGTTGTTGACTTTCGACCTGCTAAACTGAGAGGAACACGCTGTCTGTGTTGGTGGATGCCCAATAAAGGGAGGATTAATAACGTCGTCCCGTCTCCGTGTCATCAGTGCCATAACGTCCGAGACGTTACAATATCATGGTATATAAGTGTAATAGATTACGAAGTGAAACGTAGTAGTAGCAAAACAATATTAAATATAGTACAGCAGTAATGTACAGCACTATCTTATTGCATATTGTCAGTAAGTGTCTACAAAAAGACACTAATTAATATATATATATATATTAATTAGTGTCTTTTATATATATACACACACATCCATCTGTGTATCTAGCTATTTTAGCTATCTATCTATCTATCTATCTATCTAGCTAAACCGCAGCTCCTCCATTCTGTGATCATGAAAGTGATTTCTTCCGCTGTCCGGGCACTTCAGTGAAGCTTGTCACTAAATCGTCGCAGACTCGTCACTGCGGCCGACCCTCCGTCTGCTGGCACTTTTGACTAGTAGTGGCACTTTTGACTAGTAGTGGCACTTTTAACTAGTAGTGGCACTTTTGACTAGTAGTGGCATCTGCTGGCAACTGCTGGCAACTGCTGGCAACTGATGGCAAGTGCCGGCAAGTGTCACTGAGTGCCAGTGCTTAAACTTTAGACTAACAGTGGCATCTCCTCAAAGGAGAATTTCATGGAGGTATAACAGTATGACATGGTAAAAAATAATTATATATTTTCTTTATTAAAGAAAGGCGGGTACATTATACATATCATGGTATATAAGTGTTATATATTATGAAGTGAAACGTAGTAGTAGCAAAACAATATTCAATATAGTACAGCAGTATTGTACAGCAATATCGTATTGCATATTTTAAGTAAGTCTAAAAAAATACATTATCTATGCAAGTCTGTGGCACTTGCCACAGACTTGCCAGTGAGGTGCCAGTGAGGTGCCAGTGAGTTGCCAGTGAGTTGCCAGTGAGGTGCCAGTGAGTTGCCAGTGAGGTGCCAGTGAGGTGCCAGTGAGTTGTCGCTGAGTACTGGCACCGAGCGGCACTTGCCACAGACTTGCCACTGAGGTGCCACTGAGTGCCAGCGTCGCTAGGGGGATCTCGCCCCTACTGAAGCATGGATCTATTTACCCGTGGCCAGGTCCACTGTTTGCCTGGTGTTCATTGGGAGTTAACGTGAAACGTCACAACTCGCACTGCGCCCTTTGTTTGATGGTAACAATAAAATAAAATACACTATAATTGCGACGACAAGGAGAGCCTGAACACACCGTGCACTTTTAGCTCTGAAAATCATCAAACTGCTTGAAAAACTATCCTTTAAATAAAACCACTCAAAACAAAGCACAACGGTCTTCATTAAGCGCTTGCACACATCTAGACAGAGAAATGTGGAATTCCTGATATTACGGGAAAATTGTAGCTGGTATCTTTTTGATTTGTTCGCTTTCACACTTTTCTTTTTTTCTCTCCTATTCCTAATGTCTGGCTCTGTGTGACTGAATTAGCTACCAGTGATACTATTGCTTCACATACGGCAGATAATTACAAACGCTGGCAGCTCAGTGGCAGTATTCAGAGCAACATACACACAGCAATGGGATGGCATGTGGGGCAGCGTTTTTAGCCAAAACTTATTCATTTGAGATCAAACTTATCTTCACAGCTAAAATGGTTCATCACAGTGGAGATGGCATTATGGCGCAGCGTGCGCGTGTTTTCCTGCATGAGTAACAGACGCGTTTGTTTGCTGTGTGCTTGTTTGTGCTTGCCTGAGACTGGATGTACGGCTTCCAATGTTTCTCAGTGCGTCAGCTCAGCAGATGGAGTTTGATTCTCATGACACAGGGAAATCGCAATCCCACAATGCACTGGGACCAGCGCCAAATGAGGAAGCGGCAGCGGCGGAAATGAGGAACTAATCACCGCTTAAATTCTGGAGGGAAAAATAGTGCTTTGCCTCTCTCCTTCCCATCGGCATTTCGCCAGGAATCGCCATTTTTGTGCTATCCATCAACATGAATTGGGTCTAGAGTATGAGTTGATTTGTAACTCATGCGCATAAACACACACACACACAACACACACACACACACACATGTATTACAGACACAGTAAAACCGATTCATACGGATCAGAAAGGAAAAGGGATAGAAGAGGCGGTTGGTCCCCATCGTTTCTGAGCAGACAAAAGCAAACGGGAATGTCGGTAAATCCTGGCTTCACCAAAGGTCGATAGCAGAAGAATTCCCCAGAACAGAACTGAATGTCTCAGAAATCTTCGGTCTATAAGGGGAATTATTCAAAAATGTTGCCTACTTTTACATGGGACGTCTTCCCTTTGTCAGCGGCATCCCAAATCCCCCGATAGTACCCAAGACATGTCATTTGTTGGATTACTAAGATGTCAAATATTTATGAGAACAGCAGAACCTAAAACATTGCTTACAATACACCTGTTGGCAGTTTATGTTAGGACTCAGTAATAACCAGTAGACGCACAAGAATGTCCCAAAAAACGAAGTGCTCAAAGTCAAACAAGTGGGATGGCTGGACTGTCTCTGAAATCATTGTGATGTGTCAAAGCAAACTGATGACATCACATTACCATCATGACTTGGAGGTGTGTGTGTGTGTGTGTGTGTGTGTGTGTGTGTGTGTAAGCTAGGGCTTGACCGCCATGTGATTTTGAAGTCAGTTTACCAACATTCAGCTTTGAAATGTAATAATAATTTTTTCAAAAAAGCATTTTAATGTTTGCTGATATTTTGACTTTACAGATGGAGCAGTTAGTTCACAGGGACGATGAACGCACTGAAAGCCAGGCGGATGACATTAAGGCAGAGTGGAGCAGGTGCCGTTGCACATTTTAGAACATAGCACTGCGGAATGATTTCTCTGGCCAGACATCAGGTTAGTTATGATCAGTGAATAAACTTCACATCAGAGATGGATGATAACTGATATCTGTGAAGAACTTAAGGCCAGCAGCTGCCCAGTAACTTTGACAGCAAAATCATATATTGATAGAACCCTATTGTGTGTTGGTGTATGTTTATTTGCTCATCGCGAAAAAAAAATAGTTCTTTGGTGGGTCTGGAACAAATGGAGCTCTTCACTCCCCTAAAAACCAATCACAGTCCAGCAGCGGATTGTAAACATAAATCTCTATGAAAACCTTGGTGTGAGTAATGGACGGAAATAAACACGGAGAAAACGGGATCGTGGAGGATGAGGTGGCTGGTGGTAACGGTCTTTATCTGTTTTTTTTCCTTCGAGGGTTTACTCCAGTCCATTCCTCCCATGCTACTACAGGCCCAGCAACTGGACGCTGGTTTCCCATAAGCTTAGCTGCAGCTGGGGGTCAAAGGTCGCTGGTGTTGTCATCTCCCTGCGCCCCTTGGCCCAGTAGCCTCCACCACACTCCCCCTCCAGGGCCGGTGACAGGGCAGCAAACAATACAGTGGCAGCGCCCTCTGCAGGAGTCTGTGGAAGACGTAAATAAACACACACACACACACACACACAATATTAATTAGTATTATTAGTCATATTTATTTATGTGTGTGTGTTTGTGTGTGTGTGTGTGTGTGTGTGTGCGTGTGTGTTCGTAAGTGAATGCCAAAGGAGGGCTGAACCTCGTTCGTGGGTCAACAAAGTCCATCAAACGTCCTTGTGGCAGCTGTCTCTAATTTGGCCTCGGCTGCTGGTGATTGGCAATCAGTCAGCAGCCGAGGCCGCCCTCATAAAAGCACCCAGTTGAGGGTGGAGCAGAGAGAAGTGAGCAGAGGCGGCGCAGGTTTTGCGGTCTGCTGTGCGTCGTGTGTGTGAATAAAATATGTCGTTCAACGAAACCTCTTGGTGCCTGGCTGATCCTTGGAGCCTTTGGGGGAAACCCACGGGTCGTGGCCCGGAAGCTGCTCCAGTCCTATTATCCAGCTGAAATTAACCCGATGATTGACATCAGGCTATCTCAGATTCTCACAGGATGATCTGCCCTCAAACTGTCTCGTTAATTCGAACCAGAGGTCAGTCCTCAGGACGATTGCGTGAGCCCGTCCGACATCAAAAGGGGGAAGCGTCGATCACAGAAACATGATTTTCTAAGAGCACAAAGTCAAATAAACTGACGAGCAAGATATATATACAGGACTGTCTCAGAAAATTAGAATATTGTGATAAAGTTCTTTATTTTCTGTAATGCAATTAAAAAAACAAAAATGTCATGCATTCTGGATTCATGACAAATCAACTGAAATATTGCAAGCCTTTTATTCTTTTAATATTGCTGATTATGGCTTACAGCTTAAGAAAACTCTAAAATCCTATCTCATAAAATTTTAATATTTCCTCAGACCAAGTAAAAAAAAAGATTTATAACAGCTGAGTGTTTGTCAAGGCTCAGGAAACCCTTGCAGGTGTTTCGAGTTAATTAGACAATTCAAGTGATTTGTTTAATACCCTACTAGTATACTTTTTCATGATATTCTAATATTTAGAGATAGGATATTTGAGTTTTCTTAAGCTGTAAGCCATAATCAGCAATAAATCAGAATAAAAGGCTTGCAATATTTCAGTTGATTTGTAATGAATCCAGAATGCATTACAGAAAATAAAGAACTTCATCACAATATTCTAATTTTCTGAGACAGTCCTGTATATGTATATACACAACTGGCCGACAATCCGCTTTCTTGGCATCCATTCCTCCGTGCATTGACTTTGCATGGAATCTACTCCCAACACTTTTGGTGTGAAGGCAGCATGAGTGTTGGGGAAATGAATCGGTTAATTTTAAATGCCTCATCACCCCAATCAATCCGATTATATGTTTTTGAATGTGCCTGCTGGCAGTCGACTTAATGGCTCAACTCTTTCAGACTTTATTATCCTTTTGTTATTTGCTTTATGATTTAGGGTTAATAAAGTACTCTCTCTCTCTCTGTCTTTTTAATTCTCTCCCCATCTTCTCGCCTTTGGCTCTGAATGAACCTAAATGTTATGGCTCGAGATAAAAAAGGTGTCGTAACAGGAGAGACACCGTTTGTGTGTGTGTGTGTGTGTGTGTGTGTGTGTGTGTGTGTGTGTGTTCATGTGCGTGGTAATGATAACATGCATGACTTTGTGCGATTAATATGTTGCGTATGTGGAGCAGAACTATCCCACGGGTTGTTCTTGGAGGCAAATGCCTGTGACAATTGTCTTTTTTTGGGCTCAAACACGCACGGACGTCTCCTTCCATGAGATCCCAGGGACACTAACAGCAGCCCTGCGGCCAGCGCTTCAGGCAAGACATGTTTTATAAATACAGCACACAGTGAACAGCATTGCTTTTTAGTAGCACTTCCATTTTCACTGTGTATGCGTGTTGCGCATGTCTGGTTGTCTGCGCTTCATCTTGTCAAATAAAAGTTTGTCTTCTCAGCTCACAGCTGGACACCTTGAACAAAGGGATGTTGTGTCGCAGCAGTTCCTTTCCAGGAGAGCATGTTGGTTTGTTTTGTTGAGGAACTACAAAGCGTCCCAGTTTACGTGTTTACATGCCGGGCGCGTCCGTCATTATAATGAAGCAGACACAGGTGTGTGACATGAGGATGATAAAGGTGTGTGATACATTATGTGCTTCATCACTGCACAAATAGTTTGATTGCAGATCGGTTTTTTTTCAATGCAACAATACGATTGGTTTGCAAATCTTTCACAGAGAAAAAGCAGAACGAGACGCCACATTTGACCGTTGAGACATTTACACTCTCGCCATTCAACTCACAGAAAGCAGCATAACTAAGTGAAGCTTCAGGCATGACGTTTAGATGATCTTTGATTTAAAGGCCTAGGCGTCCTAGAAAGAAATATTGTAACAATAAAGTAATTGAATCAAAATAAAGGGTTATAGACAAACTACTGTGAGTTGAGAGGGAACATGGTGAATCAGAGTGGTTAAGTAGAAATAAACATATTGTACTCAGAAACATAGTGGAATATGTGCAAACTAAAGCTATATTCTACCACTTGTGTGTATCAAGTGTACTTTAATATTTATATCATAGCTGCTCTGTTGACTTGCAGGATGACATAAATCAATGTCAATAAATGTGTGACTAAAGCAGATGAAAGCATAGCAGAGTGTTTTACCTTGAAAAGCAGGCGAGCAACGGCGCACTGCAGCAGGCAGAAGGGCGTCCAGAGGTGGCGATAGAGAGCAGTATCCACCATGCCAGGGTCCACGGCACATGAACTCAGCGGGAAACCTCCATGCTGCAGCTCCTGGTGGAGGTGGGAACTAAATAACAGCTGGGCCAGCTTACTTTGGCAGTAAGCAGCATGGGCTGAATAACACTGGCTGAGGAGAGAAACCAATGAATACTGTAAGACATTAAAACATTAAAACCATGAAATGCCTTTAAGTAAAACAAGGATGAAAGGCAGTGAAACCGTTTTTCTCAGTTTTGTTCAGTTCATTTTAATTAACTGTTGCCACACTACTTTATATGTCCTGTTGAATAAGGCCAAGCTCTTCTGACAGTGGAAACTTAACGAGACCTCTGTGCATCCTCAGGCCCCACAGGGACACACGGTGTCATTGATGTGCAGCATCTGAAACCACACAACCTCATTCGGCTGCAGAGCTCCAGCTATTTCACAAAGATCTACAACTGGGGAGATCTAGTCCAATAGAAGTAGCTGCAGCAGCAGCAGCAGTTGAAGGCGTACGCATGCTGATGTGCGCCATCTACAGGAACGGAAAGTATCTGCAGTTTCCACAGCTGCCAGGCAGTGAGCGCTACACTGCAGTTGTTTTTACTTCTTTTAATCATCTGCTGTTTGTGTTTGCAGACTTTCAACATGCAAAGTAGTTTTTAGATTTACATATCTGTGGATTGTTGTTTCACTATAATAATATATTGAATATGTAAAAAAGCTCATTACACTGAAAAACACATCTGTGAAAGACTGTTTGAGTATCTAATATACACTGGAGGATAATACAATCATAATATTTCCTTTACCGTACTGGTGGGAAATTCTGAGTCATCGGAAAGGAAACAATTGGGAGTATACAGACAGTTTCTTTTTTTTCCAGTCATCTTCCAAGCACCCTTGAGGGCATCACTAAAGCCTTGCAAGCTACACACACCTACTGAAAAGATACTGAGCCCACTGGTGCCAACTGTTTTCTCGTCATAGCAACAGGAAAATGTGACACTGCCGTTGGTGATGGACTTGAAATGTTCTTATCTTACAAAAAAACACATAGTTGTAGGTTATTATTCTTGTTTAATACAACGAGAGTATCATTTTTGTGGTTTTGTTTATTGGAATTTACATCCCGTCTAATTATCTAACCGATTTCCATGTGCACCCAGATCTCATCAATTAACTAGGTCCAATGCTATTATCACTGATACAAGTCCAAAACAAGTTCAAATAAATTGGAATTATTCTTTACATACGAATTAAATTAGTCAGCTTTGTAATATATATTGTTATTTTGTTGGGATTGCTAACGTGTGTGTGTGTGTGTTTAAGCCTACCAGCTATTAAAATCATTTAGTCCGATCTTGCCAACGCGGTGGGCTGAGGAAGAGACGTTGACAATGCGTGAGAAGTAACCACATTTCCCAGAATCCTTCAGTATGTCCAGGAGCAGCCAGGTCAACAGGAAGTGGCCGAGGTAGTTCACACTGAAGTGCTGCTCAAATCCATCTTCAGTACGGCCCTCAGGAACCAGCATGACACCCGCTTGACACACACACACAGACACAATCATTTAAAACACACGCACACAAACACATTTCAGTATTTGATGTTGAATGTATTATAAACATTATTATTATGTCTGAACATTGAACATTTAAGAATTTTAATGTCTTTTGTGGGAAAAAGTATTCAACAATATCCATTTTTACACTTAAATAGCATCAGTTTTATACCCAAGATCTTCCTCATCTTTCTCATCGCCAGTGTGTTGGTACATTTTGAAAAGGAAAAAAAAGATGTTTAATTAAATCTTCAGTAAAAGTGGTAAAAATGAAACACCAAAGTGTGGTTTACATTTGGTACTACTGTGTCATTTGCAAGTGCCTTCATCATTTCATGTGCTGTAAAAATAAATGTTAACCCGAACCCAAATACTTTTGGAGGATGACAGTGTCGATGAAGGAGTACTTGAACTTGAAATGTACTGAATGTAAGAGTTCTGATGGCGCCGCGAAAGGTCGCCTCGGTGTGTTGGTGCGCGATGTTTTTTATTGTTTTCGTTTTAAATACTGTTTTCTGCTGGGATTCCCAGAGCTCTTTCACCAGAGAAGAGCTCTTGATCATCAGGGGAACAACTCCAGCGGATTTACTTCCAACGTTTTTAACTTCTGTGGAGTTACTGGACATTTTTGTAAAAGGTGTGCTCACCTTCGCCACGTGGTGAAACGCGCGGAGAGGGAAGCGTTCGGGGCGCTTGTGCGGCTACGAAACGGGATCTCGTACAGCGCTGCCGGGCATATTTCTCTCAACGTCCGCTCACTGTGCAACAAACTGGACGAACTCCAGCTGCTGGTGGGAGAGACAGAGACTTCTCCTCATCCTCCGTTCTGTGTTTCACGGAATCATGGCTTAGTGGCTCGATACCAGATTCTGCGCTCCAGCTCGCTGGCTTCCAGCTGTTCGAGCGGACCGGGTCTCGGAGCTCTCCGGTAAAAAGGGTGGAGGAATCTGCTTTTACCTCAACAACGGCTGGTGCAGCGACGTAACGGTGATTCTACAGCACTGTTCGCGGACCTGGAATCTTTATCATCCACTGCAAACCCTTCTACTCCCCACGTGAGTTCGCTTCATTCATCCTGGCGGAGTTTACATGCCGCCGCAGGGGAACGTGAATGAGGCACAACAGACACTCGCTGAACAGATACGGCGTGTGGAGCGGACCTTCCCGGACTCTTTAGTTATTGTACTCGGGATTTTAACAAAGGAAACCTCAGCCACGAACTCCTAAATATAGACAGTTAATTAAATGCCCTACCAGAGAAGAGCATTCTGGACCACTGCTACACAACAATCAGCAGGGCCTATCACGCCGTCCCTCGAGCTGCACTGGGAAACTCTGACCACGTCATGGTTCATCTGATTCCCTCATACAGGCAGAGACTAAAGCTCTGCAAACCTGTGGTGAGGAAGTTCAAGAAGTGGACCAGTGAGGCTCTGGAGGATCTACGGGCGTGCTTTGACTGTACTGACTGGGATGTCTTCAGGACTGCTACCAACAGCCTGGATGAGTACACAGAGGCTGTAACTTCCTACATCAGCTTCTGTGAGGATCTAGTCCAATAGAAGTAGCTGCAGCAGCAGCAGCAGTTGAAGGTGTACGCATGCTGATGTTCGCCATCTACAGGAACGGAAAGTATCTGCAGTTTCCACAGCTGCCAGGCAGTGAGCGCTACACTGCAGTTGTTTTTACTTCTTTTAATCATCTGCTGTTTGTGTTTGCAGACTTTCAACATGCAAAGTAGTTTTTAGATTTACATATCTGTGGATTGTTGTTTCACTATAATAATATATTGAATATGTAAAAAAGCTCATTACACTGAAAAACACATCTGTGAAAGACTGTTTGAGTATCTAATATACACTGGAGGATAATACAATCATAATATTTCCTTTACCGTACTGGTGGGAAATTCTGAGTCATCGGAAAGGAAACAATTGGGAGTATACAGACAGTTTCTTTTTTTCCAGTCATCTTCCAAGCACCCTTGAGGGCATCACTAAAGCCTTGCAAGCTACACACACCTACTGAAAAGATACTGAGCCCACTGGTGCCAACTGTTTTCTCGTCATAGCAACAGGAAAATGTGACACTGCCGTTGGTGATGGACTTGAAATGTTCGTATCTTACAAAAAAACACATAGTTGTAGGTTATTATTCTTGTTTAATACAACTAGAGTATCATTTTTGTGGTTTTGTTTATTGGAATTTACATCCCGTCTAATTATCTAACCGATTTCCATGTGCACCCAGATCTCATCAATTAACTAGGTCCAATGCTATTATCACTGATACAAGTCCAAAACAAGTTCAAATAAATTGGAATTATTCTTTACATACGAATTAAATTAGTCAGCTTTGTAATATATATTGTTATTTTGTTGGGATTGCTAACGTGTATGTGTGTGTGTGTGTGTGTTTAAGCCTACCAGCTATTAAAATCATTTAGTCCGATCTTGCCAACGCGGTGGGCTGAGGAAGAGACGTTGACAATGCGTGAGAAGTAACCACATTTCCCAGAATCCTTCAGTATGTCCAGGAGCAGCCAGGTCAACAGGAAGTGGCCGAGGTAGTTCACACTGAAGTGCTGCTCAAATCCATCTTCAGTACGGCCCTCAGGAACCAGCATGACACCCGCTTGACACACACACACACACACACACACACACACACACACACACACACACACACACACACACACACACACACACACACACACACACACACACACACACACACACACACACACACACACACACACACACACACACACACACAAATACATTTCAGTATTTGATGTTGAATGTATTATAAACATTATTATTATGTCTGAACATTGAACATTTAAGAATTTTAATGTCTTTTGTGGGAAAAAGTATTCAACAATATCCATTTTTACACTTAAATAGCATCAGTTTTATACCCAAGATCTTCCTCATCTTTCTCATCGCCAGTGTGTTGGTACATTTTGTAAAGGAAAAAAAAGATGTTTAATTAAATCTTCAGTAAAAGAGGTAAAAATGAAACACCAAAGTGTGGTTTACATTTGGTACTACTGTGTCATTTGCAAGTGCCTTCATCATTTCATGTGCTGTAAAAATAAATGTTAACCCGAACCCAAATACTTTTGGAGGATGACAGAGTGTGTCGATGAAGGAGTACTTGAACTTGAAATATACTGAATGTAAGAGTGATGCTTTAAATCCGTCTAAATTCAGTCCAGTGACGCCATTTAAATTAATCTCCTTTATGATTTCTCCTTCGTTCACTCAATACGAGATGGCGACATCTTCATCACTCACCATTGTTGACTAGAATGTTTAGTGGTAGGTCTCGCTCCTTGAAGCGCTGGACAAAATGACGGACAGACTGCAAGGAGGCCAAGTCCAGTTTGATGAAATCCACTGAAACGGAAAGACCCCCCCCCCACACACACACACACACACACACACACACACACACACACACACGTCAGAGCCATTGTAAACTGATTATTTCTGCTCGCCGTTTTGGCTGTAAGACATCAAAGAGTGTATTAATCTTCTCTTCCAGTCGGCTCTGTGGGGTATTTTTAAAGCACGATGCTGGGAGCGCTACGCTTTTTTTGCTCCAGCACATTATTTTAAACCTAATTCTTCTTCCTGAGTCCCATCAAAGCTTAACACCCGTATATCTGGTCTAATGTTTGATAGGACACAGGTAGGACAGCAATGCCCAGGAGCTGATATCATCAGAGCGTGAAAGTGACTCTGTGTGCTTCAGTGTAAGTGTAAGGGTGTGTGTGTGTGTGGTTGTGTGTGTGTAAGTACTATATGCAGATAAATTACTTTGAGGATGATGAACACTGCAATTCTTAAACACCTTGACCGACAGTCACTTGTTGTGGTCTACTGAGCCCAGTGTGAAGACTGTAACTGTTCAAGCAGCCCTGTTATTGTAAACCTCCAGAACAATACGACAGCAATGAAACGAGACCCAACGAGAAAAACATGATATGGGATGACTGTAAATTGTCTGGTGTCCCTCGTGTCACTCCTCCAACCCTTGGAGAATGTGTGTCATATTGAGTTTTCCACTGCAGCAGCCTGTTTTTCTTTTTGCTGGATTGAGTTTTGCCAATTCAATTCTAAAACTTCTGATTTAGAATTTACTCTTTTGTTTAGATTTTCTGCAGAGTTCTGAAGCTTTGTTCTTGGACTTGTTCTTCAAACCTAACTTGTAACTTTCTGTTTTCCTTTTACTGATGAAATCCACAGGACTGCAGAGTTACTCCTAATCTTAAAAAGTAGATGTAAATCTCTTTTTGTCAAGACAGGCTTGAAAATTCCACTCTCCGTCCTCCTCGACAAGCTTTCACTTGCTGGCACTTCTCTGCTCGAAAAACTACTTCTAAGATTATAAATACTTTGTGTCCTTTTTGTGACTTTTGCACTTCCTTTTTTTGTATGTGAAATTGGAAATTGTCTCAATAATCCCTAAAGAGCAATATGAATGCAGTGTAAGAAATTCAAACACAGAGATGTTCTCTTGTGCCATATTTCAGGCGTGCTAATGAGTGCAATGTTTCATGCTCAGGCTGATCAGGGAAACCATAGAGTTATTTTAATATTCAACAGTGACATTGTTTTCCACTCTAACTTTCGATGGCGAGGTGACAGGGGGTACGATTCTATCTCACAGTATCAGAGAGAGCAGTCTGGCATCAAGGATAAGAATTTAAGTGCGGATATCTACAGCCACACTGATAAATATGACTCGAGATGCCCAAAGCTTCAGCATCATTTGTGTGTGGACTCGTTTCATAGTAATGTCATATTCTCTTCAATCAAAGCCAAACCCTCAAAATGCATGAGAGATTAGGGATGAACCCCACCCAAATGTGTAAATCTTCTTGTTGGGCTCAGAGTGACTTTATTGATATTTGATCAATCCTGTTTGGGTGAACAGCTGTCGCCAAAGCACGAAAACATGAGTGAACTGCCGTGATACAGGGCGAAGGCCGGGCCTTTCAAACATCAGGAAAATGACATATCGTTTCCCCCTATAACTCCTCAGCCTGGAGAGGGTCAACTATAAATGGATAAAGACAGGAAGAGGACCGAGGAAGGAGAGCTGATGGAGAAAAAAGCCCCTGTGACCGATGAGTGCAGCCATTCCAGATCTGATAGCAGCCTTATCTCCAAGCCATGCCACTCACCTCATGCTGAGTGCGTGTGTTTGTTGGTTTGCAAGAGAGAGAGAGAGAGAGAGAGAGGGAAAAGAAGAAGAGAGAAGCAGAGGAAAAAACAAGTGTGTGCATTTGGATGACCTTAACCACAACTATAGCTTATCGAGTGAGAGTGTGTGTGTGTATTTGGAATGTATACACTACCGTTCAAAAGTTTGGGGTCATCCAGACAATTTCGTGTCTTCCATGAAAACTCACTTTTATTTATCAAATGAATTGAAAATTGAATAGAAAATATAGTCAAGACATTGACAAGGTTAGAAATAATGATTAATATTTGAAGTATTAATTTTGTTCTTCAAACTTCAAGTTCAAAGGAAGGCCAGTTGTATAGCTTATATCACCAGCATAACTGTTTTCAGCTGTGCTAACATAATTGCACAAGGGTTTTCTAATCAGACATTAGTCTTCTAAGGCGATTAGCAAACACAATGTACCATTAGAACACTGGAGTGATAGTTGATGGAAATGGGCCTCTATACACCTATGGAGATATTTCATTAGAAACCAGACGTTTCCACCTAGAATAGTCATTTACCACATTAACAATGTATAGTGTGTATTTCTGATTAATGTTATCTTTATTGAAAAAACAGTGCTTTTCTTTGAAAAATAAAGACATTTCTAAGTGACCCCAAACTTCTGAACGGTAGTGTATATACTAGCACGCAAGTGTTTGTGTGTGTGTGTGTGTGTGTGTGTCTGTGTGTGTGTGTGTGTGTCTGTGTGTGTGTCCTCTCCTCTCCTCTCCTGTGGGCTCCCTTGGGGCCGGGCCCTTTCAGGCATCCCAGTGATGTCTAGAAAGCCCACGGGGTTGATATGCCATCGACCCGGCATGGGCCTGCTGCTGCCGGCCCTCAATTAACACCGGGATCCTCCATAACGCTCAGCTTCCTTGACTCAAACACACAGTTTTTATTCCAGGGGAATTATTGGAAATGAAGTGCAGGAGCACATGCTGTTTAAGACCCACCGCATCCATCCACAGTCTACAATTTAGAATTATTATCATTTCACTGCATGTTAACCTGAATTAAACTGAAATGCAAATTGAACATCAAGTTAATTATATTTCAATTTTTAGTTAAAGTGGGGCTGAGTCTTTTACTAAAAGTGTTAAAGCGATTTCATTAAACATTGCAAACATTTCTATGGCATGCTAGTTGATAATGTTGCTACTTTTAGGTGGACGCCTGTATAAAGCCATAAATAATATTATAATAACAATAATAATAATAATGATGATAATAATAATAGTAATAATAATCATAATAATAAGTATTACATTTGAGTCACTCACTGGTTAGATGTTTATACAATTAAAATCAATTTAGCAGTCTAACTGAGTGAATTGTGTGGCACATCTCCCTGAGCAACACAGGTGAGGGAGAGGACGACGGCTGAAGGGCAGTAAAAAAAACACATTTGGCTCGGATCTTGCAAAATGTATTGTGCCATGATTATTAAACATCTTAGTCCTTTTCATCTCAACAACATTGACTCCAGCTGCCACAGAGAGGTCCTAAAAGGATTACGGTATTTTGAATACTAAATTCAGAGTTGATAAAATGCATTAAATCCCACTTCCAATCTTAACAGTTCATTAATTCCATCTGTTCAGTAAAGGGCCAGTGGGTAGCACTTTGGGGATCTATTAGCATAAATGGAAAAATAATATATTTCTAACTTTCTTTTAATTAAAGTATGATCATCAAAATGAAACTGAGGACTGTTCTGTTTTCCTTGGCTTAGAATGAGCGTGTAGTGTACTATCTAATAATATGGAGCGGGTCCTCTTCACAGAGTCGGCCATGTTGCGCCGCCTTGTTGCTACGGTAGCCGAGAATGGACAAACCAAACATTGGCTCGAGCAAGACCCGTTCACATCCTTACGTCACGTAAAGGCTTCGTCGTTCTCCGACATGCTGATGAAGCCGAGGTTCGTGAGCCGTAGAGTGGCGGATCGCTTCTGACTAACGTTCCTCCTAAAGTCGTGTTACGATGGTAAGAACAGCCTCTGAGCGAAAGAGGAGTAAGTGGAAGGGTCTTAAGTTGGTTGAAATCCACACAGCTAGAGGCCACCAAATCCCACACACTGTGCTCTCATCATGTTATTACAGACATAGGGTTTGTCATGTCACAGTAGGAAAAGCACAGATTTAAAAAAAAAGATCCATTATGGCTGAATTGCATTTAGCTGCCTCAGTTTCAGGGTCCTGGTTTTGTTCGAGCTGGTTCAGTCACAGCTTCTCCGGATACTTGAATAGAAAAGAGCCATCGTTCATTTTTTTAGTAACACCTGTGCTTTTCTTTCTGTGACTGCAGTAAAAACAAAAAAAGACTCAACAACTTTACTGTTGCCCCACAAAACCACAGATTTTTCGCCACAGTGTGGTACTTGGCATTACTTACTAACAAAGACACTTGAACGCACCATGTCACATTTATGACTTGCGAAGTCTTGAAGGGGGCGAAAGTCAAAGGATGGTTTCATGGAAGAGTCGCGATTTCTAAATCTGCTTCATAGTGTGTGGACCAACAGCTCCCTCTTCCCTCTTCCCTCTTCCCCTTTTCCTCTGCCACACACAGCTCAACCAGTTGGTCTTTGTGGATGGAAAAGCAGACACAAGAGTGTTATCCAATAGTGTCAGTAATGTTGAACACTAAACATGATTGGAACTGCTTCCTGCCACATCAGTGCACAATCAGAGTCTGTGCTGTCGATTACTTTACACAAAGTCTCTGAATAAATAAAATCTTGCTCCAACTGAGAATCCCTCAAAAGGTTTATACTGGGCTTGTAGAGTTTGTTCAGCTTTTCTTTTAGGCAACAACATGCCGATAAGGACAGAGGAGGGAGCAAGTTGACAAGTTGACTCAAGAAGACCTTGACGTGATGTCAGAGGTCAAACAACAGTTTGGACTGGAAATTCAAGGACTTAATGCGGTCATCCGAGACTTGTTTGCTAGATCAGTTGGATTATTTGTTGCTGTAAATGCAACACTAGGAAAGATGATTGTCAAATTCACGCTGATCTGAAGCCAGTTTTAATTTCCTTCTTCACACCTCTGCTGTCTAAAAAGAGATAAAAACACAAATGGATCAATGGATCAATGGACTGCCCCCCCTCTACCTCTTATGGGGTGAGAAGTATACATAATGGCACTTTGAACTGCCTGATAAACAACACAGTGATATGTAAGAATATGAGGTCTGGGCATGGTGCCTGTGTTCATTCCGCCAAAGACATTTTCATTTAGCTGATGGGGAGAGAGGAGTCCGGTGAGGGCCAGCTAGTAATGTTAAAGGAATGATAAAGTTGAGAGTTGTGAATCCCTCTCTGCATATATATTAAGGTTGTCTTACACAAACAAATAATACAGCACTATATTACAAATAAACATACAGCACATGCATATATTGCATACACACACAATAACTCAGAAATAATACACAGAACATTTTGCAACAGCTTTTTAAGAATGTACACCATGTCATGGTTGTAATGTGCACAAAAACATATATGTTGATGTACAAAGACAAACCAACAGTCGGTATTTTTATAAACTTTGAACTTAGAAATAACTAAATTCTAGCTCAGGTTTAATTACTTGTATGTGTTTATGATGTTAATTGGAGTGAAAGAGATTAGGTAAAATGATAACAGTTTTTGTAGGAAGGGAGCAGCTGGTTTACACACACAGACACAGACAGACACACAAACATCCACACATACACACACAGGTTGCCTCGCTTCACACGGTAATCTAGGTCCATGGTTTGAGGCACAAAGTGTTGCTTTTGAATGCACCGTGACTAAAGTTAGTGGACCGACAGCAATGCCTTTGGCAAGAAATACAGAAATACCCTGTGTGTTAGTGTGGGTGTTTATAATTTAAAGTAAAATGCTTTAAGCCTCATTGACTAAAGCCCACATGCAGTCCAAAATGCATTAGCATATTTCCACAGGAATGTACTCGGGGTTTTCCAGAGACCGTACACAAGGCAATAAACTACAAACATATACGAAATGGTTCAAAACACCTTTAAATATAAAACATATATATACTAGAATGGGCACTCGGTAGAGCGCATACCTTCGCATATCACAAGATTGGGCATTGAATTATGAACATTTTGGCATTAGTTGCATGCCAATTGGACAAAAATGTATCGTGCTATGGTAAAAAAAGAGTTTGACCTTTCCATGACCTTGACCTTGACCTTTGACCCGATTGATCCCAAAATCTAATCAAATGGTCCCCGGATAATAACCAATCATCCCACCAAATTTCATGCGATTCAAGAACATTTTGACCTGTTCATGACCTTTGACCTTGACCCCAATCGATCCCAAAATCTAGTCAACTGGTCCCCGGATAATAAACAATCATCCCACCAAATTTCATGCGATTCGGTTCAATACTTTTTGAGTTCTGCGAAAGATTTTGACCTGTTCATGACCTTTGACCTTTGACCCGATCGATCCCAAAATCTAATCAACTGGTCCCCGGATAATAAACAATCATCCCACCAAATTTCATGCGATTCGGTTCAATACTTTTTGAGTTCTGCGATAGATTTTGACCTGTTCATGACCTTTGACCTTTGACCCGATCGATCCCAAAATCTAATCAACTGGTCCCCGGATAATAAACAATCATCCCACCAAATTTCATGCGATTCGGTTAAATACTTTTGAGTTCTGCGAAGATTTTGACCTGTTCATGACCTTTGACCTTTGACCCGATCGATCCCAAAATCTAATCAACTGGTCCCCGGATAATAAACAATCATCCCACCAAATTTCATGCGATTCGGTTCAATACTTTTTGAGATTTGCGAATAACACGCATACAAATAAATAAATAAATAAATAAATACACGGCGATCAAAACATAACCTTCCGGCATTTTCAATGCGAAGGTAAAAATGGACAATGTGCTCACTCGCCCTCTCTGGCTCGCTGCATTCCGACATAAATATATCACAACATGAGATATGAATCCCCTCTGCCTCTCACAAACGTTCTTCTCACTGCCCAGCAGCATCTCTCTCTCGCTTTACAACAGGAAGGCAGTGGTCAAGTAGTAAAGCCTCTTGCTTGATTAGATTGTCTGCCCGGTGTGACATTGACGAGTGCTGCGACAAATCCAGAATATTATGCGACTCCCATGAACACATCCTTTAAAATATATTTTAAAAAGCTTTTAGTGAAATTAAATTATTATTGGTGACAAGTTGAAATCCCCAAAAAGACAACTGTACACAGGTTTCCAGTTTAAGAACCACCTCTGCAGCCGACAAGTTTATTATGAGCCGTCTCCCATTTCTCTTAACCCTCCTGTTACCTTTAGGGTCAATTTGACCCCAGGCTGTTTTTCACTGTGTCAAACATATAAGAAATATCAACTTGTTTTATATATTTAAAGGGCTATTTAGGTAGTCAACAAACAAACATAAAGTACCTCACACTTAAACTTGGGAAACAATATTAATTCTAATAATTTTTTGGAGGTTTTAATTGCTGGGGTCAAATTGACCCCGAGGGTAAAATATGTCAGTAAATATAAAGGTAACAGGAGGGTTAACAGACACATGTTCAAACACGAGGAAGGATGCCAAAAAGTGTCTGGACCGAGATGTTTAAAGCTCCTGCCTCACATACTAATGAGAATCTATTACAGTTTAATTCAAACACACACACACACACACACCAACACATTATCATTCAGTGCACAAGCATCTGGCTACAGACACCCCCGTGTCCCTTATGCTTCACTGCTTGCCAATTACAAAAGAAGTAATCAATTCCACCACGGCCCCTTTTAGGGAAATCGACTTCAATGACACCGACTCCATGGTCGCCGTCTGACAGCCACTGAAACACAAGCAGGGCCAACCAGCCGCCTGTCTGCCGCTCCCCCACTGGAAGGCCGAGCAACACAATCCACAGCGTGTTTCTTATTTAGTCTACTGGAAACTCCTATGTAGCCTATTAGAAACCCAGCAATGTGGTTTCCTCTGAACTTTTATGATTAAAATATGATATATAGCAGATGCGATTAAGCTTGGTTGCTAAGAATTGTATGTTGGTCAATTAGAGTTATTAGCATATTGAATAAATCAGCTAATAAATCAGCCAAAATGAGCTCCCTTCGTCGGGTGGTTGTGCTCAGCCTTAAAGGTAGGGTGAGGTGCTCAGACCTCCTCTGTGTTGAGAGGTGAGGAGAGGTGGTTCTGGCATCCGACCAGGATGCCTCCTCCCTTCAGAGGTTTTCCGGGCAAGTTCAACTGGTAAGAAGCCCAGGGCTAGACCCAGAACATGCCGGAGGGATTAAACATCTCGTCTGGCCTGGGGACGCCTCGGGGTCCTCGAGTGAGAGCAAGAAAATGAGGAGCGTCTGTAATACCCGGCTCAGTCTGCTGCCCCGCGCGACCCGGCCCCGGATGAGCGAAGATAATGGATGGATGAATGGGCACCGAAAAGGCTTTCGCAAAAGATACACCGGTGTATCCCCGCGGCAAGCCTCCGTGCTCCTCGAGATTGGATTTTCGGAATCTTAATGGTCTTCAAATTGGAGCACCGAGATCGATTTCCGGGTCACAAGCAGGAGGATCAAGGAGATGAAGAGGCACAAAATCCAGATATGAGAGTAGTCCGAGATGTCCACAGGGCCGCACTTTGCCATGATGACGCACACACGGACTCACACAGTGAACAAAACGCTAAATCTTTTTTTTTTACGTTAAAACTAAAAACCTACTGACGAGCCTTGCAAAGTGAATCAGACTCAAGGCCGTTTGGTACACTCATGAGTCTCCTTAGTCATGAGACTATGCTGGAATTTATGGTGCTGTGAAGGTCAGCCGAATCAAAGCCGAATCAATTTCTCAACATGGGAGTAACAGAGAACACTGTAAGCGTTAATCAATGGAGTAATACATCTGCGCCTCGATTTTCCCTCCACCTCGTCTTTCTTTTCCCTCTTTTAGTTTCCTATATCTGCCCAATTATCATGTTCCCCGTCGCGCCTCTCGCTCCTTCCACATCCGCTCTTCACACCTCCTCGCCAACACTTTGCTTCAATTCAATTCAGTTTATTTTGTATAACCCGAAACCAAAAATGTTGCTCAGAGGGCTTTACAATCTGTACACATACGACATCCCTGTCCCAGGACCTCACATCGGATCAGGAAAAACTGAGGAGGATGTAAATTGACTTTTCTCCCCTCGACATCTGTCCATAGGCTTTTCCCTTGTATCCTCCTCTTCCTCATTGGGCGTCAACAACACTCCTTACGTTGCACAGCCACCGTGGAAGCTCTGTGTGTCTCTGTATGAGTATATACCTGCAAGTGTGTGCAATTATGTGTGGGGGTGGGGGGAGAGTGTGTGTTTGTGTCTAGTAAAAACTGTTGAAACAAGCCTGAGGGACACACTGCCGCAGCTTTGCCCTTTATCTACAAACAGTGGCACATGAGAACAAGTACACACACGGGCAAGCATTTTCATTTGTGTGTGTGTGTGTGTGTGTGTGTGTGTGTGTGTTTTCAGACATTCTTTCAATATTACCTTTGGCTTCTTTGTACTCTTCACAGATCCTTCTGATGACCACCCGACCCTCGTGCTCATCCCTCCCACCTGGAAGAGAAGGAGACACACAGATGAATTGTCAGAAAAGTCCTTGGAGGCTTTTCATAAAATAACACTCCATTTCCAGTTTTCAGTCTTGTAAAAACGTGTATCCAAAAAGAGTTCTTCACAGCCCTTAAGGTAGAACTCTGATTTCAAAAACTATAAGTGCTTTAAAAAATAAAATTAATTTTGCCAATAAATATGTATGACATATCAAATGAAAAATATGCCTCATTATAAATGAAACTGGCATCGAGAGACAAACTAGTTGTGAAAAAGGAACATGATCCAGCTTGTTCATATTTTTGTCTCAAAGGGAGGCGACCAAAACATTAATGTATTGAAAAGAAGAAAACATGTACATACCAATGATCAAAGTATAAATAACTAACACAATATAAGGTGCATTAACCTTACAATGGGGGTACTATATTAATACAAAATTTGACAGAACAGCGTGTGACTTTTGCAATATCTTTAACAATCTCAGATGGCCTGGTGAAACAGAGTCACCGACTCTATGACTCAGGAAATAGTTTGTTTAAAGATGTTTGCCAGTGAACCCTGTCCCTACGAAAGACAGGAGAATATATTATATACGAAAATATAAGAAGGGCCCTTGAAGATAAAAAGTGCCCGTGTCTCCTTTACTGTCCCTTGTTTTCAAGAGAATCGGACAGGGGCACCGATAAACACACACCTCCGATAAATTAGTGCGGACAATTCGGCTCGCCAAACAGTAGCTGGTTCAGACTTCTAAAACATACGGATTGGCTGCACACACACCGTAAGAACACACACACACGCAGGAAAACTCTCTTTTTACCCAAACCCATACACACAAAAAGCCAACATACACACTCTAATGGTCCCTCTGCACACGCACACACACGCGCAACCACACACACACGTACACACACACACACACCTTGGATTATCACACATGCCTTTTCAAGGGCACAGCATCATTTACCCAGGTGCACTGCGGTTAGGGCTGGGCTGAAGGATGCGGCTCGTCGGTTGACGCGACGCAGGGGCCACGCAAACAGGACATAAACACGAGGGCCTCACGCAAATAAATCCCTTGAAACAAAGAGTCATAGTTGTTCTCCAACAGTCACTTAGAACGCTGCATGTTATTGAACACACATGTCTGCACAAATGCTTACACTCAGAGCTCCGCATTAAAACAGCCTATGATTAGGGATGAGAATTGATAAGATTTTAACGATTCCGATACCTTATCGATTCCTGCTTATCGATTCGATTCCTTATCGATTCTCTTATCGATTCTTTTGGGCAAGGGGTGAAAAAAAGAGCACAAACGGGTTTATTCACATTAATTTTCTTTTATATAATGCTGCACACACACAGTATGTATACATACACATTTACTTTTTTTAAATAAGCAAAAACATTTATACGATATTACTCTTGAACTTAAAATAAAACTTACATAACTTAAATAAAATGTATTCTGTTTAATTTAAACATGTTCCTAGAAATTACAGTGCTCCTTCCTTTTTTTTAAAGGGTATATGAACTGAGCTGCCAAAAATGAAACTAGCAGTGGCAAATACCAAGTGTGCACCATCAATTGTATGGATCATCAACAATTCTTGTGCAGAAAAATAAGCATGTCTGCTTTCTCCGGGAGGATACGCGATCTCTCAGGACTTATTGTGTCTCCAGCCGTGGAGAACACTCTCTCAGATGGGGTGGAGGATGCCTGAACACAAAGATATGAGGAGGTGTCCAAGACGTGCTGTAGCCTGTGACCCAGACAGACGACCAGCCTCTGAACCGGTCTGACTCTGAACCTCATCAGCTAAATTGGATGGCAATGGAGATTATTTATATAGTGAAAGCTGGTTTACACAATGAAACAAATGGCACTAACAAAATCGCTGAATTTGCTGAGCTGACATAAAGCCACATTAAGAGGGGAGGCAAACACTACCTCGCCTCAATGTAGGGTGACAATGGAAGATTCTGTAGCTAAGCTAGCGTAGCTATATGCTAAATTTAATAATGGATTAGAGATGGATATGCTGTTTAATAATGGGTAAACACGATAACGCGAACGTTTGCTGATAACACACGCCTCAATAATTAATACCGTTACGATCAAACATTTCTCAAAACTGGACTTTCAATCCAAACGTGAAGTGATCGATAATGGAGACCAATGCCGAGCTCAAATGTGTGCTTCAAACGAAGGACAGAAGATAACTTGATCGACTACACACAATAAAGGCAAATGGCTTCACACAGTGAGTGGTTGTGATCACTTTGGAGGAGTTTACCTTGGACAGAAAGAGATGAAGCGCCGACGTTAGCTGAGCTGCTGCATCGAACACACGACACTCCTGTCATTTAATTCCACGCTGTGTTCAAATGCTTCTTCATCTTTGTTGTATTTCCTCCCTTCGACGAAATAGATTTTTGACACACGTTACAAGTGGCGTAGTTGTCATTTT
This sequence comes from Pseudoliparis swirei, assembly GCF_029220125.1. NCBI lineage: Eukaryota > Metazoa > Chordata > Actinopteri > Perciformes > Liparidae > Pseudoliparis > Pseudoliparis swirei. The sequence goes on along the minus strand of NC_079389.1, from coordinate 13,601,302 downwards.
GTCGTGTGAAATAGAGCCAAACTTTAGAGCGCCTCTGCCTAGTTGCCATGTTTGCTGCAGTCTGAAGAAACTAAAAAAGTTTGCGCATGCGCAACGCCACAGAGGACCGTTAGCAGAACCGTTAAAGAATTTGGCTAACGATCCCAAACAATCGGTTCACTGGGAACCGGTTCTAAAACAGAACCGGTTCTCGATGCCCATCCCTACCTATGATTGAAAAGGAATGCCCCGAGGAATTTGCCTACTAAATATTTTGGGGCTGGGGGTTAAAAATGTACCCTTACTAATTTACTGAAATAATCTTGCTTCATCTGAACAAATGGATAAAAGGAGCGTGACGCAGAGTAAGAAAGTCCTAACACATGCCTCACACTTGGAAAAGTATACTCACACCTGTATGAGTTCAATATTAACCTTAAGTCTGTGTGTTAATATATGTGTAATTCATAGCACAATTCAACTTTAAAAAAGTAATAATAATTGTTTACAGAGACTGGAAAACACTCATCCCATCAATTTAATGAAGCACAGTTGGCCTCCACAGGCCTTTTCTTCTTCCGCTATAACGAATGCAATAATTTTCCAAAACACAAATAGGATTTGTTTTGCGAGTCCAATTCATCCAGCTTACATTTCATAATGTCTTCAATCAACCTAATTTAATTGCACACGCATGATAAATGGATTCTGTCATTGATCTTTGGCCTTTATTCGTGACTAACTGAGTGAAGGACATTGGCACTGATCAGGAGTCAGAAGGAAAACAAGAAATCTGTATCTCTAAGATACTTGAAAAGTGTTGTTTTCATACGTAGGTTAGTAACCTTTTTTTAACCACGACAATGCTGATGCATCTGTTCCCCTTCTGTGCACCAATAACGGCTTATCTTATCTCGAGTCCACAAAGACTGTGTCCATGTTTGTCAAAAACTAAAATAGCATGTATTATATTAAATTACTCAAGAAGAAAGCCACTCAAACTGCACAAGTGCTATTTGAGTGCAGTTTGAACTGAATGTAGTTTCCTTCATTAATATATTTAAATATTTGTTATAGGAAGGATCTACAGATGCTGCGATGCACAACGTACATGCTTTAATTCATGTTTCTCGTCTATTCACTTCATTCCATTCAGATTTTGCAGCTGCAAATAATACATTTTCCAAATGGTATTGTCTTATCTTAAAAACACTCAAACAGGCACAACTTTAATTGAAAATCTACTCAAAAACACTTCAAGCAGAATTGCAGTGCTGAGGCTCGACCGTACTCTCCTCACGAGCACTCCACCTGAAATATGTAGCCACTCCATTTATAGAGGAATCTACTTTACCATAAATATTCTCACTTTATCAATTATCTCAAGGAGGTGTGGATATCTGAGAGGGAGACACACTCATCGTCCTGGAGGATCAGGTTCAATACAGATAGGGTTGAACAACAGACAGCGCACCTCCTATATTGACTTTGTGTGTGTAAACATACGTCGGGTTCAAGTCTTGTTTATGTTCTGCTTCAAGCGTCTCTAAGGAAACTCTGACATTGACTTTGCGGTACACACACCGAATGAAGCCGAGGGCATGGAGACATATTGCTGTTCTATGCACGGCATCTTTGGAGGTAGATCGTGCTGTGGGAGAAGGCTTTTATGAAAAATACATTTGGGGAGAAAAACGTAACGGTAATCATGACATTAATTATTGAGGTAGGTGTCCACTGCGCTGCACAACGTGGCCTCCTCATACTCCTCTCTCGCTGGCTTGACTCTCTGCAGTGGAACAGTAGGATTGTTATTGTTCAGGCTTTTTCCTGCATAGAGAAAATTTGGGCACGCGCCTAAGCCGTTTTCCCGAACGCCTATGACAAATCCCGAGCGCCTAAGGCAAAAAAAAGTCTGCGATGAAAAAAAAAAAAAACTGTGTTCATCACGCGCATGTCAGCGAATATGTATGTTTCAAGGAGGCTACAGCCGAACCCTCGTTCTGTTTTAATCAATAGTAATCGAGTTGATAAGCGTGTCTTCTTGTCTGATCAATACGAGACTGTGAGGTGCGCGAATGGACAGAGCGGCCAGCTGCTGATCACTCACTCAACAGCCCGACGTGCACGAATACACCTGGACTATTGTCAATCTATTAGCCTATCTATTTTAATCTAAAGTGGAAGCAAAATGATTTCCTCAAGCATAGCCTCCATTATTTATAATAATAAATACATAGATGTCTGCTAATTACGGTGACATGGTAACACAGACCGTGGGCGCACAGCGCGCAAACTAATTTTTGGGAGCACCGAAGACCCATTTTGACCCAGGAAAAACCCTGTTGTTACGTCACTGCTCTACATACGCCGTTCAGCCAGCTGATTATTTTCACAATTAATCGATCGATAGCTCAGTCTATAAAATGTCAGGAAATGGTTTAAAATGCTAGTGGAAATTTTATAAAGCTCAAGGTAATGTCATTAAATATCTCATTATCCCAGACTTTAAAACTTAAAATATTCAGTTTCCTCTTTGACTAAGACAAAATAAGTTAATCTTCACAATCGAGAAGCTGGAACCAGGGATTTGTTTGCATTCTTTCTTAAAATTGACATTTACGATTAATCAATTATCAAAATAATTGCCAATTAGTTTTCTGTTGATTAACGTACAATCTTTTTTCTCCTTTTTAGAGTGTTGTGCAAGATTTTATTTCAGATCATGAAATCAATGTGTGTAAAATGTAGGTGAGGTTATTGGCAGATATTAAATATATTATTCATAACTATTCACCCAGTACTAAGAATTGGTATGTTTTCCGAAGCAATTTATATCTTCCTACGGAGCGGGTCGTCTTCCATGAACACTCTCAGTAAATGTAGTTTCTCGAATTCTTCCCTGCTGCACCTCCCAGTGAAGGGATTACATGAAATTGCTTGAGAACTATCAGATTCTTCTTCTTTTATTCCAAAACACACTGCGGTCTTATCTTTGTAGGAAGAATACAAATAAAGTTGAAGAAAAGCAAAAGACACTATCTAAAGCCTAAGAAAATGTAATAGATAATATTCGTTTGACAAATTAGGAGTTGCAGTGATTGTAAATAGATGGAGTTTTTTACATGGGCAGCTTCATCTACAACCTTCCTGTCATTTCTGTAAATCATGTAATGCATTTCAAGGGGGTATTTATACAGAATATAAAATGTAAACTCTTACATTTGAAACACTGCTCGACTACAAGTCTCAGAGACGCCTGTGGTTTATTCCAATGCCCTGATGATTGATTTGAAATCAAAACAGACCCAGTCTAACTGTCGACTACAAACAGAGAATAAAGAGGAAAACTTGATCATGTTAGTTTAATGAGAGCAGCAGAGATGACATCCAGCCCCACGGGGGTGTACATCTGAGGAGATGCTAATGACAGTTTGCTTAGCTGCCAGTTGTGGAGTGTTGCTGGGAGAAATCTTAGGTGAAAATGCACGTGCTCAAAATACAATTCCCCAAAAATCCTCCAGACAAAAGAGCAATGCACAACAATACAAACAATTAAACAGAAGCATCCTACCGCAGTTGTGGTCCCACCGCAGATGTAACAGATCAGCATATAAACAGCTTCAGATGCCGTTGGGCAGATTATGATTCGGCCCGTCACTGTTCCAGATCAGTCGAGCAGTTGATCTGCAGTTCTTTGCAAGTTTTGCTTGACAAATCACCGTTTTTTTTCTTACACAGGATTTTTAACTGATATTATTTTCAGATTTACATTAGGCACTACTTGGGGAGCGCAGTATACAAAGTCCCCGGGTGGGGGTGGCATCTCTAACTCTGCCCTTGTTTGGTTAGGGAATAGAACTTTGCTTGTTCAGAAATGCAGTCAATAAGCTCCATAAAAAAGAAGAAATCCAAATGTCTCTGTGAACTGAATCTAAACGTGTCAAGTGTCAGAAATGGCTGTTTCTGGTTGACTCCCACAAGCTGCATGTGGGAGTCAACCAGAAACAGCCATGCAATCGTCCCCGAATAACAGAAAAGGCGTGTTTCAGCCATGAGTAGCTAAAGACTCTTTCAGATGTGAATTTACTTTCTGTATTTGCAAAACAACTCAACAAATGACCTGTGAGGCGAAACAGAGCATTACAACTAACTTGTGAACACACAATATATCAGTTACTGCTCCAGGGAAACTTCCTTGCCCGAGCTCAATGGCAATGACGTGGCGACATCGCACCCTGAATACAAATCTCTTACAGCAAGAGGCTCTTCCTGCAACATGCATCGGTCATCGAGAGCAGCAGCGAGCACAGCTACGACTGTGAATTGGTTTGAGAGAAATATGATTTCTTTAGTCAAAACGTGGCGTATTTACAGATTCATCAATGTGCACCAAACAATTCACTTCAGAGCCTCAATTCAGAGGGCTCAACAACGTGCTGAAGTGTGTGAAGGAGCTGAGCCCTCAATCACAGATGGAGCCTTGAACTGCATAACATTAAGGGGAAAGACAGGGACGCCATCAGAGGGGTAGTGATCGACATATTTTAGCGAGCAGCGCGCGAAACAAGATGAATGAGTGATCGATGTCGTACATCACCTTGATAAGTAGGCACTTCAAGGAAGGAAGACAAATATGTAGATGTAGTGGCAGTTGGAAGGCATGCAGCTGGATCTACAGTATGTCCAGTACATATACGCAGTCTTGGTTTATATCAGTTTTTCATATCAAATGTTTGATTTCTGCGGCTATAAATTCAGACCTAATGATATTATGTATTATATTAACAATTTTAAAAAGTAATTAATGTCCTCTGTTTTGTTACTTTCTCTATGAATATGGAATAAATGCTCTTGTGCACAGTACAATTATGGCGTTTCCCTTAGATGCTTCCCTTATAAAACATGGTCATATTGCATTAATCTGCAATTAGTATTACGACATAATTTATGGAACAATACCAGATCATTTTTTTTCCACAAAAGCCTCTTATAATCCTACATTTGCATGTAACACTTGGTTTGAAAACAGCCTGTTAATCCCAGCAGAGTTTAACAAGTCTTTACATCATGTCAGTGGAAATTCACATATTTTCTAATGATAAAAACAAACAGTTTTGATATTATTCCAAAGCTTAAGAAGGATCAACGGGTTCTAAAGAGGCATCTGAATGCGCTGTTGACCGTCTCAACCTAATTAAGGGTCTCTGACAGCGACAGGCTTTTTAAATAGGCACACAGAGGATGCCTTTAATATGAAGGGAACCGTAGCCGAGAAGCTCAGTAACCCAAACAACATTTCATTCATCTTAAAGAAATCCATTTGGTATCCAGCCAGGCAGATACTGTAATAATAATGAAAAAGCTAAACCTGCAGCAATATATGGAATATTCTGTCTGATCGGATCCACTGTCTGGAAGTACTCTGGATTTTCCCGTTGCTCTCTTTAAATTTGTCATAACCTGAACTAACTTGTGTCTGAAAAAAAAAATCCCCTCATCATTTTTCTTTCGTCTTACTTTCTGAAAGTCATGTCCTCTACTCAGCCTGCAAAGGTTTTTTTCCCTTCCCCCAATATTACTGCTGAACAACAGGGTAAAACTAATCTGATTGAGGCGTGCTTAACTGTGACGAGACACGGCTCAAATCTCCCATCAGTTTTGCGTCCGCATGCGAGTGCTCTGACAGATTGCTTTGTCATGTTCGCGGCTCTGCACAGGTGATTCTGACCGAGACACAATTTGCACTCTACGGTGATAATTTCATTTGTAAGCGATACAAATTCAAAATAATCACTTCATTTATCGAAGTGCCCTGCCTGCTAGGAAAAACTGCACTTTGTAGTTTTGAAATGCACTACAAATATAAAGATTAATATTATAATTACTATTACTATTTTTGCGGTTGTACTTTTTAGTGTAAACAGGTGGAACCCAAACTCTTGAAATCACATGTGTGTGTTTGTTCTGTAAAATGTGGTATCGCCTCGGTCCTGTTTGCATGCCAGTGGTGTGGTGCTCGATACTCTACCGATGATAACATGCGCCCCCAGCTTGGCCATGTGGCGGACTGCCTCATAGCCGATTCCCCTGCCTCCTCCTGTCACTATGGCAACCTTGCCATCTTGTCTGGGCATCACTGGCAGAGGCAGAAGAGGACACACAGATGTCAGCGAGGATGTCATTTGACAAGGAAGCTGCTTTATGACTTTATTTCAAGACATGAGAAGTCCTTGTAGTAAGACCTGTATGGCCTGATAAACCCAGATAAGTCAAGTCCCACATACGTGGGGTTTTCCTGAGCATGATTTCACCTTTTCTTTGGGTTCATCGAGGCGATTGTGTCTCATTCGTTTTAGTACATGCATATGATCATGGATAACACTTCCTATTATGCTTTCTTACAAATACTGTTCACATTTGGATTATGTTAAATAATAATTAATGCTAATGTATCATGCAATGCATGTCGAACTGCTCACTTAGCGTTAATCTAATCACATCTATATTACACAAAATAACAACATATTCCAATATAATGAATGCATCAATGTAACTCCGGGATTATAACAATGCACAACTGGAGCACAATTCTGAGTCTCTGCACTTCACTTTTCTTTTCTTTTCGAAATATACTAAGTATCATGCGTATTTATTCACCTGCAGTATTAGTTCAATGATCCGTTCACCAAACTGCGTTACAAAAAGTGGAAATTGAAACCCAAATAATCGGCGACCAACGTAAATGCTTTCTAAGAAGCTACTTTAAGAAGAGGAAGAGGCGATAAGCTCTTCTGGATAATTCGGCAATGATAATACACAAAATCCCCCTCACGTTCACACGTGTTTAACGTGTTTAGCTTATCTCTAACTAGCTTTAGCTTAGCTAACATTTAACCAAAGTACACGTAACGTCCGTTGGAACCAACCTGGCAACCGGAAGGGTGCGCTGAACAGCTGAGCCAACAGCACCTTGAAACCGAGCAGGTACAGTTTGATAATAGGCAGAAGACAAGAGCGAACTGCAGCAAACATGTCTGCCTCGTCCTGTGACGGAGGCAGCGCAGCGCAGCGGAGGAGGAACAGCTGCGGGGAGAAAGTGCAGTTCCGCTTATGGGACACGTTCCAATAGGAACTCGTCCTACCTCGCTTCTCTCCTTGTCAAATCTTCCAATACACATTTAGAATAAATGCAACAGTGGAGAGGGTTTGCCTGAACGTATTCACATTGACTCTTTTTTTTTTTTAAAGAGCTTTCTTGAGATGTACTTATTGTTCTGACAGCTCACTGACTAGTCGTCGAGTCGACCTTGAAAATGCGGATTCTTTGCAGGGCTCATCCATCACGTGGAGAGGATTACTGTACGATGGAGGCCGGAGACGCCGCTTGGCTGCCTGATGTGCCGGATGACCCTTCTCTGTAGACCCATCTAGCATATTGCTCCCTTCAGCTAAACTGACTATCTCATTAACCGCAAACAGAGAGGTCACTCGCGAGATGCAACGGAGGCATGACACATTAGTTTCATCCATAATTTCCCAGGACAGACTTCTCGAACAATGTTGTTGGAGCAGTGCAGCTCGTGTCTGCAGCTGGATGACCAGTGATGATCACAGCAGACTTATTAGAGGCCAGTTATGCTGCTGTGATAATTAGTCTGATAGGACTTAAGCTAATCAAGATGTGTACCTGCATAGTTGATCACTATGATTCAATCAGAATAAAGTGAAACCCAATGAATTGCAAAAAGATCTACAAGTATTCCACTTTTGTTTTTTATTCAGTAAATATCATTTAAAATAAATAATGTGGCAGGTATCTAAAGAGTCTTTAATGCAGCTTCAGTAACGGAGTAAAATCATTTTCCATTCCCAGAGATAAGGTACTAACACTGCAAGTCACATACTGACTTCCAATCACTAATACACCCTGGGTATTGAACATCTTCAATCTTTTACTAAACTTACATAATTAAATGTCTAGTTCAATTCAATTCAGTTTATTTTGTATAGCCCATTATCACAAAATACAAATTTGCCTCAGAGGGCTTAACAATTCAATTCAATTTATTTGTATAGCCCAATTTCACAAATTACTAATTTGTCTCGGAGTGCTTTACAATCTGTACACATACGACATCCCTGTCCCAGGACCTCACATCGGATCAGGAAAAACTCCCAAGAAATAGAAAACAGTTGACATTTCTAATAATTTAATGATTCTATCTTTGAATGTTTAGCATATTTTCTGCAGCCTAGTTTGTCCCTTCCAGCTCAGCCTCCTGGTGCTTTGGAGAACAGATATTATTATAATTGTGCAGTGTTGAAGTGATCTCATTTTGCCAAGATGAAAACAACTTGTCAAATTAACTAAATTACTACCTGTATATAAAAGGACATAGTGTAATAATATTAGCAGTTATCAAATACAAAGTAATCAAATATAGCCATGCGGGAGAATCGTGCTCAAGTAAAATCAGAAAAGTCCCAAAAATATATAAGATTATATGTTGCAGAACTTTATTCTTTATCTAGTGACCTGAGGCTAAATATCAAAGAGCAAAGGCTAAATATCAAACAAGAAAGTATTTCAAACTAGAGCCACCACGACCAGCTATGACAGCAACATGCACATTAATCAGTATTAACATCTGATAATGTGATAATAACTGGTCACATTTGTGATTTTTCAAGTAATTTTCTTTTGTATGCTTTAAGTAGATTTTGCTGATACTTATTTACTTTCACTTAATCAGGTTTTTAAATTGGACTTTAAATTTGTACATGGCACTTTTACTTTAGTAAGGGAACTGATAAATATATCGGAGATATGTTCTCGTTTATACAACACAGATCTGAACACACAACTTACTGCTGTGATGGATTGTGTTTGGCTCGCAGGGCAGGAAGGAATCAGCTGAATTATCACTGGCATTCAAATTAGGCCAACCAAACTCTCCATGTCTTCCTTTTCAACTAAATTACACTAATTTCAGCTAAAGACAGGTCAGTGGCATTCACAGTGACATCTCTTTTTCCTTTGGCAGGGAAATCATTAGTTTTGGTTTGTGTCTTTCCCACTATCCAATCGTTAAGGTCAGGCTAAAACGGATATTAAAGTATTCTTCGTCGGCAATTAAATGAGAAGCAACATAAAACTACTGACTCATGAGCAGTGCCCTGATGGAGGCTGAGGATAGGAGGCTGTGTGTGTATTTGAATTGTGCATGTGTTGATGCCAGCTGAAAGGAAGCGTGTGTTTGCGTGCACATATATAACAATAGCGAGGCGAGCTGGCCTGCTATTGTTTAAAGGAAATCCAATCTCACGCATGACGATGGGATGATTATTTGTGATGATGGGACATCAGGGAGACAGTCCGTCACACACGTAAACACACGCAAATGAAGATGTGCGTACGCACACAAGAGACACAAAATAGCTCCAACCAACAGTCACCTGGTCCTGTATGACAGCCACTGGCTGGCTTCAAAGCCCAACTTGTCTTGTTTTATAAATCCAGGCTGACAATAGCTATATGTGATCTCGAGAGCCACTTCAAATATATTCTTTATTTCATGTTTCACATAGATTTATACCTGATGAGATTAAAAGGTAGAGAAAGTTTGATATGCTGTTCCTTAATACTTTACCCCACGTTTATTTTGTATTACTAATCAACTTCCACCCTGAGGAGATGGCAGGTGAAGTGTCATATTGGGAAGAAAAGGGATTTTCTGGGTGTTTCATGGCCAATTTGAGCTCCAAAGTGCTACAGCGTGAGTGAATTGATGCCATCTTTTTATTGCAGTTTGAGTTGCTTCTTTCAGAGCTTCCCCCGAGAACTCTCCTCTCTCTAAGAGGCAGATCATCAAGGATGGACTCAGAGAGACTGAGCCAGAGCTGCAGGACACAGTGTCCAGCCCCTAATGAGGCAGCGTGTATCATGTAAGACAAACCCATTGGGGATGGCTTATTTTGCAGCCTGAAGCAAAAGGGTCTTTATGTACACGTGTGTGTGTGTGTGTGTGTGTGTGTGTGTGTGTGTGTGTGTGTGTGTGTGTGTGTGTGTATATAAGTGAGTGTGTGTGTGAATACATCTGCTGTTTGTAAATAGCAGCAGGTGTTCATCTGTGAATATGAAGGAAGATGGAGATGCTTAAAGAAGCCTCTCATGTGTTGTCGTGTAACACAGTGTTTCTGGCAGAAGTGGAAAGTAGGACATGAACACCTTTACTCAACTGTGAAATATTGTACATAATTGTCCTTATTTTTCTACATTTATCAGACATTTATTGTTTGACAGCTGTCTTTATTAGCTGCTTTGTTGAAGAGAAAAAAACATGCGCCTACTAAAATGGCTAAAAGAGGTGCTGATATATGGCTGATTTGTTTGGGTCGCTAATCTAATCACCCGCTGGCTCTTATTGACGCACAACAGAATGGGGTTTGAACCCAGCACTAGCTTTCTGTCTAGACAAGGTTAAACTATGCACTCAAAAAAACAGAGAATAAATCACACTTTTATTTTTGGAACCGGGTCACAATAACTCACAGTCAGCATCTCATAGCAAACTGCACAACATTGTGTGTGTCCAGTTATGGCTACGCATGCTCAAGAACCTCTTGAGGTGACAGTGAAACCGACTTTCTCGAAACGCCTTATATTGCTTGTTTTATTCATAACAAGCAATTCCCTGCCGCGACCCCCGGCCACTGCTCCGCGCCGACGATGGGGGACAACAGTCTGTGGTGTGTTTGGCTAAAGGCCAACGGCACTACAAGCACTCACACTGCTGAACCGCTCCACAACCTATAGCTCCTGCCAATTCCTTGGGTTTGAATGAAGTGTGTTTGTTTACGATGCCTCACAGCCCGATAGGGCCGAGACGAGAGGCCGGGCCAGCTGTGGGCAGCGTCCATTCGATCACACAATTCAGATGTGGTCATTTGAATACACACCTGACGCACCTCTTAATTAGTCTTTGCTTTTCACATTTCTAATCTCAAACACCTGAGTAAAATGTGAGGGAAGGAATGAACCATGCGGACGCAGCACCATGCTTCCTTTCATTTCTCTACAACCTAGTTTAAAACCAGAACAAAGACAACGGCATTAACTATATATTATGGATAGTTCCAGCATCGACAGGGTCAGGCTCACCTGATTGTCTGTGGATGCTTTTTAGTTTAAAATATCTCTCTGTCTTTAGATGAATTATTATGCAGTAACTGCATGCAAATTGTATGCACTATTTATTTATTATGTGGGTACACACATCTGTTAATCGAGAAACTATATTGTTAATATATGAAAAATAAATTTGCATCCATTTTAAATGCAGCTACTTTTTAGATTTTACATTTCCAGATTATAATATGCATGCTCATGTTCATCAACACTGTTTCCTCTTACTGTCTTTGGGGAGTGGTTGGGTTTCCATTAGTAGATGTGGAATGAGGAGTCGCGGGGAGGATATGTGCTTGCCCAAATTAAATCTGTCATTACCTCTGTGCGACACACACACACATAGACACATTCACAGAGACACATCCAATTTAACAGCGTGTGAGTCGGTGTGTGTCTCTGCTTCTGTCTGAGACAGGACGGAGAGGAGACTCTTTCATCTCTTGCTCTCTCACCTTCTATCTCACATCTTGTTCTCCTACTCCAGGGCTGATTGCACTCAGTGATACTTTAAGGTGTGTTTGTGTTTGTGTGTTTTGCTTTGTTGGCTTTGATTCACCTAACTTTCCATTCAACCCGACAACACCGAATGTGATGAAGCTCCTGAATATGTATGGCATGATGGAAAGATCATGACGGCATATCACAAAGTCTCCACTGAGTACTGGGGGAGTGTGAGTTATTGGGTGGAAGTTTTTTAATCAGATTTTTTATTTATTTGAGCCTTCCCAATTAGTAAAAAACAAAGTGTTTCCATGAATTCCATTCAAGTGAGGATGGAAAAGCCCAGGTTAATAGGGAGGGAGGCCATATTTGCATGAAAGATGATTAAAATGTCTCAATATAATAAATACAAGGTAAGGTTTACCCATAGGAAAGCAGTACAGGCGATACATATACATTACAATCAAGCTCATTTCAGCACATCTGTCTATTAATGACAGGTGGTTGATACAGACACGCTTATGGGAAAAAGTATGTGTGTTTGTGTGAACATGTGTGAAGTATATTGAAACTTGAACACAGCAGACACGTGTCACCTCAGCACCAGTGCCCCGAACCTAAACTGACATCAACATCCCCGAGTCGCCCTATCAGAGATGGACTTCTACATAACGGCTTCACAATCTATTTGTATGACTTTGAGGTGTGTGTGTGTGTGTGTGTGTGTGTGTGTGTGCGTTAGTGTGTAGGGGTGTGTGTTTGTGTGTGTCTGAGTGTTCCCTTGCTTCTATCCTTTTGAGAGCCAATTTGAGGGTATTGAGGACTTCAAGCCTTTCCGGAGCCGTTTGAGGACGCACACTTGGGATGTAGAGCTTATTTAGGTGTTTTGGATCATTTTCTTTTTGAGAGTACATTAGAGAGCTAATAGGAAAGGAAAGGAGGGAGACAAGGAGGAGAAAGTGCAACACTACGCCCCAGCGTTGTAGTTCTGATGATAGTGAATAAATTAGGTGGAGAAGGTCCAAAAAGTGCTAAATTGAGATTAATGAGATTAATCATTGGTATTTACAGCGAGTATTGAGGAGTAAATGGCTGGACAATCTAAATGTGTTTTGCTCATGAGAGCAAATGTTTAGAAGTTTGAATCTGCTTCTGGATATGCATTAGAATACAACCAGTGACACAACAACTTGGGATACTTGCCCCGGTGCATAAGTGGTTCACGTGAAAAGGTGAAATTACCCTGCCATGATGTTCAGAGAGCCTTGTTCAAATTCCTGGACCTGGATTAGTTCCACACACTAGCCTTATTTTTTGGCCCAAGGCATAACTGAATTTCTTTACACAGAACATGTTGTTGAGTTCACTAATAAACACACAAACAAACATAACCTAAAGGTAATAGTGTTACTTAACAGACCATAACATTTAGAAATGTTAATTGGATTTATTAAATGCAGATTACAGGTTAGGATTAGGGTCCAGAATAATTAATGTAGTCACTGAAAGGGTCTTTGAAACAACAACTGAACTCAATAATGACAATAATGAGTATAATTAGTAATGGGGCTTCATCTTGAATTAATTTACTCTTTTTTTAATACATATATTTAACTACTGAAAACCATCTTACATTTATTTTCCTACCGTAAGGCCCAACATTTAAAAACTTTAAAAACTAATTTAAAACATTTAAAATGTTATATATAATATCATATGTTTTAACTGCCTAAAACAGGACGTTTGAATGTCTAAGATACCCATTACACGTGAGGGTTATAAACTCCAGTGTCAAATCTTGATTTGAGTGTTACCTTGAGAAATGCCGAGTATCCTTCAAGGAAAGCAGCTAGAGTCCAATGAATATTTCAACATTGTTGAACTATTATTCAACTGTTTGAATGGCACATGTTACATTCAACTATGAACACTTTGACTCAGTGAGCCATGTTCAAGTCATTTTCCCATTAAGTGTCCACTCCTATTGAAGTGTCTTTGAGCAAAACCTTGAAGCTCCAGTACCATTCTGTAAATGACCTTGACCTCTAACCGAGAAAAGGTTTGAGGTCAGATGGGATGCTTAAATGGGGGTTTAGCTTATCCGACCATCATAAATTATTTCTGATAATAAATGGCTGATAACAGGAAGAAAATTATGACTGCAGTTAAAATTCGGTAGAATCTGGTCACTGTCCTCTCGGCACAGTCGTTAATGTGTGCATGATTATTAACCATTACTTCTGCAATTACGCGGTTAATACAATGCAATATTGCAGCGTACATGTATTTAATAAAGGAAAACATTTTCAAAAAAATTATATAAACTTGAGTGAAATTCAGAGATGCTTTTGAATGCATGCAAAGACACACACACACACACACACACACACACAAACAAACAAACACCGTCCCCCATGCTCAGTCCCTCTGAGCCTCCCCTGCTCCACTTTTCTCTTTCATCTGTCATTCTGGAGCATGTCAGTATTTAACCCCCTCCCACTCTGGCACGTACGCGCGCACACACACACACACACACACACACACACACGCACACACGCACACACACCACCTTTCTTATTTAACAAACTGCACAAACATACTCCGTCGCTCGAACACAGCTTGTTCCCTTCTTTCCACCTAAACACAGCACACTTCCACACACACCGGCAATCCAGGGCACACGCTTAAACAGACAGACAGAGTTGAGACAGTTGTCATATATCTTGTTGCTCTCTTTCTCACGCAAGAGACTATGGCTGTCATTTACAGTCGATTTGTGTGTGTAGCAAGGGTGTTTTGTGGGGTGATACAGGCCACTTGCGTATCTACTCATGCTGACAGCAATCATTTTGTAGTCGAGTCAAAGAGGGCATCTGCCATCTCACAGACTCCCTCCTCTTCTCCATGGGAGCAACACACAACAGTTTAGGAGGCAACAGGGTTCCTTCCTCATGGATGCATCCAGGCTACTTAAAGATTTATTTTTATTATTATGGTGCATGTAGCTCAAAATAAGAAGGTTTAAAAATGTAGGCCTAAACTTGCACTTTCTCTGAGTGAGGGGATATGCTCGGCTCGTTAAATCCTCAGGGGTGTTTAAGGTGGAAAGTAGGGATGTGGTGTTCCATAAAGATGTGGCTATATTTACAGTGAGAGCTGCAGTTGGCGAATATAATTCAACAATCAGCAATATTGTTGAATCGAATCACCCTTTCCCCCCGTAAAAAGGCCATGCTTAAGGTGTGTAACATTTAAGTGATAAATTCCCCCATGAATCTAAAAAGATAACTAACTCTTGTGTGCAAATAAAGACATAAACAACTGTGTGTTATTATCCGCCTGCTTAAATATCCCAAAATATGCATGTCCTTGGTGTGTCCTTCACATTATCCATTTTAAAATGTGCAAAATGTGTTAATTTCCCTGGTTTGGGGGATGCAAGCCAAATGCTTTGAGACCCAGATGAAAATGACACCTTATATCGCACATGTTAAATAGCTGTACGGACCATGTGACAGCGTATGCAACGGGGGCCAACGTGCCTGCAATATTGAGAAGTCTTAAGCGTGGCCAATGCTGTATGTGCCTGTGCGTTTGAGAGAGTAGCCTGCATATACGACCATTTTCGAAACTAATATTGGTAACAGAATTCTAAGCAAACTCACGGATGTCATGGGGGGATTTAAATGCACCGTGCGTAAAAGCATTAGCGCCATATTTATGGTAAGGATTCATGGCAGGAACATGGCACAAAACAGATTGGGAATAAGACGCACAGGAGCCAATGGAGATAATCCCGTTATCTCGTGGGATGTAAAATGCCAATGTGGGAGCATCCTCACAGACAGATGAACTGAACATGAACTAATGCCGCAGATATACAGAAGGATTCAGAGAAGGAGGGGGGGGACACAACAATATTGGCAAGCTGATGTAAACACTGTATAGATTGACCTTAAGGGACACACACGCCGTTTACCGCAATGTCACCGGTGATCTTCGTTTACTTCATTTATTGAGAGCCCTCACACTCGCACGCCCGCACGGACTCCAAGTTCGATTTCCTCTTGATGACATTGTTTCACCTTTGACAATTCACTGTCACTTACAGCAGCAGGACAGTACACGAGCCGGCTGTTAAACTAATGTGGGGCTCTGCTCATTCATGGTTTTGGGATACCGGGTGCCGGAAGGGACGCGCTTCGGTCATCACCTGCCTTCTAACCAGAGCGCATTTAACATTACGCACGGTAGGAAAGCGCGCGTGTACACACACGCATGCGCGCACACATACACGCGCGCATGCATTTACAGATAACCTAGTAAACACACATGAAGAAAAATAAGACACAATGAAGACAGCAGACTTACGGGATGACCCTGGGCTCTGCGGGCTCTTGTGTGCGCCCCATTGTGATCGAGATTCCCATTATTCCCGTTTGGAATCCTCAAATGCCGTGGTCGCAGTCCACGTCTCTGCAAATGTACCAAAGGATCACATAGAGGATGAGGAGTATGGCGAAGATGAAGAGCGCTACTAGGATGGCCTTAGTCACTGGAGAGATGATCGACTGCATGTCAGGAGCAGAGCCGGGCAGAGCGGCGTGGCTCCGCGTCCGTCCGTCCTCAGTCTGCTATCTCTCGCGCGCTCCACCTCTCCTCTCCGCCGCTCCGGTAGCAACTGTTGAGGACGGAGCTGAGGTTTTTGTCTTGCGCGAACACACACATTTAGAGCCCAATGCACATGCACACGCGCTCCGTGACGCGAATTTCTATCAGCGATCCAGGCGCGCAACGCGTGGGGGCTTCCCTTTAGAAGCCGCGCAGGAGTGGGCCGTCTGTCTCCAGATCCACTCTTCCTTTTTATGTCAAAGTCGAAGGATTAGAATGAATCCATGTGCGTATTGCATTGAACGCAGTTGCACTTGATTCGTCCTTAACTGCTGATTGTGTATTGTTACCTTTACGCACCCTTTCAAAAAGAACCATATTCGATAATAATGAGGACAGATGGACGGGATATGTCATGTTATAACGTCATAAATAAGCTGTATATGCAGGAGATAAACTTTTGATTTTGACATTGTCATATTTGAAAAGGCAATTTGAAGGGGAGTTTGGTAGTGACATCTGCTTTACAGACTAAGTGCCAAACCTACAATGGTTCTATTTACATGATGACTGTCAGCCATCACAATCAGAACATTAGGCTTTGTTTTCGTATTTCAGGCAAGAAGATTAAACTATTGTAACCATACGGAAATGCATACACCCCATCTCATGTATGACTGCATGAAAGAGATTATTCATAGCCTCTAACCAAATAATATAGCCGCGTTTAATGTCTGCGTGGATTATAGATGCCACCTTCAGCTATTCATTAGTATATCCCATTATAAATTGCCAATTTCAAAAAGGCAACACAAATGTCATTAAAAAACAACAATTTAAGACATTATTATTGAAGATCATTTTTAGCCAATAGAACTAGGTCGTCAAACTATAAGGGCAAAAATAGGGCGAACATGATCAGGAGCGCACTGTTCTTCACCAAACGATGTGCACCACTAGATGGAGACAAAGGTAAAAGAAGAAAAAAAGAAATCCAAGCCCTCGTGAAATGTGATGGTGTATTTGATTATTCCGCACACCATCGTTACACTGTATTCTTGCATCACAATCATGACAGCTACACCAGTGTAAGAAGCACGGCAGGTAAGAAGAAACAATCCCGTTTTACTCGTCGACACATCATTTAGTGCACTATGGTGCGTTGTTGTGCGTCTTCGTAGCGGCTCGTGTGCAAACGTTAGCTTCACTAGCCGTCAGTAACAATGTGGCCTATTGAGCGGAGTGGCTGAGGAAGCTTAAGGCGAAGTGACCCTGCTGACAAGTTTGGTCAAACACAACGGAAGTTGTGTTTCGTGCCACGTGCGTCGTTTGATGCGAGCTAGAATGTATTATTGGATTCTGCACGTGTTGTGCAGATGCAGCGTCAACTGTATCCAAGAAAAACACAGGCGGACCAATGTTTGCAGCAAGTTAGCTAACTAGCTGCAAACAGGCCGTAGACGTTTGTCAAGATAATGCGAGTAAAACAGAACTTCCGGCCTTAGCCTTCAAAGTAAAACATTTAGTGACGCGCTTGTTCTTAATGTTTTATGTATGACATCGAATTTGGTTGGCAGATTTGGCGTGGACTGTATTGTGGTTTCAAGAATATAACATGACTCCGTCATCGTTGTAAATGTACCTTACCTTCATCTGAAATATTGGCAATGAAGGTGGTGTGTACTTAAGACTTTTACTTGGTTTAGTTGATGTTGTACATGTTACATACTTATAGATAGATAGATACTGTGGGCTATTAATCTCGCAAGGGGACATTGTTTTGCTATAGCAGAATTTCCACATACAAGTAAAGCAAGCATTTCTAGATATGTTATAATAAGTAAAGGAATTCATGAAAATGCACAATATGTGTTCAAAAAAAGAATATAATATAAAATTAACTAACAAAACAATATAAAAATGCACTATATCCAAAACATTAAAGAATAATATTAAATTAACTAACAAAACAATAGTGTGAGATGTAATCAAACAAATAAATAGCGGCATTTTCCATGTTTCTATGAACAACTTAAAATGTACACTATTCGTTTTGTCCGCAGTGCGCTCCAAATTAAGCGGCGAACGAGCTTTTACTTTGAAGGCACCGTCGCGTCTCTTCCGTGTTTTTCCCCGGTTTCTAACTATTTCATACAGCAGTATTGACAAGCGCTGCTAGCTAGCTGGCTAGCAAAATACTTTTAACCCACTTCACCGAAGTGACACAGTGAGTGTGTTTACATATGGAACTTCGTGGTGATACTTGACTGCATCATTGTCTCCTGCGGAATGTGTATATATACATATATACAAATATATGTGTATATATATGCTACATTGTCAAACCTGTTATCAAACGGTCCACAAGTGCTACGTTAGCTAACGTAAGCGTTACCGTTTTAGGATCAAGTGATTGCAAGTTAACTAATTAGCTCTAGCTGAAGTGTAACTCCGAGTGAGGGCGACGCTGGGGTAATGCTGCAGCGAATACACGTGCAGCTGGTTTTCTAACTAACGACAAGCTTTCGGCTCCGAGTATACCAGGTTGTCAACGTAGAATACAATTGGAAAGAAATGTTTATTTTCTCCCCAACAAGATCTACCTATGTCCTAAGTAAAGTAACATAAACGTTATTATTTACGAACTACTTGACAATTTGTAAGACGCAGGCTTAGAAAACCAATATTTAAATGAATGTTCAACCTGTCGAGCTGTATAGTAGGCTACAATGTGTAAGGTTAGGATGAGGTCACAGAAACAACAGCTGAGCCAGATACACGAGTGATATTGTGCAGTATAGAGTATCAAAAGTTTGAATGTTTTGTTAGTAGAAGCCCACGTAGCCCTCGTTAGGTATTAGGTTTTAAGACATGGTTGAAGGTAAGCTACTGAGACTAGAATATACATCATATTTATAGCAACAGTATATTGAAGACCACCTTCATCAGGTTGGGCATACTCATCCTAACCAAGCTATAGCTAGAGTTGTTAACTTGTTCAGCACCAACATGGGTTGGTGCCAGGAATTGGGGGTGTGGAGGGGAGTTACCTTTTTCAATAGTAAGTAAACACCACAATTTACCTATGTAGATCCCAAGTGTGATTTCCCTTCCTCTTCATCATAATGTCAAGTAAGTATAACAAACTGTCTCTTGGTATGTTGTCTGTTTGGTGTTTAGCTTGCCACCATTGCCCAGTCATCTTGTCTCTTTCTATCTCTTCACAGACGTAATAACTACTCTATGTAAGATGAACACTGAGGACAAGTTGGAGGGCATGCTGCTGAAATGCAGCAGCGGGGGAATAGATGGAGGAGGGAGAGTTGGGCTTGGCAGTGGAAGAGGACTGGTGGTGATGACGCTGGGGGAACGATCACTGGCAAACCACCCACTGTTGGCTGAGGACGACGATGATGATGACGAAGACGAAGATGAGGACTTGACTGGGAGCTCACTAGTCACACACGACCTGGTCCCCCCAGAGCAGCTGATGATGCAGGAGGAAATGACAAAGAATGGTAGAGGAGGAGAAGAGGAGGAGGGAGGAGGCGAGGTGGGAGTGCATTTCCCCCTAAAACTCACCAATAAGTTCCCCTGCTTGCTTCATATGCCAGTGAGTTCATGCCAGTTAAGAAGTAGATCGTGCATTAATACGATTATTTGTGTGGATACTGTCCTTATGGTCTCCATGTCATGATAGTGAATCTTATTCGTGTCATCCCATGCAATGTTTGTGATGAGACATTAGTTCCCTCAACACTCAAAAGTCACCGGTCCATATGAAACTTGTGATCTAAGTGTATTACACAAATACTAGTGGAAAAGCTTGTCCCCCCACCACCTCACCCACCCCACAGTACAGCATTGAAAATAAACTACTTAAACATGAAGGATCATATGTTGTTGAGATGCATAACCTCTGGAGTAAAAAAGTCAGGAGCCTTCACAGCGATAAAGGCATTAGCTGAAATGCTTGCGCTTTTACAATATTTTTGCATCTTAATGGAATAAAGATACAGTACATGTGAATTTCAAAGACAATAAACATCAAGGATAACCCAAACCAATCAGAATCAGGCCTAGGGCGGCTTAGTTCCTGTTCATTACAACGTTGATGTATCCACAGTTCTGGCCGTTGTTATCTCTGTCAGTAAGAAAAACATTGTCCTCCGTAGACGCTCCCAGGCCGGCAGAAAGATGTGATTTTTCAACCGGTCCTCTGTTTTCTAGGACCATTTAGATCACTATGCCTCCAGCATGGCGTAACCATCCAGAGGAAGCTAGAACCGCATCAACTGTCCTCTAAAAATGTGCTATATTTGATATTTAGAGCACTAAAATAGCAGCAAATAACTATTTACAATGTAAAGACATGAGCGGAGAATGAAGTCGCTGCTTTTCTTTGCAGTGTTGACATGGGCCTTTTTAGTTTGGTTTGTGCATGTGAGCGTGCTCCACTGGTTCGCTCACGACCGTCGCTCTGCTCTCATATATACGACAGTTACAGCTGACCGCCAACCAAATGGATGGCAATATCCCGGAAGTGTACAACCCACCTTCCTGGTCCCCCTTCAGGAAAACACCGTGAGCTCGGTCAGCACTGTTGCCGTTGTTTGCACTGTGAGCATCTTTAGCTGCAAGCCTTCTGCTCAACCGTCGCCATGTTGAGAGCCGTTTAGATGCAATAGAAATGCTCCCAGATCATATGATAGATATAGATATAGATATCACCTTTAAGCTGCTCCGAGGTGAGGTCCCTTCCCATTGGTTTAGTATCTTCTACTTGCCAAACTGCACCTGCCTGACCGTGATAAGCGTCCAGAAGAATGAGTGGGCTTTAAAGGATGTCTTGTGCCTTGTTAAATGTCTTTCCTATGTTTTACAGTTGAGCATCAAGCAAGAACTGAAGCAGTCTGAGACAGCGGTCCAGATGAAGAAGGACAAAAAAGCAGTTACGGACCTGATGATTTGTCCAAAGAAAAAAAAGAGGAAGCAACGTTCCCCAGCAAAGGTGCCAGTTTATTTGATCTCAGACATCATATCTCGATCTGCATCTGTATGACAGTTTTCCATCATGACAACTAAGAATCAATCGAATACTAATGTCTTTGTTAATTTTGCTGTGGCAGATTCTCAACATCAATGATGATGAATCATTGGGCTTACAAAACCCCAAGTGTCACGTCTGCATTCACTGTAATGCTGCATTCAGAACCAACTACCATCTGCAGAGGCATGTCTTCATTCACACTGGTATGAATTACTTTGTCGGGTTGTAAAAAGCCATCATCTTCATTTGTTGCTTTGAAATGAGATATCATATCTTTAAAGTTGAGGGGAAAAAAGGGCAATGCTAAATGAAGAAGTTACCGTGAGTATCATGAAATACAGTGACTCTATAGTGTCAATTTTGTACCCAAACTCCAGGTGAGAAGCCGTATCAGTGCAGCCAGTGTGATATGCGCTTCATTCAGAAATATCTCCTCCAGAGACATGAGAAGATCCACACTGGTGAGTGAGGAATACATTGGTCTGCACTTTCATTTGGTTTAATTTGAATCCAAAGTGAGTCTTTTTCCCTCTTCCCTTTTTGTGTTTTTTGTTTAGGGGAGAAGCCTTTTCGCTGCGATGAGTGTGGGATGAGGTTCATCCAGAAATACCACATGGAGAGACACAAGAGGACTCACAGTGGCGAGAAGCCTTACCAATGTGACTACTGTCACCAAGTAGGCTCCGTTTTTATTTGCTCGTACATTATTGCACTTGGAAGCAACATGACAATTGAATATATGTTAGAATAAGCATCAATGTGAATGGGTACTCATAGTATTGGTCTTTAAATGTGCTGGACTGCATGATGTGAACACAGAACATACAGAGTGAACTCATGACAATGCGAGCCAATGGCTGTGTATCGCTAACGCAGTATTTACACGAGTTGCACAGAAAAATAAAGACACAGCAACCAAAGCGTCTACATTTCCTCACTTGAGGTTTATCACCACTTTGCGTCTTTTTTAGTGACACTATGAAATATATTTTTGTATCTTCTGTCAACAGTACTTCTCCAGAACCGACCGGGTTTTAAAGCACAGACGAATGTGCCACGAGAACAGAGAGAGAAAAACCAACAAGGCAGCCGGTAAAGTTGGGCCTTTGTGCGAAGCCGATTCTTCGGGCCTCCCCTTTTTTGCCAAAGAGTGCTCACTGCCCAAGAAAAAGCGGCAAAAGTGTGCAGACAAGAGTCCAGTCGCTTCCACCAATGCCCAGACGGATGGACACACCGTCACCGCCGTCGAAATGGAGGAAAAGGACGAGCAAAGGCGGAATAAAATTGACGGTCTACCTCTCTATGCCGTGTCCTCCAAAGTCAAACATGAGTACGTGATCGCAGATTACTCCGAGGAGCTGGCTGAAGAAACGGCGAGCCAACACCCAGAGGGCGACGTGTCATCGGAAGACACGACCCCTCCCAAACTCGTCCTGAAGAAAGTCCCCAAGAGGAGTCTCAAACCGTCCAGTGAGCCAACGCCTCCCTGCCTGTCCACTGTGTCTTCCCTCGGGGAACATCCGAAGGTCGCGCAGTACACCTTTGAAATCGTGGACAAGCGAGGCCTTCTCGAAGTGGAACGCAACCCTGAACTCGAGTCGGTTGAATCTCTTCAAGGAGGACCGAGGAAGCCAGCAGCGAGCAGCACAAACTACGACGACGCCATGCAGTTTCTCAAAAAGAAGCGGTATCTTCAGGCGGCGGCGGCCGACAACAGTCGGCATTACGGATCCAACGCGAGCGGCGTTCCGTCTCGAGCGCCCGCGACGCAAACCGCGGCGTCGGCGGCTATCGACGAGACGGTGCCTGCCACCATCCTGGAGCCGCAGCCCGTCGACACGGAGACGAAGGCGCCGCATGACAAGAGTGTGTTGCCAGACGAGGTTCTTCAGACGCTGTTGGAGCATTACTCCAACAAAGCCAACGGGCAATCGGACATTTCTTTCAGCGTGGCGGACACTGAGGTGACATCGAGCATCTCCATCAATTCCTCTGATGTTTCAGACAGCAGCCCCGTCGAGAGTCTCGGAGCCTCCGGCGCCCAGGCGCAGCCCGCGACTGAGAAGGTCAGCCTCTTGCAAGAGTACTCCAAGTTTCTCCAGCAAGCATTGGAGAGGACCAGCCAGAACGACAGCTACCTGACCAGCCAGAGCCTCAGCTTGGTCTCCGAAAACCCCACCTTAGCCGGACAGCCGCTGTTCTCCACCGACAAACAGTTTCCTTCCCCCAGCAGGTTCAAATCGGGGATAAGCTCTCCGCTGAGGTCGACTGTAGAGAAACCCAACTTTGGATTACTGGTCGGGGACTCCCAGCACTCGTTTTCGTTTTCAGGCGATGAGACCACCCCTCCCTCCGCTGTGTCCCCAGCTGAGGAGGACTTCCTGGAGCAAGTCTCGCCCTCCAAAAAGACGGATTCTTCACAAGGCATACTGCAGACTTTTCAAATCAGCTCCTTTGATCAGAACTTCAAGTCTAATTTCCAGACGTCACGGTCTGGACCCTCCTCGCTTTTTAGTGTTGCCAATGGACACATAAGTCTTCGAGGACACAGCACAGACTTCTCAGAGTTCCCCTCGCTCAGAGTCACTGAGACCAGGTCTCAAATGAACTCCTCCCCTGATGTTTCCGCCAGTGAAACCTTTGGCTGAAGGGAGGGGTGAACAATTCATTTCTGTTCATAATTTCAGCGGCACTTTATCTCACGTTTCCTGTTTTGCCAAAACAAGTCCCATTGCAACCATGTGCTCTTCCTCAAAGTGTTTTGTTTCGTGGAAATAACTTTTCTTTCTTTGCAACCTCATAAAATGGAAATACTGAACATGTGTATCATAATTGGCATTCCCCCTTAAAAGAAGCAAACAATTGTAATTGTGCATGGATGTATTTCTTGCCCCAGAATGTACATTGAGAGTATTCTCTCATACCGTTGCCACGTACTTTATGTTTCATGTTTTGTCAGTTTGCCTTGCACAAATATGATCAAGTCACTCGTGCTGCTTAATGCAATATTTCCACTTATTAAAACATAGGCCCTATTTATATATATATGCCTTTTTGCTCGTAGCTCCCCTTGCTGTTTATCTGGTTAAATTTAAGTCCACTCCTAGAACCTTATTATTCCAGCTTTGTCACTCCTGTTACGTTGTCTCCTGAAAAGACGCCATGATTAGACCGTAGCTGATTCTTCAATTTAAGTCACTTTACTGTCGCCTGAGATTAGTGTGTCCGAATGAAATGTGTAGTGAATGCGGCAGGAAACCGATGATGTTCCTCTCATATGGAATCTAGTTTATTTTCCACGTGCAAATTAAGCTTAATTGTGTTGGTGTGATGGCCCAAAGAAATATACAAATAGCTCTCTTAAATAAACAAAGTAATAAGTTATTCTCTCTGTGGATGAATGTATTGGCACGTACTTCGGTGACTAGTGCAGCAGAGGCAGGAAAGAAAATACGATTTAGATTTAGGTATCAAATTGGTTCCAGGGTCATTATTGTTTTCCTTCAGCAGTATAAGTGAGTTGTAATGAAATTACTTTTGAGGATTGTGCTTAATTTTTGCACAATGTACACAATCTTTCACGACAGGAATGTAGTGTGTACTTTCAGAGTTGGGTTATTTGAACATTGCAGGCGTCACTTCTGATGCAGCAGTCAGAGCTGCAGTCGTTCAGTACTTTTGATTGTTCTTGGTGGACGATGCCCATGTTTTGGGGAGACGACGACGTGATGAGACCCACTTGTTTTGATTGAAACTCAAAGTTGTATTACGGCTGTAGTATGAAAGTCCACATGGAAATGGGGTGCTTGGTTTTTCCACTTTATGAGTTTTGCAAATGTGCCTTTTTTTTTCTTCCAGGCTTTTCTTTACTCATTCCCGTTTAGGTATTTCAGTTTTTTCTTAGTCCGAGCTCGAAGGCAACTAATTCCACTTGCACAACAACAACAAACACATAAGCGACCAACGTATTCGGTCTGTAACACGTTGAGATCTGGGAGCGTTATTTAATTGTACCCATCATATTTGATTTTTTTTTTTATTTGGGCAGAAATGTCATCTAGTTTAATTCTCAAAACGTTGACAAGTGGTTAGAAGGACAACGTGTTGTCGTTGTCTGCGCAGTATGCGAGGACAGAATCTTGTTTCAGACTTGTGGTTTTGATCGCTAGGATTCAGTCGTAAGCCACATTTGTCCGAGCCTTGTGGAGAAAAATAGAACTGCGTAAGTTCTCATCTGGGCTTCATCACGCTGTTGATTGTTTTCCGTGAGCACATGTATGTGCGATGTTTTAGGTGCTATTGTTTAAAACACTGTTTTTATATGCACCGTCAGATTAGGTTTGATAATCAATGTTAAACTCCCTCATGTTACACCTCTCCGGACAATCAGAGACAGACAGCACCCGCATTCATCATCAAATACGCTATTTCTCCACATTCCCACTATAATGTATAGAAGATTACCTGCTGTAAATACATTATTATGTTCATGTTCAGAGAAGATCCATCAGATCTGTGTGTCAATAGAGAGACCATGATTGTGCAAGAGACACTTTTTGTCAGTGGAAGGCACATTTATTAGTTTTCCAGCATTTATTACACTCGACAATGAACCATTTCACTTGCTGATGTGGCTCTCTGAGGTTTGTGTGTTTATGTATATATACAGTATATATATATAAATATATATATATTTATATTATCACCTCTGTTATCAGAAGATTCACACTTTTCATTGATGACAGGTTAACTTTAATTTTGATTATTCTTTTGTAAATTCATGCAGATGATTGTGCATTATGATGGGATTTACTGTATACAACTGTTGGTAATGACAACCCACCCCCCCAGAAAATGTTCATTTGGTTTTAAAGTAATACTCAACCTGTAATCTGTCTTTTTTTATTGTTATCAAGTATTTGTCCTCAGCAGCTGTGGTCGGCGTGAATTCATGTCAGTTAAAATACCTTTTGGGTGGAGTACAACACAAAATAATATTTCACGAGCGACACATTTCATTGTCAACTGTTATTGAAAGCACAACGCAGAGGAGTAAATCTGCTTTGGTAAATTGTCCCCCTTGAATTGTTCATTGTTTTAAATTCAATTGAGTAATTTAAAATGCAGAACTGATGGGTTGTTCACGAGTTGTTTCAACAGTGCTATGGTATTCGTTCATTTTAATTAACTGTAGGTTAGCTGGCCATAAGTGTCCTTGTATAAACTAGAGAAAATGTTTTGGGTAAAAATATCTGGATTATTGAATTTTTTGATACAAAATATTTTTGAAACCTGTCATTTAAGACACTGAAATGTACAGTATATCAGATGCAGTCACTATTGATACCCTTGTTTATCTCTGTAAAAGTTGTTTGTGTCAAGATCTTTCAATTGCCGATGGGATACTCCTTCTTTGACGTTTGGCTTTTTCATACTTTTAAGAACTTGAGGAGGAAGCCCGACTGCTTCCCTGTCAGGTCGAGCTTAAGTTAGACGGTAAGGTTTATTTGCATGGTCACTAACTTGTTGGGTCGAGTGAACTTGTTTTATGAATAATGTGCAGCTTTAATCGTAGATGATTATTTTCAGTCAAATAACCCATATGATTAGATTTTTGCAATATTATGATTTGTAAACAATCTTATTAAATTGTTGTTTTGATTGTTGTGTGTCATGTTCTTATAAATAAAATAAATTCACAGTATTTGACCTTGAATCTATTCTGGTGTCCAAAGGCTATTCAGCTGCTTTACGTGGGATGCTCGGCATTTATTTTAAGTCTGCCAAACTTCTGAAACATTTTTATCACAATTTCTTGTCACCTAAGTGCCAAACTCAACGATCAAATGTTAACAATCAAATGACAGAAAAGCAGCAACTCCTAGAAGGTGGAACTATAGAAAGTTAAATTCCTAGGTGATTCCACTGCTGGTTGCATCACTTCACTTTTCAAAACACTTTTTCTGATGTCTTAATACCAAAAATATACCTGTAGGATTTGTTGTCTGTGTTATATGTGATTGTAAACGTACAGGAATAGTCATCCGAATGTGGGCCTACAAACAGCCTCATGGCCCACAACAATGATCTGCTTTTCCAAAAGCTGGAGTCTCAATCAAAATGAAGTTTTTGGAAATAATTCCACACATAAAAAGATAAGACTGTGACGTGCATATCTCCACGTGAACGATTGGTCAACACACTGAAGGGTTCGCCAAAGCTAACACAGGTTCCTGGAGCGGAGCGCAACACACCCTGGAGGCTGCACACGTTGTCAGCAGCAGGAGGAGCCGGGAGGCTTCGGACCCAGCGCAGTCTGAACCACGACGATGAACTGATTTGTCTCTTCATAGCTGACTATTTTTCTCTTTTGCATTTTGTTCCTTTTCTTGTCCTCGTGGAATGACCCGGGCCCCTGTGGAAGGTGAGGCTCCGCGTGGGGACAACCTTCTGGGCTTAGCGAGCGAATTGTGACTTGTTGTGCCAATTTGTTTGTCAATTTAGGAATTTAAAAAAGTGTACAATAATAAGTAGAATTTAAATAAAGTGCCGTTTTGCTTATGTCAGTGGGGTGACACCGCATATTTTACTTTCGCCCCCTGGAACAGTTTTATTGAGGTTTGGTAAACTATTGTCCAACTCTTTTTTTTTTTTTTAAACAGGAGAGATGAAACAGTTGTCAAGATCTGTTGACAGTAGTTTGACGATAATACTTATTGCAACCTTTGTTTAAACCGCGAGCTGTCTCGACTGATTTATTGTCTTGGCTCGTAATTGGCGGCTCATCGTTGACGTCTCTCCAGCCGCAGCTGGAGAGACGCACCCTGCTACATCCGGGTGTCCTCGTGCTGCACCTGTTGTTTAACGGGGGTGGGCGGAGCCAACACTGTCCCTTTCAACACAAACCCATCTAAGCCTGCTGATGAATTGACATCATCAACTGAGTATCTGGCCTTATATTCAATCTATGAGCACACGTGTGGCTGCTAACCTCCTGTCTACACGTGTAGGTTGTGATGCCAATAGGTTGGACTGCACCAGGAGGGAGACATGGCCGAGCTGTTGAAGGGGCAAGTTGCTGACACCAACACCAACACACATGTCCATGATTTGTTTCATGAAGATGCACAGGTACGGCGTTCGCTCCTCAAAGTGAATGTTGATGTTGAATTATCAGCCAGTAACTTTCCCGCTCGTGTGTCTTCGATCAGGGCGGCCAGCAGTCCAGCCAGCCGTGGTGGAGGATCAAACTGTTTGTGTGGGAGCCAGTGCTCTTCGGTACCTGGGATGGAGTTTTCACCACCTGTATGATCAACATCTTTGGTGTGGTGCTATTCTTGCGCACCGGCTACCTGGTGGTTAGTATGTGTTGCTTTCAGTTCCCTTTCACATTGTAGATAGTAGGTGACGCTGAGAGAAAGACTGAAGTCTTACTATGTTTGCATTTGTCTGTATGTACATTAATAGAGAAGCAAAACATTTGAAGAGATCTCTTTATTAAAGAGACTAAATAACAGACGGTAAAGATTTAAATAACCAAAATCCATGCCACCTCTTTGTGTGTCCAATGCATGCTCAAGGTCATTGTTCCTTAAGCTTGTGCTACCGGTCGGCTGAATGCTGTAACAATCTTTGTTTGAATATGAATTGGTGAAATGTGGGACGTTTTTGTCAAATGGAGCAACCCCAGCTCCTCCAATTCCCTCCTTTTACTTTACTTATTATTTTGTTTATTTTATTTGTTATAGTCACATGGCTGGTGTGCTTCTCAAACAATCTCCTTTAAATTCCGTTGGAAGATTTGCATTTTTATTTTGATCTGCATCCATCATTAACCCTGTTTCCCCAGTTGATCCCGAACACTTTAATGGGCATGGGGATTTAAAACAGCAAGACAAACACATTAAGACCGGAGTAAAAAAGTGTTATTCTCCTTACAACTGTGACCTTTAAACGCATAACCAACGGTTTGAACACAGGAGTGTATAGGTCAACCCAAAGGTTGACTATTTCTTTAAGATACTGAGATAAACAAAGATAAGACAAATATGAAGACGTATAAACAGAATAAATATAGGAGAAAAAAATATATAAGCATGTTTATGGGATGTGCAAATTGTGCATTAAGTAGCATAGAAGGTCTTGGCCCGCTGACGGTGTAGTACAAGCTGTACATGATACAATATACAATTTACAGCTGCCGATGGAAACATACTGGCATAAGGGATTAAGTATTTTGTGTCATCTTGTCTCCTATCATCATCCAGGGGAACACGGGGGTGCTGCTCGGGATGTTCCTCGTCTCCTTGGTTGTGCTGGTTGCCTTAGTGACGGTGATGTCGGGGATTGGTGTGTGTGAGCAGTGCGGTGTTGGGAGTGGAGGAATCTACTCCATGATCTCTATCGTCCTGGGAGGCAGGGTCGGGGGCACTGTGGGCCTGCTTTATGTGTTTGGACAGGTGAAAAACAAATCCTGACTTTTAGTGGGCCATCTGTGGTTGATTTTGAACGACGATCCTCTACATCCTTTTTTCTTTTCCATTTTCTCGCAGTGCGTAGCTGGAGCCATGTACATCACAGGTTTCTCTGAGTCAGTGGCGGAGCTGCTCGGTCTGCAGAGCCAGTGGGCGGTGCGTGGCATGTCGGCAGTGGTGCTGCTGGCACTGCTTGGAATCAACCTGGCTGGTGTCAAGTGGATTGTCCGACTCCAGCTGCTGCTGCTGGCCGTGCTGGCTGTCTCCACGCTGGACTTTGTCATAGGCACCTTTACGCACCTTGATCCAGGTAGGGTTGGGGGTCATGAATATACCGTATATGAAGGGTTTAGACTGCCTTTAAGAGATCCATTGACACTGAAGATCCACCGCAAGGATCACAAAGGCATTCTGTGAACACTATAAAAAACTTCCCACAAATGTTCTGTGAACCTTCCGAAAACAACGTCCAGCGATCATCAAAAAAACTATGTTCAGTGAAATCTTTGCTGCCTTATGTGGAAACTAGGTAAACTACAAAGTGTAGAGCTGTGAACTCAAAGACTGGATTGCTAAACACTACACAGTTGTTTTGTTTCTCTCTCTTTTTTTAAACTTTAGTTTTATCAACAGAGAAAAAGAAAACATGAGCATTAATTAAGGGTCGAAATACAATAGGTTAGAAATTATGTGCATTTATTTAATCTCCAAATCTTTTCTTGTCACACTGTTTGATATAAAATCAAGAAACTGTACATTTGAAGAATTCTACATGTCACTACAGAAGGAAACTCTAGAACGCATAACTGCCATTACCAACACTAATTCAAAAACACACTGGTTCCTTTGACTAAAAGCCGTAGTTTTTTTTCCCACTTGTAGATAATTTTTTCCTTAAAAAATTAAAAAAAGATCTGTGGCAAACACATTGTTCTGCAACATAATCTTCACACCTTCTTAATGATTTTTGAAGCATTACTACACTAGGCAGAATTTATGAGTATCATACTCAGAGTACGACAGACAACCCGCAATTTGGAATTTTGGAACACAGGTGTAATCAATAAATTGATTGCGGCAGTGCATGGCAGTTAATGCTGGACTGCAGCTCTCGTTAACATTATTAGTTCCACATGTGTTTTCCTGCTATAACAACAAACTGGATTGATAAACCTGCTTATAGCTGAGCTTCTTTTGTGAGTAGGTTTCACACCATTGTTCCTGTATGTTTAAAAACTGCAGGGACGTGCTGTGTGAAATTAAGCATGACTATGAAAGTAGACTGAGAAGGTTTGGTAACTACAGACTTGAGTGGTGCATATCTGTGACCTGTTCAGGCCAGTAGATGTAGCTGTAGTACTATTTAATTGGGTCAGTATTGGTCCAGCGTTCTAAAGATTGTACACATTTTTGTTCTCCGATGAGAACTTTCTTTGCCCTCAGGGGTGCGTCAGGTTAGTTAGAAACTTCTATAAAATGCAGTTTTATCATGGCTCAACCCAAGTCTGAGACTGTGTTTATTTAGAAGATTTTTATTTTGTGGTTGGGAAATGTTTGCCTTTTTTTTAGTAGATTGTATTCTTTTGCTGCCTGTCAGGAAGTCCTTCCCCACATTTCCTGTTCTCACTGATTATCAACGTCCTGTCCAGTGGGAGGATAAAAGTGTTCCAGTCTTTATGTGAACAGGACATAAAAGGCACAAAACACCCTTTTGTATCTTGCATGAACAGAAAACCCATTTGACATGTACACTATGAGAAATACATCTTCAGTAAATCACTTGGACTAATGTCCTATTTTTTTCTTTATTTCCCTAGCAAACCACAAGGTACTCATAGTGCATGTGACCAGCTGTGGCTAGGTTTTCCAAGATTAAGCTTTACAACTTCTCAAACCGCAGTGTCAAAAACCAAAACGGATCTAATTCCACCTTGCCCTAACAGCCTAACCTGTACTGTTCACCGCTCCCAACCTCCTACCTTCTTCACATTACAGTAGGCAGAGGCCACTTTATAGTTCTGAAGAACTGTTGGAGAACCACCCGTAATGGCTACTCCAGGTTTTTCCAATTAAGAGCTTCTGTGTGTGTTTTGGTGGTGATCTCATGGTTGGCCGAGGACCAGCGGGTCCACTAGCTTGTTGAAACAGCCCAGATTAGCCTGCACTGAGTAAATGCTGAAGCACATCCAGAAGGAAAGGAGTCACCGGCAAAGAAACATGGTCAAAGTTTGATATCGCATCCTCTATTTACACTTTTGGAAACTGCCATAGCTAATTATATCAGGTCAGCCAAGTGACCGAGCCTACTATATGAAAGCTATACTGGGATATTGGCTTGCTGCCGGTTTGCTTGGTATTTAAAACAAAACAGGACATTAAACTTAAACGTTGAATGCACTTATTGTAGGTCGCTTTGGATAAAAGCATCTGCTAAATGACATGTAATGTAAAACTGTCAGTATTCTTTATCTGAAATGATAATATTTTGAGTTAATGATTAGTCGGTTAATAGCTTAATGGTTTTCAGGTATTTTTCTCGTCAAAAGGCCATACATTGTTTCGTTACAGCTTGTCTAACTTGAGCACATGCTGCTTGTCCCTGTTTAATATAATTGTAAACTGAAAATCTTTTAGTGTTGGGGTTGAGTCGGACAAAAATAAGATGTTTGAAGATCTCATCTTAAATATTTTCTATTTAAATTATTTTTACTGTTATTCTAAACTACACAAACATCAAGAACATAATTGTTAGTTGCTGTCCTCATCGAATGCATTTTTTATTT
The DNA here is from genome assembly GCF_029220125.1 of Pseudoliparis swirei. Taxonomy (NCBI): domain Eukaryota; kingdom Metazoa; phylum Chordata; class Actinopteri; order Perciformes; family Liparidae; genus Pseudoliparis; species Pseudoliparis swirei. The sequence continues at coordinate 13,568,773 of NC_079389.1, read as the reverse complement.
ATTAGAACATTTAATATGAAACAATCAGTATCTGTTTTATTATAATAATAATTACGATTATTCTTCAAGTTTCAAGTTTCAAGTTTCAAGTTTTGTCTTTATATTACATGCTAAGTTTCAGTTATTAGACTTCCCCTGATTTTGATGTTACCTCAACACCAAAGATTGTTGAACGGTAAGACTGAATTCCTGGGGTGTTGGTTCAAATCAAACAGTAAAGTTTATTGTAAAGTGCATCTAAAGTTAATATCCAAAAAGCTTCGGTATTCCTGAGACTGTAAAGTCATATATTTATTCAGTTGACCGCTACATTATTCAGTCAAAACACACACTCAGCCACTATCTTAATGTCTACAACGTGCTGACATTGTGAGTGGAAGGATTTAGTGTGTTCTTACATCATGAACACTCTGACTAAGCGTCCTCATTTCCCCAGCCTTAAGGATCTGTTAAGTGACTGATTATGACATATTCTTCCTGCGGTTCTGTGCAAAGTATCATTAAAACGCTGCATAGCTGCAACATGTAAGGTAGGTCAGAACGGTGCTTTATCATCCCTGATGGGAATAATTCATGTCTTTGTGTATCAATTATTTAGTTTATTTCTATTGTCTCTTCAGCTAAACAATTCAACCGTATGATTGTGGTGCAAAGATACAAAAAACAATCTGTCACCCATCCCTTTTTAATATAAGCAGAACAGGATGCCATAATGTGCTGCTTGGGTCTGGGGCTTAGGGTGTTAACCAGACTCACCCACATTTTTTTTAAATGACAAAGAGGGAAGGCCGGAACTGAGATCTGAGGCCTGCTGCTCCAGAGACCGCTACATCATCTCTTCCTGTGATCCACACTATAATATATAGTTCCCAGTCATCCCAGTGGGACCTGTCCCACCTCAGTAACATCACAGCCGGCCCTGTTCTCCGTGCACAGCTGTTTATACTGGTTTGTGTGTGTCAGTCAGACTGGGGGAGAGGCCTCAGACCTCATGTAATCTGACTACACATTCCAGTCTGTGTCAGAGGAATGCTGAGTTCAGAAAGGAACCCCACTCTACCTATACACTTGTTCTTCAGATAATATAATACTGTCGTATGAATGCTTTCACCACAGCTTTATCCCCAAAAAGTTTTACTTTCTAAGTGAAGCAAGTGATTATTATAATTGTTTACGGTCTACCCACTTCCCTTTACAGTTGATTTCAACAAGTTGTATGAAATGAGATAAGATATTAAGCACCATCCATTGTATAACTAACAACTGTAGCTTGATGCGAGCTGGTCTTTAGTCAACGAGACTGAGTTTACAGCCATGCAGTCAGGGTGGACTTGGGCCCAGCAGTGCTTTGAGCTTCATGTTAACATCGGCATGCTAACATGATCATTTATTTTATTTATTTTTTATTTTATTTTTATTTAATTAATTATTTAATTTTCTAACATGCCCACAATCACACTTTTAACAGGCTGGTGTTTCGCGTGTATGCTGTTAGTATTTTAACAGTTTCTGACTCACTGTGAAACATGTAAGGGAGCTGCCGTCTACAGCCGTCTGTGTGCACTGCACTTGAAAGAAAATTCGGCCCAACAGCAATATTTTGTCTCTCGGCTCACAATCCAGTAAATCTGACCATGCCTTTTTCTAAAGGAGCATGGTATGATTAATGTGAATATGCTGTTACACCAGAGGATGGACAACTTGCACAAAGGTCTTCCTTGAAAGACACATTTGTTTGCCGTTTCTGTCCTCATATAAATTGTTTACAAATGACCTCAATCGAGCCCAGTCAGGCATTGGATTGTAGGGTATGTTTTAATATGGCGGGGAGCCCAAGGTGCCGACACTGACTGCCCTGCATCCGTTGTGATTGTTTTGACAGAGGGCGGTCTCACGGGGTCACAGAGTGAACACAAGTTTGGGCACATAATCCAGTTTGATGTCAGTTTTTTCCGCCTCCCTAAATTCCCATCCAGGAAAACATACTTTGGAGTAACTTTTCAAACCAGCCCTCATGGTTTGGGCTTTTGTCAAAAACTTATTTTTATTCTCTCTCTCACTCACTCACTCACACACACTCTCACTCTCATTCCTTGCTCAAACTTGGAAGCTGCTGAGCTTCTGAAAAGGGTGGTGACTTCCTTTTGGATAAACATGTCATTAATCTGAGAGAACACATTCTTTCCCATCGCAAGATAACCAAGAGGGAAATGTCCGGTGTTGTAGCTCAGGCCTGTCCTTCAGGCTGTGTTGTTTAAATGGCCCTCACCGATACAGAACAATCTCTTCCCCTGCACTTTCAACAAACTGACCTAGACTGAACCGGCTGTCATGACTTTAGACTGCAGTCTCTTATTTATGCCATTTTCGGGGGTTCAAGAAAGGCATAACGGAACAATTGCATTCATGAAATATCAGGGAGTGCTCTAATACATTTGGAGGAATATAACAAAGTTAAATAAGAATATTGTTTTGGCCACCAGCATCATTTAACCATGTATTGAAAAACTTAAATAACTGGTCCAATGTTTCAGACCTATAGTATGTAGGAGGAAGAAATCCCCTGGTGCAGACATGATGTGTTTACAACAAGCAAATGAAAACCACAGTTACAGCTTTAAGGCAGGTTTGCGTGTAGCATTACAGCTAGCATCCTGCAGTCGAGCGCTATATAGCCCTCGAGTAAAAGTTGATTTTATAACTTTTTCCAGAAGCAGAACATATGACTGATTTACTCAGTGAAAACATGCTGTTAATCCTGGCATAAGGTTCAGAACTAATGTGCTTTGTGTTGTTGTTGTCGTCGTCGTCTCCTCTCTTAGAAAATGGTTTCATCGGTTATTCAGCCGGGCTGCTCAGCAGCAACACGATGCCAGATTACACCACGGGAGAAACTTTCTTCACAGTCTTTGGGGTCTTCTTCCCTGCTGCTACAGGTGAGGCGGCCCCCAACATCTCTTCTGGATCTAATATTGTGTTGAACAAAACCTTGTAAATAACAGTGTGTGTGTGTGTGTATGTGTGTGTGTAGGGGTGATGGCTGGCTTCAACATGAGCTCAGACCTCCAGCGGCCTGAACACAACATCCCTGTGGGAACGCTAGCAGCCGTCTTCACTTCGTATGACGATATCTCAACAAACACACGCACACAACAATATAACAATATCATAAAATAAGAACATGTCAAACATGTCATTATTGCCTTTCAAAGTTCTATCTAAACCACATGGCCTGCTCCAAGGATAATTTAAAAATATAATACTTTGGGGTCTCTCCCTCCAAGGTATGAGTCATCCAAAATGGTACTTGCCAAGGGTTTTGATTTTACTTGTGTGATGCTCTCAGATCATTTTGTGGTATCTTCCATCAAAAGGGCAACCTCTTCCACCTTCATTGGAGAGAACAAACACACCCATGTTCAGGCACTCACTCGTAGAGCTGTGATGACACGTGCCCCGATTAATAGTGATAAAGCAGCAGTTGTAATAATCCTGTGTGGTGTGCTGTTGGTGACCCACAGGTGGTTCCTGTATCTGGTCTTTGTCTTCCTTCTGGGGGCCATCTGCACCAGAGAAGCTCTGCACTATGACTTCTTAATAGCAGAAAAGGTAAACTCCTGTCTCTGTTTCCATCCTGCCCCGTTAGAGCGGCCCCCTGAACAGAAGGCTTGAGGTGAGGGGATTGCCCATCATGGCTCACTTTGTTTATGTGGTGTGTTCAGGTTCTGACTGCCTCAGTTTTGAGCTATAGGAACCATTGCTGATTTTTTAGGAGTATACCAATGTACGGTTCAAAAATATAAAAAAACTATTGTGTCCGTCTCATTACCCAGCGATGACGGCGTGGACTAGAGTGGACACATAATGTAGTATCACTGCCAGACTAATGCTCATATCAATATTTGATTTTGCTTTAACCAATCCTAGAAAATCCTTGCCTGCCATCTGTGGGTAGTTGTCATTGTTTTTATAAGGTACTGGCTGCAGCGGAACTGAACTGGGTGTAGCTGTTGTGTGCGTTCAACCCCACCCCATCCTCTTCCACCATGTGTTTGTTTTTCCTCTTCCTCCAGGTCTCCTTGGTGGGCTTCCTCTTTCTGCTGGGCCTCTACATCTCCTCCCTGGCTTCCTGCATGGGCGGCCTGTACGGAGCACCCAGGATCCTCCAGTGCATTGCCCAAGAGAGGGTCATCCCCGCGCTGGCCTTCCTGGGAAGAGGGGTGGGTGAATGGGGCCAGAAAGGGAGGGATGTCTGCACATTAACACTATACTGAACACAATTGAGCTATATTCAGCATGAAGTCTAGATTATTTGGTGAGGGTGTGTGTTTATCCACCAATGAGTTCACTTGTTTTCAGAATGATCATTTGGACTGAACCCAAATTAAGTAATACCTCACGATGATTATTTAAATTCTAACAATAACATTATCAGGTATTTTATGTGCTGGCATTAAAGAGATGAGCCAAGTAAGTAGGACCTACTTTAATCTCATTACTTCCCTAGTGTAAACCTAATTGTTGCCCTGTTTGCACACACGATAGTCCAGAATAACATTGATAGCATTAGAGTCAAACATAAGACCAGAGGGATAGTTTAATTTCCTGTTCATAATTATGACTATTTTGGTTTCTAGTCATTTTTAGACAAACTCGTGAATCCCCTTTGTACGTCTCTGCATTCTGTATTTCTAACTAATGAGATTCTCCCAGCTTGGATCCATTCATAAAGTATATGGGAAGCATATTCTCATCTTTTTTTAACACCATAAATTAATCATCAACGTTCAAGTTATTCAGTTTACGAATAGTAATTGGAGAAAACAATTTCTATCGGTACACTTACTGGCTTTCTGCAGTTTTCAACTGCATTCTGCTAAACTTGGATGCTCAATTTGTAATCCATCATGGATGAGAAATTCTTCAAAGTACTTTGGATTAAAACAGAAATGGCTTCTAAGGTCACATGTCGACAAATTTGTCTCCATGACAACTGAGCAACATCTGCTTCTGTTGATCAAGACCGTTGTGAACCCATCAGAAGCTCAGTGAAACATGAGTACTTTGAGTTAGCTTGTCCCCCATAACACTGAGACAAACACATTAGTAAATGTTGACCTAGAAAACCATGAAGTGAGCAAAATGCAATAACCGCATTAATCAGTATGTATTACTCACTCTGGAAAAAACCCTGTAAAATTAACCAGAAATAAATCTACATCTTTAAATATTGGTGAACTACGAGGTAAATCATATTAATCAGTCACTACAATTCCGATGGAAATATTGTACTTTTTACTCACAAAACATATTAAAATGGACATATCTATTCTACATATATATTTAATCTAATATATATTTGAGACAACATGAAACATTTCATGGTTCCAGCTTGAGAGGATTTGCTGCTTTTCCATTTTATTTATTTTATTTTCACAATTTTGACGTTTGTACTATTAGCCGAACCAAACAAGCATTGTGAAAGTATCACTTTGGGCCCTCTGTAATTGTGTTGGGTTTTTTAGAATTTTTACAAGCCAATGTATTAATGGAGTAAGCATAAAATAACCATCAGATGAATCCATAATGAAAATAATCATTAATGTTGAACAAAATAGTTCCAAATTAGCTTTACCTCAACCAAGTCCTGCTTTTATATTAATGCATGTGTAATAATAATGTATCTGTGGTGAGTACTTGTAATACATTACATTATCTAATTTTACTGTGTGTGTGTGTGTGTGTGTGTGTGTGTGTGTGTGTGTGTGTGTGTGTGTGTGTGTGTGTGGACTGCCTCACTATAGAGTGTGTTCTTCACTTCATAGAAGTGAGTTGACTGACTGCATTACAGCAAAGAGTTACGACCCACTGCTGCTACACAACTGTCCGCGCACACAGTCACGTCGACGTCCTGACCCCGGCCACCCCAGCAGCAGTGTCTGACCTCTCAGTGGGCTGGAATGAGGCCCCAGACATCTTGGCCCAAATCAAAGCTTCAGAACAAATGCAGGAAGGGCGACGGGCAGGGCCCAGCTCCGCTGTGAGCTCTGGAGGCCCGCCAAGCGCACAGCAGTGCTCCTTAAACTGTGTGACGGGACCCGGGGAGTAAAAGCAAGCTGCTTAGCAAACCACATGTAAAAATAATTGCTAACTTTCTCCTGGTTTGGTGTTATATTGCTCGAATATAACATGTAAGTGTTGATGGCTGTTCCTCCTTCCTGTCCACGAGTAACTGTTTGTGTGGTTGCAAAGCTACAGTATCTCAATCGGGGAGGAATGGGACAATATTCCGTGTCCCAGCCTCACTGTGTTGACTTTATGCATTTACATGGTGCCACCGTCGTGTGAACCAAGTATCTCCAAAACATCGGCGTGAGTGAATTAAAAACAGGACTGACTTCAGCTTTGTGACGATGCTTTTCTTCCGGTGGCTAATTAGTTATGATTATGGTTATAATCGGAAGAAGAAGAAAAAAAATCACCAGTTTTGGTTCTGTTTTTTTCATTGTGACAGAAAGGACCAAACAAGACTCCAGTGGCAGCTATCTTTCTGACCAGCCTGCTCACCATGGCCTTCATTTTCATCGGTCAGGTTAATGTGCTGGCCCCCATCGTCACCATTAACTTCCTGCTCACCTACAGCTTCATCGACTACTCCTTCTTCAGTGTGACCATGAACCTCCAGCTGCAGGCTAAAGAGAAGAGGGAAACCCTCGTCCTGGCCAAAAGAACCCAGCGTGGCTCAACCAGGCCGAGCTCTCAGCCGCTGATTGATGCCAATCTTCCAAGCTATGGGAGTGGAGGCGAGAGTCCGCAGGGTAAAGGCACTCTGTTGGAGTTCACCAAGGACATGGACCAGATCTTTCCCCCTGTGTTAGATGGTGACGCTGGGTCTGGGAAGACCTCCTACAATGCAGAGCTCGGCAGTCAATACGAGGGCAGAAAAGCTAATGTCACCACAAAGCAGAAGCTGATGGACAGCTTTGGTTTGGACCTGAACGGCAATATGTTCTCAGAAGAGAAAGGAGAGGAAGCCGAGGTGCCGTGTGGGGCCACAGAGCCCATGGCTGGAGAAGAACCACAATTACAATGCTACTCCAAAATGAACCATGCTGAGCAGGATTCATCTGCAGGTGATCAGCTGCAACCATCACACACTATACTAGGAGAAGAGATCATAAAAGTTGGTTGTACCTTCTTTTTTGTTGTTGTAACCTGACCCTTTTTTTTGACTCAGGTGTCGGAGGTAAAGCCGAGCACCAGAGCTTTGAGATCAAACCCATGCAGGATTCATTGCATGCAAAGTTCTGCAACCACTGGGCTGCTCTTATCGGGGTAGGCAACACATTTCATGCTCTACATTATTTATGTATCTTCTAATGATTTTTTTTCAGATAATATTTACCTAATTTCATGATGTTCTTTTCTTTCAGGCATTGAGCTCCATATTGATTATGTTTCTCATTCAGTGGGCGTATGCCTTGGCAAACATAGTCTTTGCCTTGCTGCTCTTCTTCTACATCGGGAAAACAAGTCCTGGACTGCCTATAGGTGATTTCCATCGGTTCATTTCCTGTTCAGACGCTCTTAGCTTGGCTCCACGGTGATGTCCTGTCAGGGTCACCAGAGGTCTTGGCTTGGACAGCACAGTCCCATGTAAAGAGAATATATGCATTACAAAATGAAAAATCAAAGTGATGGAATGCTATAGTAACATAATGTAGGACAGAAGGAGTCGTTTCTGTCTGTTACTTATATCTACCAACTGCACCTCTGCAGCGTTGTCCAGTGTGGAATGCCAAAGTGAACTTTAGACATAAAATGCATTTGATCCATTTTCGTGAGCGATTATATCCGGAAGACCCTGGAGAAACTTCTTAAAATGTGGTTCACATGTCCACTTGGACTTGAGGTTGAACTAGTGATCAAAGGTCAAGGTCATTGTGTCCTTACAAAACACATATTTTGGCCATAACTCAAGAATTCCTATGCTAATTCACACCCTTTTCTAAAAGTATACAATGATGAAGTGATTACCTTTTGGACAGACACGGATGTAAGCTGTCAAATGTGAGGCAGTAATTCTAATTCGGTAAAGCCTTCTCATTGAAAAACATGCATTTTACTAACGCACTGTAAAAACAAGGCGTACTGGTCTTTGCCATGGTATGCACAGAGGAGTCTCCTGGAATTAAAAGGTATTTTACTGAGCAGCGAATCACCATTCACCATGCATTTTATATTCTATAAATCAAATGCTTTTAATGAACATATGATATGTACTTGATCGGTTTACTCTGCTGAAAGGAGGAAACGTGTTCTCGTTGCCTGGTGTTATGTTTGTGGCACGATGACGAGACAATTCCATAAACTTGTTTAATTTGACGCCTTTTATAATAAGAGTTGTCTGCAAGTAATTCCTTTTATATGAGCTAAAGCAATCTTCCCTTGTGCATTTATCTTGGGTTATTGGATCATTTATATCACCCCATTATGTCCAACAAAAGACCGCTTGATTTGCAGTTTAGGATTACGATTTGGTCACCCCCTGCTCGGCTGTAATGTGACCTGCTAATGTACTCGAGCACATTTATGGGAGTTTCACTTGTGGTCTTTTTGCCTGGCAGGATGGCAGCTGTTGTGGTGGCTTAGGGTTTCTAGAATGGCTGGATGGGACGCCCGGCAATGTGCAATGAACTCGCCACAGCACAGCGTGCCTCAGCTGTCTGACTTACGACATTTTAGAGCACAATACCTTCAAGTGTTGAAGCGATGCTTTTCCCGCTCTTTAACTACATTTGTGTACATTGTTGCATAATAATATTAGAGGAGTTTTGGGGTGTTCTGCAGCTAGGAATGAAATGAACTCTTTGAGCTCATTTCTCCAGATGACAGTTTGTATTTTGATTTATTTGCAGGTATTGCAGCTCGATTCAGCTTTTTCACATGGCTCAAATCAACATTAAATAGCATCTGCAGGTATTGTGTGGTTGTTATGGTCCAAAATGATCAATCAGTTTATAGGAATAAGTGCTGGATGAATAATGCATATAAATGTCATTCATCATAAAACACTTTGATGCTAAATTATCTGTTCTGATCATTGACAAATCACAGACTGAAATCAAAGTAAAATGTCATATTTGTCATCTATTCATTCTAGTATTACTAAGTCATGTAAGATACGATTTTCAGTTAGTAATTTCACATGTCACGCTGTCCCCTGAAACACATTTCTCCATCTGTCAGGAGGAACCGATCTCCTCAGGATGAGTTCGTAGTCACTCCCCCTCTGACTGGGGTTAGGCTGAAAACCAAGCAGCTCACAGAAGAAAACGCTGACTTTGCCTCTCGCCACCGCTATCACCAATCCTCATTCATCAGGGTCAACAAGATGGTGCAGCCACCGGTCCACTGACTGACTTAAAGACTGCCTCCGCTACAAGCCGTCAGCCCACAACCACACATTCTGCCTCAACCCATGTCTTCAGTCGTCCTGTGCGCCATATTCTGCACATGCGTACGGTGGCTCAGATCATTTTTCTTCCATATATATATAATTATTATTATATATAAACTAAAAGTGATGTCTAAATATACTTTATTGGTTTAACTTTTGAAGTATCGCAATCTTTGTGAAAAAATGTTGTTTACAGATGACTGGGTCACTTGCAGGAAGTCCAGATGCCATGGTGCTCATGTAGCTAAAATATATTGTGTACATGTGGTACAATGGTTTCATTAAAATATGTGAGTTCACTTCTGCGTGTGTATGGATCATTGACATTTATCTCGGGTTGTCATGAGTTTGCTTTTTGAAGTCATTAGTCACACATATTATGGCAGACCTACAATCAATTAGAAGTAACAAAGAATAAAGAAATGGTCATATTCACTGGGGGCATCTGATTTGAGTGAATATAACTCAGAAAATGTATATCTCACTTCTCTTTATTGTTTAACAGGAAAACATTAAAGAAATATCAGAAGGTAAAATGAGCTGTGTCTTGTATAAGTAATGCAGAAAATGGTTTCTGTAGTTTAGGATGCATCATAAGCCTATTCCTAAATGCCTCTTATATACAGTAGTATAAGTCTAACTGATAATTATCTTGTGTACTAAAAATATATAACAAATGGCATAAATTTGATTTAATGTATTTGTAGAGCACGATATTGTACAAAGGCAGTTGAGTCCTTTACATAAAAACAAAAAACAAAGCAACAACAATGTGCAAATAAACAGACCAGACCAAGAAGTCGGACCGTTCTAAAATGTAAATGTTTGACTAAATATTGAAATACTGTATCGCAGTACCAAAGATGCATTCCTCAAATCTGATCCAAATCAGATGAGTGATGTTCGGTGACAATGTCAAAGGAAAATGTGTTTAAAGTGGGTTGAATCTACGACAGCACGCTATGAATGTTTGAATCCATCATTAAATATTGGCGTTTTCTCTGTGAAGGAGACTCGAGTCCCTCCGTTTGTTCAAAGCAGCATCCTGATACCACAGTGCATCTTGGGAATATGATCTTTGATTGAGTATAAGGAAAAGCTTCCGATCGGTTGATGGCAGAAGGAATAACACTTTTTAAAAATACATACCGAATAGACTGTATGATACATAAGGTCATGTTATGTGAGTGACGTGTTTGTGTCGCACAGTTTAGAAGAGTCACTTTTATAGTAGCTCTACAAGCAAAGCCTTGAAAACCACTTCCTCACAGCATTTTGTTATCAGCTCTGAAACCTGGCAACTGGCATATCTTTAGGCCGAAAGATACTCGTACCTTGTTTCCTCGTAATCAATTTATCTGTGGATTACTCACTCAGTCCTGAGACATCAGGGTTTTACATCCAGAGTAGACAACACTCAAGATGTTTTGGCTGAAGAATGGGACTGAACAGAGTGTTACACTTTAATAGAGCAGTTTTAGATTAATAGTGATGGCTTGAAATATGGAAATACTCTTTGCAGCAGTGATGTGTGCTTTTTGTCATGAAGGCAAGAAAGCAGCAGCATGTATGGTCTGAACATTTCAGGCTAAATATAGTGGTATTTGTATTCCAGTAATGTAAATGCACTTATTTTACTTTTCACCAACCATTTAGCTCTAATGACATAAGTCAAGGATGGAATGGGATATTTCTTTATTCATACCCAGGGGGAAACTAAGTGAAGCAGCAGCAAACATGTTTAAATATACAATACAATAAAATGAAAAGGAGTGACATTTAAGAATTTAAATAATAAAGGAAATTTAAATAAAAAATAAATAAAATGAAAGTTTATACAGTGTATCTAATGTATAAAGTGAAGCAGTGCAAGGTTTATAGATGTTCATATGAGGAGGCTCTGGCCAGAGGTGATTTATTATACAGTCTTATTGCAGTTGTCTCTGTCCTTGTGAAGCGGAGCTGAAGCAGTCAGTTGGAGGACGTGTTCCGCTGTCCCTGCAGTAGCTGGTGCAGAAGGTGGTCCGGGTTATCCACTATGGACAATCATGTCATGATGGAGCCGGCCTTCATCGCCAGTTTAGTGAGTCTGTTGTAATATTGTCAATATCCATTAACAGACCGCCATAATGAAGTGAGAGAGGTCAAAAGAATACAGTATTTAGACAATGTATTATTGATAATATTGTTTTGCCTTAAAAGTCTAAAATACTGCAGAATAAAATGTCATTCTTCAATAACCTTTTAGCCATGTCAAGCCCTTCCCCACCAAGTAAACAAATAAAGTAACACATTTATTTTTAAAAAGTGTTTACATCTTATTTGAATGGCTCAGATAATCAAAAGTAAGGCTTTAAAATGTACTAATATGGTTTCAATAATAGGACATGTCATAATGAAGAGATAGTGTCATTATTTAAAATAATATTAATATATTATATGACTTGACCAAACATGTTTATCTTCAGATTTTTTTATTACATCATTTTTAATTAATGGAAATGGAAAGTGTTCATGGAAATGACAAATGAGTTGCCATCATCATCCAGAGCAGATTAACGATCTGTCAAAACCTCCAAGTCTCTCGGGGCTGAAGGGGAACATTCCGACAACACCTGAAGGCAGCACCGGGTTGAATTGTCTACTATGGGTTTAATAAAAACACTATCACTTCGTGGTGGTCTGTGTGTGTGCGCGTGTTTGTGTGCGTGTGTGCGCGTGTGTGTGTGTGTGTGTGTGTGTGTGTGTGTGTGTGTGTGTGTGTGTGTGTGTGTGTGTGTGTGTGTGTGTGTGTGTGTGTGTGTGTGTGTGTGTGTGTGCAGGAGGAGGAGGAGCCCGGGCTCCTTCGCTGTGATAATAGGCTGCTGCCTCGGCTCCGTTATCTTCCGTTCCCCGCCGTCTGAGCCGCGGATCTCCTCCGGACCTGCTCCAGGATTTATTTAATTCTTATGAAACTTCGCTACTAGCCGGAGCGCTCCTCCCATGGTGTCCCCGGGAGACTCCCCGGCCTGTACTCGACTTTACGGAAACAATCGGCGACCGTGTGGGGGTCTTGGAAATCATGGAAACGTGGTTCTTGAATCCGGTCCTCTGTGTGTCTCTGTCGGTGCTCCTGCTGGGTCTGCCGGGGCCCCTCGGGGCAGGTTCCCCCACCATCAACAGCACGGGTCCGGTCACGGCAGGATTTTCTTATTCAACCGCCACAGATGAACTCAGGAACATGAAAAGCAATGAAACGTCAACCTCACACTCCAGCGAGAGTTTATCCCCATCACAGAGGAACGTCCTGCTCACACACACCGCTGAGGCTCACGCTGCTGCTGCTGCTGTCGGTAAGATCACGCACTGTGGCCGGGCGCGACAAGTGCAACTTACCGCCACACGTTACATAGTTCTTCTTTTCACTTCAACCATAGCGCCATAAGCTGGAGTTGGATAGGTGTGTACAGTAGGAATACCCCAGCAAAGATCATTTATGATAACAATTGCATGAATGAAAAAGGCCATTTTCAACATTGCATGCCATAATTAGTTTAAATGATATAACAAAGTGCCATGAAACAAGTGCTTGGCTCTTTTTTGTTGAGTTTGCATCAGTGTAGAGCTGAAAGCTATCAATTATTGTCTTTCAATATTTTTGTTTTTTAATTTCTCCATTGCTTGAGTCATGTAAACATTGTCAATTTAGATTCCCTAAGGCTCTACGTTTACATATTTAAACGTCAATTTATTATAAGACTGAGGAAAACAGAAAATCATTACATCTCAGAAGCTGGAATGAGGAAATTATTTTAGCATTTTTTGCTTTAAAATAGAATTGAACGATTTGTTGACAGATGCAAATACATTTTCTGCCGCTGATTAATTCCTCGACTAATTGTTTCATTTATACTTTCATCTAAAAAATGTTCTTAAGGCTCATACTGTGTGCTTTTGTATGTGGAGTTCACTGTTTTACCTTTATGAAGACTGACATAAGACTTATAGTGGAATTATAGTTAACATGTTACCTTGATCCATAAATGTGGTTCACAAGGTATCCTCTTATTATTAACATACTACGACTACTACTACTAACTACCACTACTATTAACACGACTAAGGCTACAGTTTGCCATCCTACTAATTATAGACGTGCAGCACATTAGGTACATACAGAAGTTTTGTAATGAAAACATAAAAACCTTTCTACATATGTCTCTCACTTATGCTATAATTTATTAATTGTAGTGATGTATTAAACTATGGATACTGTGTCAATGAATGGGCTCCTCTTCCAGCGAGACTACGACATACTGTGTCATTTGCTGCTACATATGAATCTAAAGTGAACCCGGAGTATTCTGCATTTATAAACATAAAGACATAAACAAGTTGTGATTACAGGCTATACTTCCTACAAGTTAACAGTGATGTCAGGAATGACTTAAGTCGGCCATAGTGAAGATTTTGTTTTTGTCCAGTGAGATTTTTGCTTGGTTTCCGTTACGCCTGATCCATTCAGACTGGGAGCTGCCCAGAACTATTCAGGGAAGACAATGTGAGTCTGAAATGCTCCCTCTGAAGATAAAGTGGATATGATTCACTGTCCTCACACTGATTTCACCCAGATCCACCTTTCCTGTTCCGAACCAGGTCTCCGGGTCACAGTCATCAGGTGACAAATACAGCTCAATATGTAGTCACTGACTATTACACATTTACACAGCATCAAATGACTTATTCTCTAGGCAATAAAACATCAACCAACATAATCACAACCTCATTGCAGCGTCCATGCTCATCAATATGATAACACAACTGCATTTGCTGACAGTAAGATGCTTCTGGTGTTAATAGTTGAGAGCCGAGAGATAAACAGCAGAGAATCTGGGAGTGTCCCTCTCTTGTTGCCAACACCACGTTCCTGTCTGAGTTTTGTTGCCCGGACTTTATCCAGAGAGAAAAAATTAAATAATGAGAGAGACACATGCAGAGGAAGTGAGAGAGAAAAATATCCAGTGGCCCAGTTCTCCTCACAGACTCCCAGTGGACGGGGCTGTTCTGCAGCTGAACTCTCCCCTCCGTTGGTGGCTGCTGGTGGCTGTGTGTGTGTTGGCTGTCAGGAGGCTGTCCAGTACCGCTGTCTCAGCCTCTGAGTGCTGTTGTTACAGTTCTGGGAGGCTGGAGGCGGGCCCGGTAACAGGCTGTCAGACGGCACAGCATCAGTGATGGGCAGAGAAAGAAAGAAAAACTCGCGTTAAATTTTTTTTTTTCTCTCACATGCACTTAATACTTTAAGACTTCTCTTTATTCTCACTAGTTGTGTCAGGAATAGTGATGAATCCACAGATAATTATCACCCAGCTCTGCGTTTCCCCTCAGCTCTATGATGCATTTTAGAGTCTCCCAACTCATTATGATGTTTTTATGGCCCACAACCTCAATTAAGTCTCACGCTCTCATGGCGGGTTTATATCCAACCACAGCCGAAAGAAACTCTGCTACTCTACACAACTTGCTCTGCATCAAACAACTATGAAACAAAGTTAGCTTGTGGACAGCTTGGAGCACGAGGACAACATGAGAGTAAATATGAAACTAAAACATGTCCGATTGAAGGCTAATGTCGGCTGGTTGGGGGAATGAAGGCAACTCTATGGACGTGTTTTCACCTTGTCTACATAAACAAATTATTATATGTCAATGTTGTCATGACAGCTTTAAAGTAGTGAGTTGGTATCAAACATATTCACTGTTTTGCAACCAACAATACAGCTTTATTTACACTTGACAGTGGTCTTTAGAGGCGTCCCACACTGTCGAATTGTAACAACCCTGCAGGTTGATTCCTATTGGTGACCTTTGTTTGCATGTCATCATCGCTATCTAGTCTTTGGTTTTTATCTCCACTATCAACTGTCAGTCACTAGTGCGTGGGTCCCTTTTCAAAAAACATTTTGTGCCAGGCTAAAAACAACAACTGTCCTCTGACGCTGAACATGGTGACATTTGTCTGCCAGTGCCTTGTGCTCACTCAGCTTTAGGAAGGAAATGGCCAATTCCCAAGGGAGGCCGTCAACGCCATATTTAGTACCTCAAGCCTTTGTTCATGCCGACGAGTCGGGCTGCCAATTGTTCTCCACACAACATGCATTGCCTCTGCAGCAAGCAATGTTTCTCCTGACAACATCTTCCCCTGTTCCGCAGTCCATCCGGACAGACGCAGCCTCTGGTGGCCACAGCTGGAAGTGAGCCACAATATGCACAGTTATCGAAATGAAAGTACAGAAACAGCCAGACCACGGATATTGTTTATTCATGTTTTTAAAGAAGTTAACATCAGCCTCGGCACTAAGTTACATAGTTCACATAACATTGGGCTCGTGGCCCGTATTGCCATTGACCTGCTGAGATCTAATGTTCTCTGATTTGCGGACATAGCTACTTTCAAAACACACAAACAATTCCTCGTGTAATCATGACTTTTATGACAAGGTAAAGGAGTTTACATCCAGCCAGTGAAAATGTCAAGAGATGGATTGTTGTCTGGTGTTTGGAAATAGTAAAAAGAAAATGCCATCACCCCACTTGACTTTTTGTTGAACAACAGTTTACTACACTGTCTAAAGTCAAACATGTTCAATGTACAGTGATATAAAAAAGCATAATTGATAATGTTACTTATTTCTACTTTTATTTGTTTCTATTTCCACAGACACTGAACGGATAACAACCTTCACGGAAACAAGCAGCGGGTCACTAGAGGACGTTAGTCAGTCTACTGAACCACTGACCTCCACCTTAGCTGTAGCCACGACTGAAAGCAGTAGTAGTAGTAGTAGTAGTAGTAGCGACAGCAGTAGTATTAGTAGCAGCAGTAGTAGCAGTAGTATCAGTAGTAGTGGTAGTAGTAGTCGTAGTAGTAGTAGTAGTATCAGTAGTGGTAGTCGTAGTATTAGTAGTACTAGTGGTAGTAGTGGTGGTAGTAGTAGTAGTAGTACTACTAGTGGTAGTAGTAGTATTAGTATTACTAGTGGTAGTAGTGGTGGTAGTAGTACTAGTGGTAGTAGTGGTGGTAGTAGTAGTAGTAGTAGTAGTACTACTAGTGGTAGTAGTAGTATTAGTAGTACTAGTGGTAGTGGTGGTAGTAGTAGTAGTAGTACTACTAGTGGTAGTAGTAGTATTAGTAGTACTAGTGGTAGTAGTGGTGGTGGTAGTAGTAGTAGTAGTAGTAGTACTACTAGTGGTAGTAGTAGTATTAGTAGTACTAGTGGTAGTAGTGGTGGTAGTAGTAGTAGTAGCAGTAGCAGTAGCAGCAGGGACCAAAAGAACATGACAAACACAGACCAGGTCTCGGACTCCTCCCCTGCTGGGTCCTGGGAGGCTACTTCGTGGATGTCGACAGAGGAGGCCAGACTCCTCCAGGACAGCCCACACACCACCCTCCAGCTCGGAGATGCCGTCCACACCGACACCTCCACCACCATCAGCCGCGCCGGGGAGAGGACCCTGCTGTCCGTCACCTCCTCTTCCAGCAACAGCACCTCCTCCGCCTTTACAGAGGACTCCAACTCCCATCAGCCCCCCTCCACCTGGGGTGTTCCTGCTCGGTCTACAGAGACTGAGGACTATACCCAGAGCTCCCCGTCCACAAGGACCGACAGACGGGAAACAACAGACCAACACATGACCCACTCCTTTAAGGGGCTATTTCCAGAGACGGGGAGCACAGGGGGGTCCCGAGGAACCCAAAGTTTAACCGGACAACCTAATGCAAGCCATCGTCAATACACCTCCACATCAGAGGAGACCTCAGACTCAACACCACCTCTCAGAGTGACTGAGCCCAGCACTGACCAATCCACAGTGTCCTTTACCTCCATAGCTACTGTCACCTCACCTGCACAAGGCCCCACTGACATCTCAGGGACGGAGCAGGGGTCGGCCTCGAGTGTCACAACCTCCACTGAGGCCTCCACCATCGCTCACAGATCCAGCACTCAGAACCAGGAGGGTACTGAGGGGGTTTCATCCCCGACCAGTGGGGACAGCGTGGGCGTGGGTCTGTCCACAGCGACACCGACAGTCAGCAGCAGTCCGTCTGAAGCAGACGCCTCTCTGACGGACACACCGGTGATGGTTACTGAGGTCTTCCTCACCAGCACACCTGTCACTGTGACTGAAAGGTAGGTTTTTACAATAATTAAATAGAAGATAGGACAATGGTTCGTGGAAAGGTATTATGTTGTTGCGCAAGCACGACAGCACAGAGTAGAAATTATTATTATTATTTTAAAATATGTTGTTATTATTTAGAAATATTGTTTATTCGAGATGAAAACTTTAGCAAATTGTCTTTTCAAAAATTGTCATTCTGTAATATATTGGATTCAAAAACAGTTATCTCTAACAGATCACAGATAACAGAGGAAGACCCTTTCAAAGCCACTGCGTCCACCACCACCAATGCCACCACCACCACCAACCCCACCACCACCAACCCCACCACCACCACCACCACCAACCCCACCACCACCACCACCAACCCCACCACCACCACCACCACCACCACCACCAAACCCACCACCACCAACCCCACCACCAACCCCACCACCACCACCACCACCCACCAACCCCACCACCACCAACACCACCAACCCCACCACCAACCCCACCACCACCACCACCACCAACCCCACCACCAACCCCACCACCATCACCACCACCAACCCCACCACCACCAACACCACCAACCCCACCACCACCACCACCACCAACCCCACCACCCCTCCTCTCGTAGCTGCAACCTCACCCTCCATGTTTATCAGCTCCGCTCGCAGCTCCACCCCAGGGTCACCTACCGAGGCCACCATCCCGCACACGACATCCTCCTCCACATCCTCCACCTTGGCCCTTCTGACCTCTGCAGCGCAGCATACTCGCCACTCGTCACCCAGCCAAACTCCGGAGCCCCCAACTCGGACGGCTAACCCCACAAACGCCACCGAGCTGCAGACAGAAACAAGCTCAGGCACTTCAGGAATCGCCACGACTCGTCGCCCTCACGTCACCGCCACCTCCACCCGCATCGCCTCAACCAAAAGTACGGCGCAGCTGCAGACCACAGGGAGACAGACGGAGAGAGGAACGACAGAGCTGGTGGGCACGCCACCACCCACCAAGGCACCAGCACCCCCAAGTCAGTGGTTTACACTCTTCCTTCGTTTGAAGTGAACCTCCTTGACGTTCTGTCTTCACAGCAACAAAGTGTGACTCTCTTTTGTCGCTGTGAACCCAAACAGCGTGACACTTCCAGATCACATGACAGATTTGACGACAGATGAAAGCTTCATATAATATCAAATGTAAAAGAAGCACAGCTATTACAAAAAATAGAAATAAATACCTAAATTAGCTCAATTCACATGATGAGGTTGATAAGACGTGATGAATGTTGGCGTCAAATAATTCCACTGTTTTAAAACTTTTTTTATGGTTACATTTGTTTCTATTGTATGGTACAAATACTTTATATCTCTCAGGAGACGCTTGTGTGTCCAACCCTTGTATGAACGGAGGGATGTGTGTGAGCTATAAGGGGCATCAATTCACCTGCCGCTGTCAGCAGGCATGGACAGGGCCGACCTGCAACCAGGGTGAGCTTCCTTCCTCTGCAACAACAACATTGTCAGCACGCATGCTACTTTAACTTGTGTATTGTAATACCAGCATGTATGTGTGTCCAGATGTGGACGAGTGTGAGAGGGATCCCTGCCCCGTCGGGTCCAGGTGTGTCAACACACGAGGTTCCTTTAGCTGTGAATGTCCGCTCGGGTTCGACCTGCAGGATGGACGCACGTGCACCAGAGGTAACACCCCCTTTAATACCTGACCAAAAAAACAACAATTCAATCACGGATGTCGGAAATATGCAAACAAAATGTGGACGTGAACACAAAGTCGGTTCTTTTGATTTACTGACAGTATATTTCTCTTCCACAGCAAAGGCGTTTCTGGGAACTTTCAGTGTTGACAGACTGCCTCATGACCCTGTTATCTTCAAGAGCGCCACCATGCATGAGATCCAGAGAGAGATCATCCAGCTGGTGAGAGGCAGTCCACACCACTGCATTGTCTCTGCTCATTCATGAGAAATACTCAAGTGGGCTTATGTGTATTCCTCTCTTCCTGTCTCCACCTCAGCTCAATGCTTCTTTGTCAGTCCTCCGAGGATACAGCCGCTCAACGCTGATGAAGAAGTAAGTCCTTGCCATCACGAAACCATTCAGATAGTTATTCTATCAAGTTGTTCATTCTGTACAAATGGCATTGATAGCACTTCTGGGCATCCTAGGAAAGGGATCCCTCCTCTGTGGCTCTACCGGAAGTTTCTTTTGTTTCCCTGTTAAAGGGGCTTTTGGGGGAGTTTTTCCTTTTCTGATGCGTGGGTCCTGGGACAGAGGATGTTGTATGCTGTACAGATTGTAAAGCCCTCTGAGGCAAATTTGTGATTTTGGGCTGTACATGTAATTGTGATCATTTTGTATTGTTTGGTACATAATCACAAAAGTACAAAGTGGTTTCAATTATATTTACCCCACCAGCAATCACATTTCTTTATTGAATGATGCAACATTACCTGTGTGCTGACCTCTGATCTCTTCCCCACAGAGGAGAGGACGGGGTTCGTATCTCAGCTGTCAATATGTTTTCCATTACCACTGATGTGACGAGCACAGAGGTCTACAACAGCATCCAGATGTCGCTCAGCAACTGCAGCTCCGCAGTGGCCCACTGCCGGATGGTCCTGCACCACCAGCTCAGTTACCACGGTAATACAGCGTGAAAGCTACTGATTGATCGTAATCATAAGGTTTACTTTCGCTCATTTTAGCCAAACTTAAAACAGTTTTTAACTGGCCTACTTCGAATGTTTTTGATGACAGTTTACCAAATGTAGCTGTCAATGTGTTTACAGACACTAGAGGGCACCATTTAGCCATAGACAGGTCCCACAGTTACATCTTTACATCACTCAAAATCTATATTTCACAATTGCTTCAATTAATCTTACCATAGCAGCAAAGCACATGTGTACAAAACCATACCTCACGACAATAAGCTCACTATGAGCTCACACATACAGAAAACATTTATGCAAGATGGTTGTTGTGAAGGACAACTTCAATTCAATTCAGTTTATTTTATGTAGCCCAATATCACAAATTACAAATTTGCCTCACAGGGCTTTAAAATCTGTACACATACGACATCCCTCTCCCAGGACCTCACATCGGATCAGGAAAAACTCCCAAAAATAGAATAAAACCTTTCACAGGGAAAAAAAGGGGAGAAACCTTCAGGAGAGCCACAGAGGAGGATCCCTCTCCAGAGAAAACCAAGTAGCCTCGCATTTAGTGAGCGCAGCCCTCTAGTGGGGCAATATGGTACTACTAGCTCCTTAAGACATGATGGGGCATCACCAATCAAGGCTTTCTCGGTGAGGAGAAGAATTTTAAATGTGATTCTCGATTTTACAGGGAGCCAGTGGAGAGCAGCGAACACAGGAGTCATGTGATCTATGTTCTTAGTTCTTAATAACATCTGACTTCCACGTGAGATAAAACCTAATAGCAAGTTGAAGCAAACAAGGCAGCTTCCTCTGTGTTTTATGAGCATATTAATTGATTAATTAATTGTGTCCACACTGTGTTCCAGTGGAAAGTCTGTGTGTGGCCCAGAGGACTCAGTGTGATGCAGAGCGCTCCACCTGCACCGACAACAGCGGCACAGCCAACTGCCGGTGTCTGCAAGGTTACTACAAACACGACCCCGATGACCTGTCCTGCTTAGGTGAGCTAAGTGTGTGCTTGTCTACTTTCTGTGAGTGCATGTGTGTGTGTTTTTTTTAAATGTCTGAATGCAACAATGACAATAAAAGGTGCATATTATAATATGATGAAAGATGAAATTAACCTGATTCAAATGACGACAACGTAAATGCTTTCTCAACAAAATGTACACGAATATTTCACATGAAACTCAGAGAAATGAAGCCCAAAGCATATCAGAAAAACAATATTGGCTTTGAAACTGCTTTTACCAAACTTGAATTGGACTCTTTCTGAACAAAACGTCTTATTTCAGAATGTGGCGATGGCTACAAGCTGGAAAATGGCACCTGTGTTTCGTAAGTTCAACTTGATTACATTTCTCCGAACAGAACTGATAAAGGGATTTTACTCCACTTTCTCACTGCAGATTCTGTTTCTACTTTTCAGGTGCATGTTTGGATTTGGGGGATTCAACTGTGGAAACTGTAAGTGGTCTTAAAAATCAGGCATTGAACAGGCATACTATAAAACATGTATCTT
Organism: Pseudoliparis swirei; assembly: GCF_029220125.1. Lineage (NCBI taxonomy): Eukaryota > Metazoa > Chordata > Actinopteri > Perciformes > Liparidae > Pseudoliparis > Pseudoliparis swirei. The sequence continues at coordinate 13,546,957 of NC_079389.1, read as the reverse complement.
CAATGAAAGATATATTTTGTGAACTAAATACAAATTTGCTCTAATGATCTTCACTGTGGTTTTTAAAGTGTAGCATTTAATATGTTGTTATTTGACGTTGCAGTTTACAAGCTGATCGCGATCGTGGTGTCACCTGCAGGAGGCGCTCTGCTCCTCATGCTCATCATTGCTCTCATTGTCACCTGTTGCAAGTAAGACTTATCTTATGCTATTGTTAGTACAACACGTGGTAACTAAACTCTTGGTTTGCAGTGTAATTTATCTCCAGGTCTAAAACTGACATTTCCTTGATACTGTCACGACCCGGAGTTTGTGTCTTGTTTTGTGTCTTGTTTTGAAGTTCTTGTGTCGTCTTGTCTCCCTGTGATTGTCTGCCCTGGTCCTGATTGTTTCCTTCTGTGTGATTGCTGGCCACGCCCTCATTGTGTCCACCTGTGTCTCGTTCCCGTTGTCCAATCACCTCCGCCTGCCTGTGTATGTAAACCCTGTTGTCTCATTCCCCAGTGGTGGCTTCGTACCGTTTGGTCTGCTTTTTTCATCCTGTCTAGTTTGTGGAAATTAAATATTGGTTTTGCAGAAGTTATGTCAGCATTTGCGTCCTCTCTCGCTGTGACATCCGTGACACCTCATGACAGATACTAAAGTAGTAATCTGCCTTGCTTAACAGTATTAGTTTGTTGATGAATACCAAACAAAAAGTCCTATTATACAACAAGTGCAATTATCAATTCGCCGAACATTTAGTCACTTAAAGGCTAAAGTTCATCCGCGACACACAGCTTCTTTGCTTTCAGGGGTTTGGTGAATGGAAAAATGCTGGTGACGTTTGGCAGGTTTGACTTTTTTTAATGTTTGATCTTAAAGGAAAGACAAGAATGACATCAACAAGATCATCTTCAAGAGTGGAGACCTGCAGATGTCCCCATACACAGACTTCCCCAAAAATAACCGCATCTCCACGGAGTGGGGCAGGGAGACCATCGAGATGCAAGAGAACGGCAGCACCAAGAACCTGCTGCAGATGACGGACATTTACTACTCTGTAAGGAGACGTCCAACGCTACTCTAGCTTCATCTCCCACTGCTGGATTTGTCTTCATTGTTCAAGTGACGCATTTGTTTGTTCGTTGAGTTAGAGCTGATGAATCTTTACTCCGAATTTATCGGTAGAGAAGAAACCGTTCACTGCCTCTTACACATTTTCTCTCTTACTGTGCTCTTCTCCTCAGCCTGCGTTGCGGAACTCAGACCTTGAGAGAAACGGCCTGTATCCGTTCACGGGTCTGCCGGGCTCTCGCCATTCGTGCATCTACCCCGCCCAGTGGAACCCCTCCTTCATCAGTGACGATTCACGAAGACGAGACTACTTCTAACTAACCTTAAAAAAACACAGACATACACACACACACACATACACATACACATAAACTTACTGTCTCTTAAATTATAAATTGTGTGATCTGATATGATAGATAGATAGATAGATATATACTTTATTAATCCCCAAGGGGAAATTTGTCGTGACAGTAGCAGCAACACACAAGAATAAAAAACAAAACGCAAAATATAAGAAACAGGGATGAAAGATATAGAAGTATACAAGTAAGATAAAAGTAAAATACAAAACATGTTACACTTGATGTCACACTTAGAGCCCAGTTGATCATCTGTAGGGCTGCACACTTAACTATGTAAATGCTGGTGTGTGCGTGTGCGCGTGGGCGTTTTATGTAAGTGCAACTTTTTTGCAAGTAAAATGTTTCCCTCGTGTCATTGTGTGACCATTTCAGTATTTTGCATGTTTTAGCTCATTTACTTTATCTCACACATTGTGTTGCTGCTGTGTTGACAGTTTAATTTGTTTTGTCATGCCTCACAGGCGGCTGCTGACTCACTTCCTCACCGTGGGATGAAAAGCAATATGCAGACGCTCTAAACGTGCTTGAGGTAGATTTTTCCTGAAAGTAAACAATCCGATTTGCTCCCTGATGACGCAGTGCAGATCTGCTTAACAAATCTCAACTGCGTTGATGCACGATGATTCCAAGCAGACAAGGGCTTCACTGTGTTCAGTCACTGTGCTCACAGACAGGAATGTGATTTATTGTGATTATTAATCTCTGGGATGTAGAGAAACAACACAGATTAAGAACAAACAAGGAACCAGCAGTGATGTGAAGTGTTTGTGGAGTGTAGCAAATAGACTAGAACATGCAAAAACATTGACATGGTCATTTAAGTGCTGGAATATGAAAATGTGCGTGCCACTGCTGTGATTTGAAAATATTCAGTTTCTTCTCAGATAATAGTCTAAGAATGAAGTGTTGATGGAAGCAGACGATGACAAACCACTGAAGGATGCACAAAGTTCTGTTTAAACTGATGAAACAATTTGAATTTTGGTGCCAACATGTATTTATTTCCTATATGTCCACGTCCTTGACATGTAGCATACTGGACATCTCATATACACACTGACGGACTGAAGAGGGATGCGTGTGCGTGTGCGTGTGCGTGTGCGTGTGCGTGTGCGTGTGTGTGTGTGTGTGTGTGTGTGTGTGTGGTAATTAACTACCACGAGGATCACAACTGTCAATGACTGCAAAGAATGTAAAGCTGTATCATAATTAGTTTGCTATTTCTGACATGAAGTATTATTTTTATGTGACTGTTTTTGTCTTTGTGTTTATGGCATCTGTTTCTGGCGTTTTAGTCAGATGTGCTTATTTAAATAAAAAGATTTGCACGGCAGTTTTTCTAACACTCCCTTGTCATTTATTTTTTATTTTTGGATAACTTTAATATTTACTATTATATAACAGTTTGAGTTTGACTTTATACAGGTTAAAATAGTTTCAACAAAGTGTTATTGCACATTTACTGAATGCTCAATGCCTATAACAGGAGAATTTGTTCGAACACAAGTCTTTATTATTTATTTGTGAAAAAGGTCATGTTATGTCAAATGATTTAAAACATGCTGAAGTCTGTTTTTACGATCAAAATGCTGCTACAGGCCCAATGTTTTGGTTCTCTTTGCAGTACTTAAAACTAACAATTCAGTTGTCACCCTATCTCTTCTATTTGTTACTAATAATGAATTGATATAAGATAAAGTAATCACTACAAATATGAAGCGTTTTAAAAATAACATTAACACAGTGATAGTCTCCACAAGTATAATACTAAATCCCTGGAGTTCCCCCGTGCAAATAATCATGCTGTAAACGATTATAAAAACATGGATACATGAATGTATACTTATCTCTATGGGATCAGCAGAAACACCTTTTATTTCCATATTTTAATTTGCATATGATACAAATAGCTCAGATTTGCTACATTGCTCAGAGTTGGAGTATCTCGGATGTTTTGTCTGGAAGAGCCCCACAAGGGAAGAAGACCCTGACAAATGAGTCAGCAGCTTCTCCAAAGGACAGCAGACTTCAGAGGGTGAAGCCTGAGCGGGACTCAAACATTAGACTGGACCTTCTAACCTGTGGCCTAACACGGCCTGTTGCTATGTTCAACATCGTGATGATTTGCTGTACAAATAACTGACCTGTTGTTAGCTATTGTGCTGTCTTCATTAAGATGACAAGCTCACAACGCATATTCCTCACAAGTACTCAATTTAGTTTTTCTACAGTTTTTTCTTTCTCGTTGATATAAATTATATTCGCAGATCGGAAAATACTTGATTTCTGTTTTTATATACATGAATTCAGGTTAAGACTTATATTACCGACCTACTCTTTATTTCTTAAAGAGCTGCATGAAGTTGTTTCCAAGAGGGCATGTTGGTATAACTTACTACACACACATAGAATATATTTTAATCAGGCAGAAATATCACTTTTCACAATGATTGTTCAAGTCATGTTTTATTCCGGAAAATCCTCCAAATCATTTCAGACACTGTATTCTGTAACTTTCTACAAACAAATCAACTTTGCAAAGACAATCACAAATAGTCATGTTGTAAAATAGTTATCAACCCATGACATAAAAACATGAAGTAATGTCTGTATTCCTTTTTCTAAGCGATTTCCCAAGAATATGATTTATTTAAATACCCTGATTTGCCTTCGATGCAAATACCTCTGATTCAGTACATTGAATAGAGTTGGAGAGCCTTACAAGCTTTATTTGTAAGCTCTCGACAAGGGAAGAAGACACCAATACGGACAGGCAAACAGATTAAAGATGGACTTTCTAACATATTACATAATTACTATTTTTTTAATTTTTTTTTGCATCGCGACTACTGCATTTTACATGTTTTGTATGGTCTTTCCACTTCCTGGAGAACGGATCAAACAACCTCTGAAGCTTCTCCTGTGGTCCTTTATTTGCTGTACAATAACTTACACTGTGTCAGATATCGCGCTGAACTCAAGTCGCACCTTCCAAATGTTCAGATTATCCTATGCGTTTATGGTCTCTTGTGTGTCCACGAGTATGACCTCCTCTGTCTGGCTGAACTTCTTCTACTGCTGCCAGATTGTACCTGCAAAGAGAGCTTTCTTCATCTGGATTAAGAAGAATGTCAAATCCATCATCTACTGCATTTGGTTTACTGAGAGAATTTACAGTTTGTTGGACATAACCTACATGTATTTACTCCTTGATTTTGGTGGATTCAGCAACAATTCCACAGAGGTTCAGAATGGCATCACTGAGAACGATGTTCAGAAATATTTTGAAAAATATTTTTCTGTCATTGTGTTTTCTATACTGAAGGTCCACTTTGCTTTCTGTTTGTGTGTTATGTTGATGTCCAGTGGTTCTACTGTACTCTACCTGGGTGGACACATGCGTCGCATGGTCGCAAATGGACAAAGTCTATCCTGTCCACAGTTAAGGAATCAGTTGAGGGTCACCGTCACCGGCATCCTACAGGGAGTTCTGTATACGTTCTGTGCCATCTGGATCACGTTCAGTGCTTTTCCTGGGGGCATTGTATTGTACTCTGCTACCGATTCTACTGTTATCAACTTGTACATGTCGGGCACCTTGTTCAACCTGGGAGCTGGTCAGGCTGTATTCAGGCAGAGAGCAGCACACATCTGGCTTAGAGCAGCTCAGTGGTGCAAAGCACCTCACGTACAACCGTCTGACGAAGAAGATGATGCTGAAGCTCAAACCAGAAGACCAGGGCTCTGCTGAGGTAAAGATAAGACACTTCAATCAACATGTATGCGAGCTGCGCCTGAAGCTTGAAACATTATCAGAGGAGTTCTGAGCTCCTGACATGTTCTGTTAAAATATGGAACTAGTTATACTTCAGATGTATGTGAAAGGTTTGTTTTATGTTGTGTACATTAGATGCCCCCTCAACTGTAAACAATGATATCTTCATTAATATATATTAGATATGTACAGCTGTGTAAATGCTTGATTCCTGCTTTTCATATGCATTCATTCAGAATTTAGCACCTGTAAAACTGTCAGATTCAAGTAATATATTCAAATAAATAATAATATTCCCCCAAAAAAGAAATAGAAATATATATTTCTATCAATGATTTTTCCCCTTTGTTGCTGACAGAGGTTTTGACCATAGACTATAAATAAGAAGGGTTAAACGATCCAAAATAATACATTCAGGATCCGTTGGAAATGTTGAAATCTACCATGAACGATTTAAGAAATGTATGAAAATGGCATTGCGAAATACCAGTTGTTGAATTGTGCCTGCAAAGTTTATGTATTTTATTGATTTATATTAAGTTGTGTGATTCTGTGTAATGGAGTAAATATGTATGCTTCTTTTTAATTCTTAGGTAAGAGCCAAGTTTACTGTGTCTCATTATTCACATGTATCTAACAGTAATCACATGTATTCATGTTTCATAGTTTGAATGAATAAATTATTAATTTACTTTATTAATTTATTTATTAGGTTACTTTTGGAGTTTTCAGACATGTCAATGGTTAACATAATGAGGATAACTAGAACAAAGTTGCTCCATGAGTGGAAAGTAGTTTGCCAAAAATATGTAAATGTTGAGTCAGAAAGAATGGAAACATTCTGACATTTGCTATCACACAACATTATTTTCGCATTTTAGATAAATTGGTCCATATTTTAGAAAATATGCTAATTTGTTTCCATTTTGGGAATTTGTCACGAGGCAATTTGCACACACAGGCACATAGACACACACACACACACACACATACAGGAACATAATTTTAGAAGAGATTTAAATTGGGTAGAAGTCATTTCTCACAATGATTCTTTATTTCATGTTTTTTTCTGGCAAATCCTCAAAACCACTAAAGGTAATTAAAGGGCAAAACATCAAGAATGATGACAATACCGTTCCATCAATCACATACACATAAATACTTGAATAAATTAACTTGAATATTTTACCTTCATGACCTGTTGGAAATATTGCCATGTAAGATCTATGCATTTATGATAAGCACTAAATACATATCTGATCCATATTTCTCCTCCGCGTTTCTTTGAAGTTTAAACAATAATAATATTAGTAATATATTTAATTTGCATGGCGCTTTAAAAGGTATTTAAGGCAACGAACATGGAAAAAATAAAACAATAGAAGCAACAATAAACAAGAGGGATGACATAACAGTAAGAAATAAAACAAAAACATACAAAACTAGCATCACAGGTCAAACGCTGATTAAAATCAGTGAGTTTTAAGTGCTGTTTTGAAAGTGGGGAGTGACGGAGAAGGCCATGTCCCCCCAGGTCCGATGCTTGGACAGAGTAGGGGGGTTAAGGAGGTTGGCGTCTGCAGATCGGAGGTCGCGGGAGGGCGTCGGCGCAGGAGGTCAAAAAGGTATGAGGGAGCGAGGTAGTGAAGGGCTTTCTATGTGAAGAGGAGATTCTTGAACTGGATTATTTGCTGGTTGGGGAGCCAGTGGTTGTTTTGAAGGACTGGGGTGATGTGGTCTCTGGGAGTGGGAGAGCAGACGAGCAGCTGAATTCTGGATGTATTGTAGCTTGTTGATGGTTTTGGTGGATGTGCCGTAAAAGATGCTGTTGCAGTAGTCCATGGCGTGGATGAGAGTTACAGTCGGTTTTGTTGGAGAGTTGCTCTAGTCGACTTCTACGGGATTTCATGAGGCGGAGTTCAGGTGTGAACCAGGGAGAGTGGGTGAAAGAGACATTTCTGGTGTCGAGACGGGAACGCCGATGGAGGCAGGGGGACAGTGTGTAGAGGTTGACCAGGTCTGTGAGGTGGAGAGTTTTTCAGTGAGACAAGCTGACAGGGATGAGGGGCAGATGGACTTGATATGACGGAGGGTTGTGCTTCTGTTTGAGTTCTGGCATGGGTATGTCAATGTCCATGACGATGGCTAGGTGCTCGGAGATGGTGAAGTCAGAGCCAGAGAGGTGATTGATGGTGAGTCCTGTGGAGCAGACCGGGTCCAGGGTGTGGCGGTGGTTGTGGGTGGGGAAATTGACATGCTAAGGAAAGTTGAAGCATCCAAGCATGTCCAGAAATTCTGGAGCTATTTTACATTCACAGGAGTCGATGTGCATGCTGAAATCACCAAAACCAACTTTGTAAAGACAATCACAAATAGTCATGTTGTAAAATAGTTAACAACCCATGAAATAAAAACATGAAGTAATGTCTGTATTCCTTTTTCTTGGCAATTTCCCAAGAATATGATTTATTTAAATACTCTGATTTGCCTTCGATGCAAATACCTCTGATTCAGTACATTGAATAGAGTTGGAGAGCCTTACAAGCTTTATTTGTAAGCTCTCGACAAGGGAAGAAGACACCAATACGGACAGGCAAACAGATTAAAGATGGACTTTCTAACATATTACATAATTAATATTTTGTTAATTTTTTTTTGCATCGCGACTACTGCATTTTACATGTTTTGTATGGTCTTTCCACTTCCTGGAGAACGGATCAAACAACCTCTGAAGCTTCTCCTGGGGTCCTTTATTTGCTGTACAATAACTTACGTGGTGTCAATTATTGTGGTGGACTTTTCTAACAGCAACATCCTTTCCCAATTATTCTATCTGGTGATGGTCTGTGGTATGTACACGAGTATGACCTCCTCTGTCTGGCTGAACTTCTTCTACTGCTGCCAGATTGTACCTGCAAAGAGAGCTTTCTTCATCTGGATGAAGAAGAATGTCAAATCCATCATCTACTGCATTTGGTTTACTGAGAGAATTTACAGTTTTTTGTACTTTACCTCCATGTGTTTACTTCAATTTTGTGGACTTGGATTCAGCAACAATTCCACAGAGGTTCGTCACATCACTGAGAACAATCCTTTTGAACATTTTTCGGGAAATTTGTTTGTCATTGTGTTTTCTATACTAAAGGTCCACTTTGCTTGCTGTTTCTGTGTTATGTTGATGTCCAGTGGTTCTACTGTACTCTACCTGGGTGGACACATGCGTCGCATGGTAGCAAATGGACAATGTATGTCCTGTCCACAGTTAAGGAATCAGTTGAGGGTCACCGTCACCGGCATCCTACAGGGAGTTCTGTATACGTTCTGTGCCATCTGGACCGCGTTCAATGATTTTCCTGGGGGGGAGTTGGTAAAGAAAACGTATAATTTTACTGATTCTACTGTTATCAACTTGTACATGTCGGGCACCTTGTTCAACCTGGGAGCTGGTCAGGCTGTATTCAGGCAGAGAGCAGCACACATCTGGCTTAGAGCAGCTCAGTGGTGCAAAGCACCTCACGTACAACCGTCTGAAGAAGAAGATGATGCTGAAGCTCAAACCAGAAGACCAGGGCTCTGCTGAGGTAAAGATAAGACACTTCAATCAACATGTATGCGAGCTGCGCCTGAAGCTTGAAACATTATCAGAGGAGTTCTGAGCTCCTGACATGTTCTGTTAAAATATGGAACTCGTTATACCTCAGATGTATGTGAAAGGTTTGTTTCATGTGATATACATATAGAGGCCCCCTCAAATGTAAACAATTGTATCTTTACTAATATTACTAATATATATATATAGCTTTGTAACTGCTTGACTTCTATTTTTAATGTGCATTGGTTCAGAATTTTGCAGCTGGAAAATTGTTAGATTCAAGTAATATATTTAAATACAATAAGAAAATGTCCTTTTTTAAAATTCATTAATTTCTGCAACCCTCATTCCTCAAACAGGTACAAATAAGTGATGTGTTACCTCTAACTGAGTTCAATAAATTCTCTAACAAGCTTGATGGGTTGACATACTTATTATGTTAAAAATACCATACAGTAAGAAACAGTTGTAAAATGTATACAGTTAAAAGGCAATGATTTTCCCCTCTGATGCTGGTCAATCCATAGACTATAAATAAGAAGGGTCAAACGATCCAAATGTATAAAATGGCATTGCGAAATACCAGTTGTCGAATTGTGCCAATTCTTTTGACAAATAGCTCCAAAGTTAATGTAATTCACTGATTAATATTATGTCATTCTGTGTAAAGGAGTACATATGTATGCTTCTTTTGTAATTCTTATTTAAGTCTCAATATTAAAATGTATCAAACATTTATCACATGTATACATTTTTAATGGTTTAAATGATGTCTGTGTTGTTGTTATATACTTAACAAATTATACTAAATAAATCCCCATATTGTTTTGTGGTTTTGTTATCCTGTCACATCGGTCCACATTTTCTTCATCAGTTTGTTGTTGGCCTAAATCTTTCATGGTTCCTGCTACTTTTTGAGTTTTCAGACATGTCAACAGTTCAGGATTCATAGAGTTGTAACGAAACAAGAGAGTCCTCTTTTTCCAGTCAAATCTCAAACACTGGGCTCTTCTGCCCTCTTTCGCTGGCACTGGATGAGTGATAGCAGCCAGTTACACAAGGCAACTGCACCAGCTGTTATAGTAGCTGTTTGTGAAATAAAATGTAAGTTTTAGTAGTTGCTATTCAATGAAAGTGCTATGCGTTCATCAACGAAAACTATATTCAGTTATTGTGACTTAGTATATATATACAACATATAATACTAGTAATATGATTCAGATAACTAACTCACGATTAGGATGTAATTATGAAGACTTATCATTATGAGAAAATCTAACCATGCATGTTACTAAAACGTGGGCGACATAATTATGACATTCAGATGTCTTTTCTTACCGATTAATGTTTTTGTATTTTTTAGATAATTATGAGATAGGAATGTCATGAACATAAGATCTTTTGCCTCAACGTACACATTTAGGTTTTGTTGATTATTAGATGATACGTAAAACAATAAATAATTACAAGGTACAAAAATGACGGATTAATTTATAAAAATAATACAAATATTGGTGAATGCAGTGCACTTTTAACATCTAATTTAAAAACAACTTTTGAGCCCACATTTGGTTCTTTGAGGTACAATCAAACCGTGACGCTATATTTCTAACTTGAGTGTAAGACAACAAATTATATTTCATAATATGGGTTGTGGAATTTGTACACTTCGCATTTCCTAACGTCTGAGCTTCTGAAGAGGTCGTGAAGGCATCACGAGTCTGGTCCGGCTCCGCCTCCTTCAGCTGTGTTTCGCCCTCTCTACAGTTGATGAGTGAAGGAGAAGAGGAGGAGGAGGAGGAGGAGGCTTCGCGGCGGATGAGAGGAGAGGAGAACAACATAAATGTCACCGTTGGACAGCCGCTTGGATCCCCAGACAATTAGTCAGATTACATTTTCAGGAAGGATCCGCAAAGGGGTAAAATAACGATGAAGATTTAGGTTAACGTTATGTTGAGCCGTAGCGTTAATTCTTCCTGGAATAAACGATGTTAAATCGACGGTTGAACGTTCCCTCAGGTGAGTTACGTTTACGTTATAACATAAATACTCTCCGGCGTGTTAACGTCCGTCACTGGACACAGCTCAGCTAGCGTAGCTATTCTATTTCACACTGTTTAAGTGATGTCACGGCGAAGTTAATTCAACGTTAAACTAACGGAACTCTGGCGTTACAGAGCTCCCTGCGAACGTTACCTGTCGACCCGTTAGTCACGCAATGCGTCAACGTCAGTTGGCGTTCGTCTAATTTCCCAACCAATATTCAATCATTGCAGTGTGTCTCAACCAGAGACACAGTAGCTAATACATTTTTATGATTTATTTTGGAATACATTTTTATGATTTATGTTTGAATACATTTTTATGATTTATTTTTGAATACATTTGTATGATTTATTTTGTAATAAATTTTCATGATTTATCTTTGAATACATTTTCATGATTTATTTTTGAATACATTTTTATGATTTATTTCGTCATAAATTGTTCTGATTTATTTTGTCATACATTTTGATGATTTATTTTTGAATACATTTTTATGATTTATGTTTGAATACATTTTTATGATTTATTTGTTAATAAATCTTTATGATTTATTTTTAAATACATTTTCATGATTTATTTTTGAATACATTTTCATGATTTATGTTTGAATACATTTTTCTGATTTATTTCGTAATACATTTTTCTGATTTATTTTTTAATACATTTTAGGATGATTTTTTTTCTTAATTTATTTTTGATTCATTAGCTACTAACTACAATCTACTTTTTATTTTTGTATTATTATTTGTCAGGTGGTTTAAGGTGCAGACTCTGACGTTTGCTGCATTGGCTACTTTAACCGTCAGGGATATGGTCCCAGCTCTCTCCAAAGTCCTGAAAGATGGCCATGGGATCCACCTGTCCTCGCCTCCCGCTACTGTCAGAATGGACTTGGATGCTCGAGCCATGCGTGGTACTGAGCTGGAGTCTCCAATGAGGCCCATAGACAATGGAGACCTCCAGAAGTTGTGGCTGACACTGTCTCGGTGTCCCTCCCTGGACTCCGGTCTCCCTGCCATCCTCCTGGACTTCCCTGCCGACCCTCTGCTTTCCCCGTGTCCGCCAGCGTCCGCCAGCCAGTGTGAGACGGTGCTCCATCCCAGCCCTGCTTCCCTCCTCAGTCTCTTTTCCCTCAACAAAGTCCTGCGAAATTCTCATCAGGCGGCCTGCGTCTTCCCAGGTGTACCAGACATGTTTTTAGTCCCTGACCCCGAGCACAATAGCCGAGAGGCTCGCCTGCTGCATGGGCTCAGTGGTGCTCCTGAATGTGGGCCAGATGGTGTGCTTCACTTCCCTCTTATCCTTACCAGTGTTCCTCCTTCGTGTTCGCATGGGGAGAGAGACTCCCAGGTTTACACTCCCTTCGTTGCACGTCCGCCTACGCTGACACGGGGTAAAGCGGCTGCGACGGGCCGACGTCTTCCATCTTCGGTGCGGCCTTGCAGCGGCAGGATGAACTCTCACCGGCTGCCGTCCAGAACCGAGCTGGAGGCGGCCGTGACGGAGCAGGTAGGCCGAGCTCAGAGGCTCCAGAGGAGACTGCAAGCCCTGCTCGGAACGCACGCTTTGCTCCACTGCGACCAGCAGCTGGAGGGGCTGAAAAGGCACGGTCAGTCTCTCGACAGCCTGGACTCCACGCTTTCTGGTGTCCCGCCTCCGCAAGTGGGAAGTGAAACCCATTGTTCCTGGCGGGAGTCGTCCACAGCAACGTGCTCCTTCACAGAGCTCACAGAGTTCAGCCGCTCCAGCCATGCGGTGCTGAGGGGCATTCAGGAGGCTTTGGACTCCGAGGCCACGGCCAGCAGCTGCTCAGATGAGGAGGAGGAGGAGGAGGAGGAGGATAACATCCCTGGCAGAACCAAGACTTCACCTGTGTGAGTAGAAGCTTCATGAATCAACAATACTCAAACTCTAATGCTGCATTCACACCAAAAGCATTGAACATTTCTTGCGCGAGGAGATCCCATGCAAAGTCAATGTACAGACGGAAATGGATGCAATTGATGCGTGAATATTTAAACTTTGCCGAAAAATGTGCCCGACGCCGAGTTGCGAAAGCCAATCAGCGTCGAGCTGCTCCGCTGTTGGTGAATCTAATTGGCTGCTGCTGCTGCTGTCATGGCGCTGGAAGCAGCGGTCATCCAGACGTGCTGTCGCTGCGTGAGCCGACGGGGGATGTTGTGAACACAAACGCGAGGGCGTGAGATGTTCCGACGTTTGTGGGACGTCCGCAACAAGTAAAGCAGAACTAGTGGTTCGTTCTTTCATTGTGGATGGGGGAAATGATAACCGTTTCCACAAAGTAAAGCCATGGAGATAAGCCCCGCCCCCCTCGAAGGCGCAAATAAAGCGAAACGCGCGTAAAGCCACAAATGGAGTAAAGTGTCGCGAATAAGTTTTTGGTGTGAACGCAGCGTAAAGCCCGACAGCGGACTTCTTTTGGCAGCTGGGATATAAAGGTCAAGACTAAAATCCAATAAGCTGCCAATCATTGAAGACAAATGTAACTTCGTAACACATTGTATTCTTACGCTACCGTTCAAATATGATGCGAAGCTATGAACTGATTGGATTTCCACTGTCATCAGTGGATTTGGTTGTATGTGCTTTACAAACTGTTACTTAATCTGTGGACTTGTTTTGCTTGTTTTTCACACATTCACACAGAACGGTCTTTTTTTTACAAGCAAATTAAGTGAGTCCAGTTTCCTTTGTCTCCTCGAGGCCTGCTCCTTATTTTGAACGTATCTCTGAGAGCCACAGTGGGATCACATGTCACAGCTGGTTACTCCACCTAACTAAACAAGCTACACAGGAGAAGATTTAGAAATCCCCTGAACCGAGTAAGTTGAGGTGAACCACGTCGACTATGAAGTGAGCAGCTAGTTTGAAAGAAAATGTAAAAAATATATATTTTACAAACTTATTTGTGCTCTCACTGCCAACATATTTGTTCTGCTTTTTGGGGGATGTGGTTGCCGGAAGCCAGCTGTGCTTCACGCTGGAGCCATGCCTTTGTTTCAATTCAGGGTCCACAGAGGTGGACTGTCACAGCCCTTCAGTGCAGGACGATGAAGACACTGAGACCCAGCGAGAGGGAACTTATTTTAAAAGAAGACACATATGGTGTCAATGGGAGAGGCCTAAACGTTTTGGAAAGTCAGCCGTCTCCGTGTCTGAGGTCCACTGTGTCTCTGCAGCTTGAGCTGCATATTTCACTTGGCGCTCAGTGAAGTTCACAGTGTGGTTGTCATTAGCTCACATTTTGTCCTCCCCAGCTGTGGAGAGTGTGATGACATTTTTTTGTCCTGCGTACACACGCTCTCTTTCCATGCTGCAGTCATCCATTCAACAGACGAGCCAGTTCCCTCGGCCCACAGGCGGGGAAATAAACACGGGCTGCCAGCAAGCCTGGAACAGGCCATAGTGCTCTGCCTTGTTTTAGGTGTGTGTGTGTGCGTGCGTGTGTGTGTGTGTCTTCTTGCACGTGACCCCAGGTGAGGCAAAATTAATGAAAACCCTGGTTCTATGTTCTATCCCATAAGGGGTGTTGTTTTTGGTTTGTGCATGAAACCACAAGACCGTATCAACTGGCAGGAAAACTGCACATTGCACACAAAAACTATCGCAATCAGAATTGTGCACATATATTATTTTCCTGTTCAGTCTTTCGATTGGTCTTGTTGATATTGTGGCAAATGTCCAGGAATACATTATGTTAATGAGACACACAAACATGCAGGGAATGGGAGCAGAGTGACACTGCGGAGCGTTTTACTGCATATGTGCTTTAGGAAATTCCAGACAAAAATATTTACTGCCCATTATCATTTTATTTGAAAATAAAACTGATTAGCTTTACGGAATTACAACTGAAAATCGATACCTGGCAATACACCTCATTTGGAAAGAGGATTCTTTGGAGAGAGATGTCTGCTGTCTGCCAGAGTTATGAAGCTATTGGTAACGGCTTGGTCTCCGTTTAGTGTTCTCTTCCTGTCAAGTCTGGTTTAGGTGCAGGACCATTTTATTTCTTCAACACTTCTGTTTATTTCCTGTATCAGTGCAATAAACAGGAGCAGTTCCCCAAACTGTTTATACAGGAAACAGGCTGTTCACCAGTGTGTGTGTGTGTGTCTTTTTTATTTGTCCAGCTCCAGTCATCTTGGAAGCGCCAGTTTGCCTTTTTGTACAAGTCAGTTGAATAATGCTGCATCAGTAAACCTCCCCTGGGGCGTTTTTATGGCAGGTTCCTCCTTGAAGAGGAGATCTCCTGCTGTCGGCGGGGCGGGTCATCGTCCCCCTTTCTAGAAAACATTGAGAACTTGTAAAGCGGTGACGTGGTTGGACTTTAATTTGAAACCATGTGGCCACATTGCCATGGCACGAGCACATGCCTTTCATACCTCCAGGGCTCCTTCTCAGTATGTTTGTACATTTTTGTAGTTTTATTCACGGTACTATATAAGATCGGCTACGGGTTGGAACGTCGAGGCGCAGCACACACCCAACAGCCTTAATGCTGCTGCAAGAGCCGTAAACACAAGCCAAATGGGATCATTCATAAACCCACCACAGCTTGTTGGGGCTGGCCTTTCATTCAACCAGGATTAGTCTCTAAAACGTTATCACCATGGAGGGTTGCCATCTGGTTGCTACACCCTACATGTTATTCAGCAATGCAAAAACCTTCACGAGAAATATGTACTTGCACACCAACGGGCACAAGGCAACCTTTCCTCTCCTGTCCTCTCCCACCGACTCGCCGACGGCTTGGCAAAGAATTCCAGGAATTTTCTCATTATACAGTTGGAAGGAGCTGCAGTGGAGCTTTGGTCTGGTCATTGTTAGTAGAGGAAGGAGGCAACCTGCTCCGATATAAGCTCAGGTGGAACGCAGTTCAGCAGCAGTCATTAACCAATCATAGACTTTGTTTTCAACTGCAAAGTTCACCTTCATGTCTACAACAAACTGTGTGTATGTCTTTATCAGCATTATCTGTCAGGAGACAGATAATGCTGATAAAGATCCTTTACTGAAAGTATTGTCAGGAACGGAACAGACCGAATAAACGAACACACAGTGGAACGCTCAAGGGCTTGGTCTGAGAAACACAAGACAATCTGGCAGAGGACACGTGGAAGTGAGGGAGCTAAATAGTGAGGGACTAATGAGGGGATGGGCTGCAGGTGAGAAGGGCGTGAGGACCAGGTGAAGGGAATGAGGGACTAACGAGGGAGTGATCAGAGGCAGGTGAGAAGGTCGTGAGGACCAGGTGAAGGGAATGAGGGACTAACGAGGGAGTGATCAGAGGCAGGTGAGGGGAGTTGGATTGACGAGATGGGAAGCAGGATCTGGAATGACGTGATAGTTAGTGACAGGATAAAAACAACCAATCCAAAAAGGAAGGAGTGGAGCTAAACTGTTACAGTGTAACTACGATCAGGCGAGCGAACAACAGTTTGGTTATTTAACTTAAAGGGCTGGTATTAAAACAACTACCTCACAAAACCAAAGGGTACAGTCGAACCCCCCCCCGTGTAGAGCTGCTTGCATATTGGCCTAACCTTTCTTCGGCCTGCAACTGAGTGTTTGAAGTAGGGGGAGTCCCTCCCTGCCAAGGTCCAAGCGCACTGCCATAGCAACCATTGCCTGGCTGAAGCCAGCAGACCACACAGAAGATAAATGCTAACTGAACAGGCCAGTGCCATGGAAACCTCCTCTATGTACACACCACACAATGCCATGTGTTGTGTTTTGTGGCCTAGATAAGCTTGTGGGCCTCGGCAAAGTCCCTCCGCCTCGCACCCTGGGCATCTGGGATGCTTAACCATGTTCACATGCTACATGGATGTGTAACATAGGTCATAAGGTGACACAGTGCTGCAGTACAAACACGGGGATTGACAAGGACTGCATTTACTCTTCTGACATTTCTTTCTGCATTCCTGGCCATATTCCAAATTTCTTCTCGCAAGGTTGTGTTGGGGTCTAATGAACATGACACTATAAAACCACAACATGGGTCTAAGTGTCCTTCTCTGTGATCCGTCACCCTGCCGCTCCTTCCAGAAGCAGCAGCAGCAGCAGCAGCAGCAGCAGCAGCTGTGAGGGGCCGTGGCTGGAAGAGAGAGCGGAGCTGGGCAGCAGATGGACTTGGTTGCAGCTCCGTCTGGCCGAGCTGGAGGGGAGGATACAGCGGTTGGTGGAGCTCTACAAGCACATCCGCTCGACCAAGGTAAGACAAATGTCCTCTGTGCCAACATTGATAAAGGGCAGCTGACAGATAATGCCAAAACGGGCAGCCATAGATTATTAAGGGCTTTTATTCAGGCCTTGATACAAGTCGGTTTAGCGTGAAGAGAATGTGTAGGGTCAGCCAACGTAATAAATATGACGAGCACGACAGCGAAAGTATGTTCTAGAAAGGTGAGCTACCGTAGTCACGTTTGCATGTGGCATTAAGCGATGACACTTTCAGGGACTGCTGTCACCGTGAAAGGTTTCTTGTGCGTCGACGGACTCGTCTTTTCGGTCATTATGTACATTTTTCAGAGGAAATGCCCCGTTGTAATTATTGTATGATCACGATGAGGTTTGTGGCATAGTGTACAAATGAAATGTCTAAATGTATTATGTTCAGGCAGACCACCCTCAAAGGGCGGTGTATGTTAAAAGGTGAGGCCCATGTTTGTGTGTGTGTGTGTGTGTCTCAGGGTGGAGTGGTGCTTGCGGAGTCCCAGCCGCTGACGGACAGACAGATTCAGCAGACCTTGCTGAGTGAGATGGCCGTGTTGTCCTGCACAGCCTCGGACGCTGACATGGACCCGTGCAGCCCCACACGCCTTCTGCACAACATCGAGAGACAGGTAGGAGGGATGACCGGGCACGCACACCTTGAATACCGGGGGAACACAACTCGGCACACGAAGTCAAGAGAACATCCGTCTGCTTTATCAGTCTGAAGAACTTGGGGTTGTGTTGCTACTGGAGAGATTAGTTGCATTTCACCCTGAAGTTGAATCACCTGTGAAGAGTACGACATGGATGATGTTGTCATTGCAGAGTGCTCAGCTCAGCCAGATTGTCAGCAGTCTGATGCCTCCTCACAGCTTTTCACCGCTCTCTAAACAACCACACACCTGGAAAGGCAAGAGCGCCTTCACAAGGTAGAGAACACACACGCACACGCACACACACACACACACACACATACACAGGAATATGTTGGGGGCATGTCACTTATTTGCAGTAGATGATTGCCAGAGGAAATATTCATACATGGGACTTTTGAATGATGCTAGATTACACGAGATACAAGGGGGAAATAGATCATGTATTGCTGTATATATTTGATAAAACACCCACAGAAAACAAATGCAAACTCCTGAAATGAAAACTCCTCTTTAGTCACTTTTTTTTGTAAATGTACGATATATGTATGCAATGAGGAAATGTCTTAGATATTGGTTTACTTTTTGAAGTCTGAGCAATCACAACTAAATCAGACTAAGCATAGACACTTTAGTGATATCCTTGGTGTTGTCATCTTTGTCGGGGGCAGAGACAAGAGGGAATAAATGTACTGAATATTCCAAGGCCCTCTAAAGCGGTCTGGACACCAGTCTCGAAACCAAGCTGGAGTGCTACAACACTGCCTGATAGTTAGAGCTGTGTCTGCAATAACAGAGCATACATGTAATATAAAATATAAAACAGAGGTTGGCATTGGCCAAGGTTATATAACCTGATAAAACAGCCTGGCCGGTCCCCACCATCTGGCCCGACTTGAATCATCTCCTCGTGTCTTAAATCCCCGCTGCATTTTTAACTCTCCATCTGGCTCTGAAGATAAAAGCCATGTGAAAAAAAGTTTTTTTGGATCATTATTCTCAGAGAATACCAAAGACAAACAACACATTGGAAATCTTTTTTAATACTTGTGATCTGAGCACGAATCATATCCCTGACGTTTCCGTGACCTCACCTGATCTCGTCCGTGCAGTGGTCAGAAAGGAGTCTCTCTTTTTGATCCTGGGAGCTCTACGAGGAGGAGGCTCGCCAAAGCTGATGTGTCGTGCGTGTGTGCCCGGACCCGACCTCTGGTCACCTACCACAAGCCTAAACTGTTCACCATCAAGTCCTGCAACCCCAGCAGTCCACAGGTAGGCACACATGCAGTCTCCTTCATTTCATTTCTGGGATGATCTGCTGCTCCATTGGGCCCAGTTAGTACCGTTAATTATTTCTTCCATGAGATTATTCTTATTTTAGAACCGCTCTGTGCTTCAGAAACACACACTACAGGGACACATTAGTGTGTCTTCATGTGTGCCGCCCATGTCCCTGCACAGTGGTGTCGGTAATGGATGGATGCCGAAACACAGCAGCATTGTCATTTCCACCCTCTGTTCCGAGGAGTCGGCAGTAAAGACGGTAATAAAGAGGACACCAGAGGAACTATGCCGAATTACTGTATGGCTGCCCAGATTAACTTCATTACATTGCTCCACCTAGAAATTCCAATCGTAGACCCGTTTTGGTTTTTAAATACATTTTGGAAAATTATAAAAAGTGGGTCACTGCATCAAGGCGACAAAACCTTTTAATTAGTTTATTACATTTAGATTATCCTCGTATCCATGTCAGATGCATCTTCAAAGCAGTTGTGTTTTGTCGGGTGTCAGTGTTGGAATGCCAAATAACTAAAATAGGTCATCAAATTAAACTGGAGTTAATGTTCAAAGCCGCAGACCTGCTTTTAATCAAGCACTAATATCTCTTGGATTTGCTTCACGTAGAGAAGTGCATGTGAGTATTCTGAAGCTCTCACATTAGACGCACGCTGTTCTGGACAAGTCAAAAGTCAAGTGGTTGGCATTGCTCTGCTTAGCTTCACACAGTTCTAGTAAGAACACCTCTACTTTCGTTGTACTTGTATGTGCAATATTACATGCACGATACTTTAATTTCAGGTTTGTGTACATTTTTTGGTGATCTCTTTACTTAAACCTGCACTAATAAAGATTTAGGTGGCCAGAAAAAACAACAACTTCAAATGAATGATTAGGTTGCTCAGTGCCTGCTGGGTGTGTGAATAGTTAACCGATTGTGTTCCAGTTTTGACCCACATTTAAAATAATTATTCTGTTGTAACTGAGAGGGTCAGAGCGGATTTTGAATCAATGGCGCCTTTGATAGAAACATGTATACAAACATATATATGTCAACATATCATACCATTAACGTGGAGTAGTTTTCAACATCTTGCTACACAATGCTACTCATAGCAGAGCGTAAAGCCCAGAGTGCTTGTAGCTATTGGAAAACGAAGCAGCATCAAAGCCACCACCGTTGAGACATTGCCAGATGACAAAGAAAGCTCTTTAACAACTTAATTTCTTTAATCAGTGTGGTCGGAAAGCAGCTTCTTTAAATCCCTGTGACTCATACTCTAACAAAACACAACGAGTAAACAAGGTTAATACTCCAGTTCATCGTGTGAAAAAAAGATTTCTCTTGTTTTCTTTCTCTCTTGTGCGTCAGGACTCCGGAAAGCCCTCGTCTACCATCTCCTCCTCTCTCTCGTCATCGTCCTGTTCCTGTTGCTCGTCTTGTGACCCTGTAGACCTGTGCTCTGATCCAGACTGCAGCTCCAGTAGGTCCCTGTCCTTCAGGGCCCCCAACAGCACACCTCGCCCCGTGCGCTCGCTTTCATTCGGTAGGAGGAACATGACTTCATCACGTTGGCCATGTGGGAAGATGAGGGAACTACAACTTGCTTAGTTGGGATAACTTGATTAAATATGTGCACGTCTGTCTGATGTACGACATCATACATGGATTGAGCTCTCCTCCTCTCAAACAATTTGTCACCACACGAACTGGATATGGGCTCACAACTAGAGGTGCAGCGAGAGGGGACATTCCAGTATCTATCAGAGAGCTACAATCATTCAACTCTTTTAAAGCTGAGACAAAGAAATGGTACATTACTACCCAGCTCTGTCAGCACTAGACTGTAACGCCTCCTCCATCTGTCCGGGTTGGACTTTCACTTTGTCTGTCAGTTGTTGACTGTCTGTTGTCCGGTCTCTGTATGTCTGGACTTTGCTGGTCCACCGTTTACTCCACCTGCGTGTCTTCTCTTGTTGTCCACCTGTTTGCGGTTATATTTCATTTAGTCTGTATGCTTTTACATTGTGTCTCTGATATTATGTTTTTATTCTGTCCATTTGAACATTGTTCTCCCTTTTTTTATTTGCTTTGTCTGTAGATTGTATATGTAATCTTATGTTTTTAGGTTCTAGTTTTCATAACATCAGCATCATTGGGACTACAGATGAAAAATAACATAACATCAGCAAAAACTAAAAAAAAGTAACATCAGCATCTTTGGGACTACAGATGAAAAATAGCCTCTTGGCTAACTCTGGCACATTTACTGAAATGTTTTTATTAATGTGCACTGTCCCTTATTAAATAAACCCAGTAAAACATTTGTTTTTAAAGAACCGTTGTACTTGAAGCAACTCTGTTTGTCTTTTGAAAGAAACATTGTCATATTGTTTCATCTTCTGTTCTCTGAAAGGCTCACGAGAGGCTTTTCTTTGCTTCCTTGGCCGAACTATTCAGAACACAAACCGGCCGAGTCGGGTCGCTTGCAAGTCGACGCCTGTGCCACGCTGACGTAGTGATAACTGGGCACGTCGACTAGAACAGGGGTGTGTGTTTTGCGTGTGGGCTTACACAGAAAGCAATGGATGCGCACGATCATCGTGTTGCCCTCGACTGCCTGCTTGCACATTGAGGCGTGCTGAGTAGTTAATCGTGAAAACAGTTTTGAGCGCATACTTTAAAATCCTTCTCTGTCATTCTCTTCCAGACACTCCTCTGAGAGTGCAGGCCAGAGAAGAGTGGTCCCAAAGGCCCCTGCTCATCAGTGTCCAACCATCCAGTCAGGCATACTACAAGAGACGCAGCTCCACACCACTGCACAACAGTAAGAAGCTGCCCTTTACCGGGATTGATCGCACACCCTGTATTGTTCCCGAGCGCTCCCCTGTCTTTTCCGTTGCCACGGTATACCGGCGCACCTTCCTCGGCCGATATGTTTCGCCGCTGCCGGTGAGCTGTTGAAGCATGCCCGCAACCCGCTCTGTTGTCGTAGAGACAACCGATGAAGACGATGACACGAGGAGAAGGGTTCAAAAGGCAGCACCTGCATTCTTGTTGTTGTTGTGATTCCTCGCACAGATAGGAGCCTCACTGGCTTTTGATCCACTTCTCTTTGTTGTGGTGGAGCTGCACCGAAGTCTGTGTTTGAAGCCGATGGCAATTTGACGTTAATGCAAAGTCAGCACTATATACCTGCTGCTGCATCACAGTCCAAACTTTTCAACAGTGGGTTTTATTGGAATTACTGTAACGACATTACTGTTGGCGCATTGATCCCCTTTTGATAAGACGTAGCATGAAATAATATTTAATTTACCAGTGTTTATTTTTACATTAAAATATATTGTAAATATACCATTTGTGAACATTTGAATATTAGTTATACTAACAAAACATTTGACTTTTTTTTATTTATTCAAATTACTTTTGTAGTTTACATTGTTTCTAAACCATAAGTTATAAATAATTAAAATCAAATCAAAATAAACTGACAATTCATCTTGTTTAGGCAATTCTCCCATTTGGTCGTTGTGATCAAATCGCTGCTGCGCCTGCTCGCTATCTCCTTGTGTCGCATCGTTAGCGGTTCCGAGCACGTCAGACATCCCACTGGGTCTGTCTGAGGCTTCTGACCGAGCAGTAGGTGGAAATAAAATCAGTTGGCACTCGATATATGTCTCT